>NW_027362772.1:86138061-86238061 GCF_046119375.1 Phyllobates terribilis
TCCATGGTATATCAGGCTCTTAGTTGGGGAATAGGGGCATGTCCAGGGTGGGGTATAGACGTCCATGGTATATCAGGCTCTTAGTTGGGGAATAGGGGCATGTCCAGGGAGGGGTATAGACGTCCATGGTATATCATGCTCTTAGTTGGGGAATAGGGCATGTCCAGGGTGGGGTATAGACATCCATGGTATATCAGGCTCTTAGTTGGGGAATAGGAGCATGTCCAGGGTGGGATATAGACGTCCATGGTATATCAGGCTCTTAGTTGGGGAATAGGGGCATGTCCAGGGTGGGGTATAGACATCCATGGTATATCAGGCTCTTAGTTGGGGAATAGGAGCATGTCCAGGTGGTGTATAGACGTCCATGGTATATCAGGCTCTTAGTTGGGGAATAGGGGCATGTCCAGGGTGGGGTATAGACGTCCATGGTATATCAGGCTCTTAGTTGGGGAATAGGGGCATGTCCAGGGTGGGGTATAGACGTCCATGGTATATCAGGCTCTTAGTTGGGGAATAGGGGCATGTCCAGGGTGGGGTATAGACATCCATGGTATATCAGGCTCTTAGTTGGGGAATAGGGGCATGTCCAGGGTGGGTATAGACGTCCATGGTATATCAGGCTCTTAGTTGGGGAATAGGGGCATGTCCAGGGTGGGGTATAGACGTCCATGGTATATCAGGCTCTTAGTTGGGGAATAGGGGCATGTCCAGGGTGGGGTATAGACGTCCATGGTATATCAGGCTCTTAGTTGGGGAATAGGGGCATGTCCAGGGTGGGGTATAGACGTCCATGGTATATCAGGCTCTTAGTTGGGGAATAGGGGCATGTCCAGGGTGGGGTATAGACGTCCATGGTATATCAGGCTCTTAGTTGGGGAATAGGGGCATGTCCAGGGTGGGGTATAGACGTCCATGGTATATCAGGCTCTTAGTTGGGGAATAGGGGCATGTCCAGGGTGGGGTATAGACGTCCATGGTATATCAGGCTCTTAGTTGGGGAATAGGGGCATGTCCAGGGTGGGGTATAGACGTCCATGGTATATCAGGCTCTTAGTTGGGGAATAGGGGCATGTCCAGGGTGGGGTATAGACGTCCATGGTATATCAGGCTCTTAGTTGGGGAATAGGGGCATGTCCAGGGTGGGGTATAGACGTCCATGGTATATCAGGCTCTTAGTTGGGGAATAGGGGCATGTCCAGGGTGGGGTATAGACGTCCATGGTATATCAGGCTCTTAGTTGGGGAATAGGGGCATGTCCAGGGTGGGGTATAGACGTCCATGGTATATCAGGCTCTTAGTTGGGGAATAGGGGCATGTCCAGGGTGGGGTATAGACGTCCATGGTATATCAGGCTCTTAGTTGGGGAATAGGGGCATGTCCAGGGTGGGGTATAGACGTCCATGGTATATCAGGCTCTTAGTTGGGGAATAGGGGCATGTCCAGGGTGGGGTATAGACGTCCATGGTATATCAGGCTCTTAGTTGGGGAATAGGGGCATGTCCAGGGTGGGGTATAGACGTCCATGGTATATCAGGCTCTTAGTTGGGGAATAGGGGCATGTCCAGGGTGGGGTATAGACGTCCATGGTATATCAGGCTCTTAGTTGGGGAATAGGGGCATGTCCAGGGTGGGGTATAGACGTCCATGGTATATCAGGCTCTTAGTTGGGGAATAGGGGCATGTCCAGGGTGGGGTATAGACGTCCATGGTATATCAGGCTCTTAGTTGGGGAATAGGGGCATGTCCAGGGTGGGGTATAGACGTCCATGGTATATCAGGCTCTTAGTTGGGGAATAGGGGCATGTCCAGGGTGGGGTATAGACGTCCATGGTATATCAGGCTCTTAGTTGGGGAATAGGGGCATGTCCAGGGTGGGGTATAGACGTCCATGGTATATCAGGCTCTTAGTTGGGGAATAGGGGCATGTCCAGGGTGGGGTATAGACATCCATGGTATATCAGGCTCTTAGTTGGGGAATAGGGGCATGTCCAGGGTGGGGTATAGACGTCCATGGTATATCAGGCTCTTAGTTGGGGAATAGGGGCATGTCCAGGGTGGGGTATAGACGTCCATGGTATATCAGGCTCTTAGTTGGGGAATAGGGGCATGTCCAGGGTGGGGTATAGACGTCCATGGTATATCAGGCTCTTAGTTGGGGAATAGGGGCATGTCCAGGGTGGGGTATAGACGTCCATGGTATATCAGGCTCTTAGTTGGGGAATAGGGGCATGTCCAGGGTGGGGTATAGACGTCCATGGTATATCAGGCTCTTAGTTGGGGAATAGGGGCATGTCCAGGGTGGGTATAGACGTCCATGGTATATCAGGCTCTTAGTTGGGGAATAGGGGCATGTCCAGGGTGGGGTATAGACATCCATGGTATATCAGGCTCTTAGTTGGGGAATAGGGGCATGTCCAGGGTGGGGTATAGACATCCATGGTATATCAGGCTCTTAGTTGGGGAATAGGGGCATGTCCAGGGTGGGGTATAGACGTCCATGGTATATCAGGCTCTTAGTTGGGGAATAGGGGCATGTCCAGGGTGGGGTATAGACATCCATGGTATATCAGGCTCTTAGTTGGGGAATAGGGGCATGTCCAGGGTGGGGTATAGACGTCCATGGTATATCAGGCTCTTAGTTGGGGAATAGGGGCATGTCCAGGGTGGGGTATAGACGTCCATGGTATATCAGGCTCTTAGTTGGGGAATAGGGGCATGTCCAGGGTGGGGTATAGACGTCCATGGTATATCAGGCTCTTAGTTGGGGAATAGGGGCATGTCCAGGGTGGGGTATAGACGTCCATGGTATATCAGGCTCTTAGTTGGGGAATAGGGGCATGTCCAGGGTGGGGTATAGACATCCATGGTATATCAGGCTCTTAGTTGGGGAATAGGGGCATGTCCAGGGTGGGGTATAGACGTCCATGGTATATCAGGCTCTTAGTTGGGGAATAGGGGCATGTCCAGGGTGGGGTATAGACATCCATGGTATATCAGGCTCTTAGTTGGGGAATAGGGGCATGTCCAGGGTGGGGTATAGACATCCATGGTATATCAGGCTCTTAGTTGGGGAATAGGGGCATGTCCAGGGTGGGGTATAGACGTCCATGGTATATCAGGCTCTTAGTTGGGGAATAGGGGCATGTCCAGGGTGGGGTATAGACGTCCATGGTATATCAGGCTCTTAGTTGGGGAATGGGGGCATGTCCAGGGTGGGGTATAGACGTCCATGGTATATCAGGCTCTTAGTTGGGGAATGGGGGCATGTCCAGGGTGGGGTATAGACATCCATGGTATATCAGGCTCTTAGTTGGGGAATAGGGGCATGTCCAGGGTGGGGTATAGACATCCATGGTATATCAGGCTCTTAGTTGGGGAATAGGGGCATGTCCAGGGTGGGGTATAGACGTCCATGGTATATCAGGCTCTTAGTTGGGGAATAGGGGCATGTCCAGGGTGGGGTATAGACATCCATGGTATATCAGGCTCTTAGTTGGGGAATAGGGGCATGTCCAGGGTGGGGTATAGACGTCCATGGTATATCAGGCTCTTAGTTGGGGAATAGGGGCATGTCCAGGGTGGGGTATAGACGTCCATGGTATATCAGGCTCTTAGTTGGGGAATAGGGGCATGTCCAGGGTGGGGTATAGACGTCCATGGTATATCAGGCTCTTAGTTGGGGAATAGGGGCATGTCCAGGGTGGGGTATAGACATCCATGGTATATCAGGCTCTTAGTTGGGGAATAGGGGCATGTCCAGGGTGGGGTATAGACATCCATGGTATATCAGGCTCTTAGTTGGGGAATAGGGGCATGTCCAGGGTGGGGTATAGACGTCCATGGTATATCAGGCTCTTAGTTGGGGAATAGGGGCATGTCCAGGGTGGGGTATAGACGTCCATGGTATATCAGGCTCTTAGTTGGGGAATAGGGGCATGTCCAGGGTGGGGTATAGACATCCATGGTATATCAGGCTCTTAGTTGGGGAATAGGGGCATGTCCAGGGTGGGGTATAGACGTCCATGGTATATCAGGCTCTTAGTTGGGGAATAGGGGCATGTCCAGGGTGGGGTATAGACATCCATGGTATATCAGGCTCTTAGTTGGGGAATAGGGGCATGTCCAGGGTGGGGTATAGACGTCCATGGTATATCAGGCTCTTAGTTGGGGAATAGGGGCATGTCCAGGGTGGGGTATAGACGTCCATGGTATATCAGGCTCTTAGTTGGGGAATAGGGGCATGTCCAGGGTGGGGTATAGACATCCATGGTATATCAGGCTCTTAGTTGGGGAATAGGGGCATGTCCAGGGTGGGGTATAGACGTCCATGGTATATCAGGCTCTTAGTTGGGGAATAGGGGCATGTCCAGGGTGGGGTATAGACGTCCATGGTATATCAGGCTCTTAGTTGGGGAATAGGGGCATGTCCAGGGTGGGGTATAGACGTCCATGGTATATCAGGCTCTTAGTTGGGGAATAGGGGCATGTCCAGGGTGGGGTATAGACGTCCATGGTATATCAGGCTCTTAGTTGGGGAATAGGGGCATGTCCAGGGTGGGGTATAGACGTCCATGGTATATCAGGCTCTTAGTTGGGGAATAGGGGCATGTCCAGGGTGGGGTATAGACGTCCATGGTATATCAGGCTCTTAGTTGGGGAATAGGGGCATGTCCAGGGTGGGGTATAGACGTCCATGGTATATCAGGCTCTTAGTTGGGGAATAGGGGCATGTCCAGGGTGGGGTATAGACGTCCATGGTATATCAGGCTCTTAGTTGGGGAATAGGGGCATGTCCAGGGTGGGGTATAGACATCCATGGTATATCAGGCTCTTAGTTGGGGAATAGGGGCATGTCCAGGGTGGGGTATAGACGTCCATGGTATATCAGGCTCTTAGTTGGGGAATAGGGGCATGTCCAGGGTGGGGTATAGACGTCCATGGTATATCAGGCTCTTAGTTGGGGAATAGGGGCATGTCCAGGGTGGGGTATAGACGTCCATGGTATATCAGGCTCTTAGTTGGGGAATAGGGGCATGTCCAGGGTGGGGTATAGACGTCCATGGTATATCAGGCTCTTAGTTGGGGAATAGGGGCATGTCCAGGGTGGGGTATAGACATCCATGGTATATCAGGCTCTTAGTTGGGGAATAGGGGCATGTCCAGGGTGGGGTATAGACGTCCATGGTATATCAGGCTCTTAGTTGGGGAATAGGGGCATGTCCAGGGTGGGGTATAGACATCCATGGTATATCAGGCTCTTAGTTGGGGAATGGGGGCATGTCCAGGGTGGGGTATAGACGTCCATGGTATATCAGGCTCTTAGTTGGGGAATAGGGGCATGTCCAGGGTGGGGTATAGACATCCATGGTATATCAGGCTCTTAGTTGGGGAATAGGGGCATGTCCAGGGTGGGGTATAGACATCCATGGTATATCAGGCTCTTAGTTGGGGAATGGGGGCATGTCCAGGGTGGGGTATAGACGTCCATGGTATATCAGGCTCTTAGTTGGGGAATAGGGGCATGTCCAGGGTGGGGTATAGACGTCCATGGTATATCAGGCTCTTAGTTGGGGAATGGGGGCATGTCCAGGGTGGGGTATAGACGTCCATGGTATATCAGGCTCTTAGTTGGGGAATGGGGGCATGTCCAGGGTGGGGTATAGACATCCATGGTATATCAGGCTCTTAGTTGGGGAATAGGGGCATGTCCAGGGTGGGGTATAGACATCCATGGTATATCAGGCTCTTAGTTGGGGAATAGGGGCATGTCCAGGGTGGTGTATAGACGTCCATGGTATATCAGGCTCTTAGTTGGGGAATAGGGGCATGTCCAGGGTGGGGTATAGACGTCCATGGTATATCAGGCTCTTAGTTGGGGAATAGGGGCATGTCCAGGGTGGGGTATAGACATCCATGGTATATCAGGCTCTTAGTTGGGGAATAGGGGCATGTCCAGGGTGGGGTATAGACATCCATGGTATATCAGGCTCTTAGTTGGGGAATAGGGGCATGTCCAGGGTGGGGTATAGACGTCCATGGTATATCAGGCTCTTAGTTGGGGAATAGGGGCATGTCCAGGGTGGGGTATAGACATCCATGGTATATCAGGCTCTTAGTTGGGGAATAGGGGCATGTCCAGGGTGGGGTATAGACATCCATGGTATATCAGGCTCTTAGTTGGGGAATAGGGGCATGTCCAGGGTGGGGTATAGACGTCCATGGTATATCAGACTCTTAGTTGGGGAATAGGGGCATGTCCAGGGTGGGGTATAGACATCCATGGTATATCAGGCTCTTAGTTGGGGAATAGGGGCATGTCCAGGGTGGGGTATAGACATCCATGGTATATCAGGCTCTTAGTTGGGGAATAGGGGCATGTCCAGGGTGGGGTATAGACGTCCATGGTATATCAGGCTCTTAGTTGGGGAATAGGGGCATGTCCAGGGTGGGGTATAGACGTCCATGGTATATCAGGCTCTTAGTTGGGGAATAGGGGCATGTCCAGGGTGGGGTATAGACGTCCATGGTATATCAGGCTCTTAGTTGGGGAATAGGGGCATGTCCAGGGTGGGGTATAGACGTCCATGGTATATCAGGCTCTTAGTTGGGGAATAGGGGCATGTCCAGGGTGGGGTATAGACATCCATGGTATATCAGGCTCTTAGTTGGGGAATAGGGGCATGTCCAGGGTGGGGTATAGACGTCCATGGTATATCAGGCTCTTAGTTGGGGAATAGGGGCATGTCCAGGGTGGGGTATAGACATCCATGGTATATCAGGCTCTTAGTTGGGGAATAGGGGCATGTCCAGGGTGGGGTATAGACGTCCATGGTATATCAGGCTCTTAGTTGGGGAATAGGGGCATGTCCAGGGTGGGGTATAGACGTCCATGGTATATCAGGCTCTTAGTTGGGGAATAGGGGCATGTCCAGGGTGGGGTATAGACATCCATGGTATATCAGGCTCTTAGTTGGGGAATGGGGGCATGTCCAGGGTGGAGTATAGACGTCCATGGTATATCAGGCTCTTAGTTGGGGAATAGGGGCATGTCCAGGGTGGGGTATTGGGGTCCATGACTTATCAGTCTCCTCTTAGTCTTAGGCACTGACATATTGCGCTGCTATGGCCGCTGCACTTACCTCTTCCCCCAGTAGTATCGGCAGTTTCTCTTCCTCCTCCATGGAGGTGAAGTCTGGGAGGAGATCAGACAGTCTCTGGAAGTGAGTGTCCCTCACTGCGGAGTATTTGGGGCACCTCAGCAAGAAGTGGGCCTCGTTCTCCACGGCCTCCTGGGGGCGCTGCTGGCAGAGTCTGCGCTCTCGGGGCTTGTAGTTCTGTTGGTGCCGCCCGTATTCGATGAGTAGGCTGTGGGCGCTCAGCCTGTACTGGCTCTGGATCTGGCGGTCTCTGGGGTCCGGGAGTTTCTCTAGATATGGGGCCAGTCTGTATTCCCTCTGTAGGTTCTGGTATATCCTCAGTCTGTACTGGCTCAGGATCTGGCGGTCTCTGGGGTCCGGGAGTTTCTCTAGATATGGGGCCAGTCTGTATTCCCTCTGTAGGTTCTGGTATATCCTCAGTCTGTACTGGCTCAGGATCTGGCGGTCTCTGGGGTCCGGGAGTTTCTCTAGATATGGGGCCAGTCTGTATTCCCTCTGTAGGTTCTGGTATATCCTCAGTCTGTACTGGCTCTGGATCTGGCGGTCTCTGGGGTCCGGGAGTTTCTCTAGATATGGGGCCAGTCTGTATTCCCTCTGTAGGTTCTGGTATATCCTCAGTCTGTACTGGCTCAGGATCTGGCGGTCTCTGGGGTCCGGGAGTATCTCTAGATATGGGGCCAGTCTGTATTCCCTCTGTAGGTTCTGGTATATCCTCAGTCTGTACTGGCTCTGGATCTGGCGGTCTCTGGGGGCCGGGAGTTTCTCTAGATATGGGGCCAGTCTGTATTCCCTCTGTAGGTTCTGGTATATCGTCAGTCTGTACTGGCTCTGGATCTGGTGGTCTCTGGGGTCCGGGAGTTTCTCTAGATATGGGGCCAGTCTGTATTCCCTCTGTAGGTTCTGGTATATCCTCAGTCTGTACTGGCTCTGGATCTGGCAGTCTCTGGGGTCCGGGAGTTTCTCTAGATATGGGTCCAGTCTGTATTCCCTCTGTAGGTTCTGGTATATCCTCAGTCTGTACTGGTTCTGGATCTGGCGGTCTCTGGGGTCCGGGAGTTTCTCTAGATATGGGTCCAGTCTGTATTCCCTCTGTAGGTTCTGGTATATCCTCAGTCTGTACTGGTTCTGGATCTGGCGGTCTCTGGGGTCCGGGAGTTTCTCTAGATATGGGTCCAGTCTGTATTCCCTCTGTAGGTTCTGGTATATCCTCAGTCTGTACTGGCTCTGGATCTGGCAGTCTCTGGGGTCCGGGAGTTTCTCTAGATATGGGTCCAGTCTGTATTCCCTCTGTAGGTTCTGGTATATCCTCAGTCTGTACTGGTTCTGGATCTGGCGGTCTCTGGGGTCCGGGAGTTTCTCTAGATATGGGGCCAGTCTGTATTCCCTCTGTAGGTTCTGGTATATCCTCAGTCTGTACTGGTTCTGGATCTGGCGGTCTCTGGGGTCCGGGAGTTTCTCTAGATATGGGGCCAGTCTGTATTCCCTCTGTAGGTTCTGGTATATCCTCAGTCTGTACTGGCTCAGGATCTGGCGGTCTCTGGGGTCCGGGAGTTTCTCTAGATATGGGGCCAGTCTGTATTCCCTCTGTAAGTTCTGGTATATCGTCAGTCTGTACTGGCTCAGGATCTGGCGGTCTCTGGGGTCCGGGAGTTTCTCTAGATATGGGGCCAGTCTGTATTCCCTCTGTAGGTTCTGGTATATCCTCAGTCTGTACTGGCTCAGGATCTGGTGGTCTCTGGGGTCCGGTAGTTTCTCTAGATATGGGGCCAGTCTGTATTCCCTCTGTAGGTTCTGGTATATCCTCAGTCTGTACTGGCTCTGGATCTGGTGGTCTCTGGGGTCCGGGAGTTTCTCTAGATATGGGGCCAGTCTGTATTCCCTCTGTAGGTTCTGGTATATCCTCAGTCTGTACTGGCTCTGGATCTGGCGGTCTCTGGGGTCCGGGAGTTTCTCTAGATATGGGGCCAGTCTGTATTCCCTCTGTAGGTTCTGGTATATCCTCAGTCTGTACTGGCTCAGGATCTGGCGGTCTCTGGTGTCCGGGAGTTTCTCTAGATATGAGGCCAGTCTGTATTCCCTCTGTAGGTTCTGATATATCCTCAGTCTGTACTGGCTCTGGATCTGGCGGTCTCTGGGGTCCGGTAGTTTCTCTAGATATGGGTCCAGTCTGTATTCCCTCTGTAGGTTCTGGTATATCCTCAGTCTGTACTGGCTCTGGATCTGGCGGTCTCTGGGGTCCGGGAGTTTCTCTAGATATGGGGCCAGTCTGTATTCCCTCTGTAGGTTCTGGTATATCCTCAGTCTGTACTGGCTCTGGATCTGGCGGTCTCTGGGGTCCGGGAGTTTCTCTAGATATGGGGCCAGTCTGTATTCCCTCTGTAGGTTCTGGTATATCCTCAGTCTGTACTGGTTCTGGATCTGGCGGTCTCTGGGGTCCGGGAGTTTCTCTAGATATGGGGCCAGTCTGTATTCCCTCTGTAGGTTCTGGTATATCCTCAGTCTGTACTGGCTCAGGATCTGGCGGTCTCTGGGGTCCGGGAGTTTCTCTAGATATGGGGCCAGTCTGTATTCCCTCTGTAGGTTCTGGTATATCCTCAGTCTGTACTGGCTCAGGATCTGGCGGTCTCTGGGGTCCGGGAGTTTCTCTAGATATGGGGCCAGTCTGTATTCCCTCTGTAAGTTCTGGTATATCGTCAGTCTGTACTGGCTCAGGATCTGGCGGTCTCTGGGGTCCGGGAGTTTCTCTAGATATGGGGCCAGTCTGTATTCCCTCTGTAGGTTCTGGTATATCCTCAGTCTGTACTGGCTCAGGATCTGGTGGTCTCTGGGGTCCGGGAGTTTCTCTAGATATGGGGCCAGTCTGTATTCCCTCTGTAGGTTCTGGTATATCCTCAGTCTGTACTGGCTCTGGATCTGGTGGTCTCTGGGGTCCGGGAGTTTCTCTAGATATGGGGCCAGTCTGTATTCCCTCTGTAGGTTCTGGTATATCCTCAGTCTGTACTGGCTCTGGATCTGGCGGTCTCTGGGGTCCGGGAGTTTCTCTAGATATGGGTCCAGTCTGTATTCCCTCTGTAGGTTCTGGTATATCCTCAGTCTGTACTGGCTCAGGATCTGGCGGTCTCTGGGGTCCGGGAGTTTCTCTAGATATGAGGCCAGTCTGTATTCCCTCTGTAGGTTCTGGTATATCCTCAGTCTGTACTGGCTCTGGATCTGGCGGTCTCTGGGGTCCGGGAGTTTCTCTAGATATGGGTCCAGTCTGTATTCCCTCTGTAGGTTCTGGTATATCCTCAGTCTGTACTGGCTCTGGATCTGGCGGTCTCTGGGGTCCGGGAGTTTCTCTAGATATGGGGCCAGTCTGTATTCCCTCTGTAGGTTCTGGTATATCCTCAGTCTGTACTGGCTCTGGATCTGGCGGTCTCTGGGGTCCGGGAGTTTCTCTAGATATGGGGCCAGTCTGTATTCCCTCTGTAGGTTCTGGTATATCCTCAGTCTGTACTGGCTCTGGATCTGGCGGTCTCTGGGGTCCGGGAGTTTCTCTAGATATGGGGCCAGTCTGTATTCCCTCTGTAGGTTCTGGTATATCCTCAGTCTGTACTAGCTCAGGATCTGGCGGTCTCTGGGGTCCGGGAGTTTCTCTAGATATGGGGCCAGTATGTATTCCCTCTGTAGGTTCTGGTATATCCTCAGTCTGTACTGGCTCAGGATCTGGTGGTCTCTGAGGTCCGGGAGTTTCTCTAGATATGGGTCCAGTCTGTATTCCCTCTGTAGGTTCTGGTATATCGTCAGTCTGTACTGGCTCAGGATCTGGCGGTCTCTGGGGTCCGGAAGTTACTCTAGATATGGGGCCAGTCTGTATTCCCTCTGTAGGTTCTGGTATATCCTCAGTCTGTACTGGCTCTGGATCTTGCGGTCTCTGGGGTCCGGAAGTTACTCTAGATATGGGGCCAGTCTGTATTCCCTCTGTAGGTTCTGGTATATCGTCAGTCTGTACTGGCTCAGGATCTGGCGGTCTCTGGGGTCCGGGAGTTTCTCTAGATATGGGGCCAGTCTGTATTCCCTCTGTAGGTTCTGGTATATCCTCAGTCTGTACTGGCTCAGGATCTGGCGGTCTCTGGGGTCCGGGAGTTTCTCTAGATATGGGGTCAGTCTGTATTCCCTCTGTAGGTTCTGGTATATCCTCAGTCTGTACTGGCTCAGGATCTGGCGGTCTCTGGGTTTCTCTAGATATGGGGCCAGTGTAGTGCCGGCGTCCCTGCCCTCTGCTAGGCAGGGACGCTGTTCCCCTCACCGCTCTGCTCCGTGCCCGGCGTCCCTCTCCCGCTCTGCTGGCAGCGCGCGCTCCTTCCCGGCCACTGTGCTTAGGGCGCGCGCGCGCGCCCTCCCTCCCTCTTAAAGGGGCCGCGCGCGCCGTCCTAAGGAGTCCCCGGCCAATGGCCGGAGGACTTTACCATATATAAGGCACCTCCTCCAAAATGGAGGTGCCCGAGCAATGTTGTTGCACCGTTCTATCTGCTTCAGCCCTCAGGTCCCGTTGCCAGTTACCTGCCAGTTACCTGCCAGATTCCTGCCAGCTTGCTGTCCTAATCCTGCCTGATTTCCTGTTACCTGCCTGCCTGCCTGAGGTCCGACGGTCTGCCTTACTACTCCTGTCAGTCTGTCTAAAGGACCAGCCTGCCCGCTCACCTGGGAGCGCATATCAGCTACCTGCCTGCCTGCCTGAGGTCCGACGGTCTGCCTTACAACTCCGGTCAGTCTGTCTAAGGACCAACTTGCCCGCTCACCTGGGAGCGCACATCAGCTACCTGCCTGCCTGCCTGAGGTCCGACGGTCTGCCTTACAACTCCGGTCAGTCTGTCTAAGGACCAACTTGCCCGCTCACCTGGGAGCGCACATCAGCTACCTGCCTGCTTGCCTGCCCGGAGGCTCCGCTGTCACGTGCTGTGACCACCAGCTATTCCAGACTCTTGCCCGCTCACCTGGGAGCGCTTCTCCGCTACCTGCCTGCTTGCCTACCTGGAGGCTCCGCCGTCACGTGCTGTGACCACCTGCTATTCCAGAGACTCTCGCTTGCTCACCTGGGAGCACACATCCTCCATCTGCCTTGCTAGCCTACCTGGAGGTTCAGCCATCACAGGTCGTACCTACCCCTTACCTAGAGACAGCCCCGGTCACTTGCCGTGACCTCCAGCCCGTTCTTCCAGAGACTGCGCCGGTCACTTGCCGTGACCTCCAGCCCGTTCTTCCAGAGACTGCCCTGATCACTTGCCGTGACCTCCTGCCCGTACACCCAGAGACTGTCCCGGTCACCTGCTGTGACTGCCTGCCTGGTCGCCACCCGCTCCCTTACAAGGACCGCTCCCTTGTATAGTAGCCCAGAGGTTCCGCCTCCCAGACCCGTTACAGTTTGCTCGGGCCATGGAACCCGGTGGCACCCAAGCTCCCTCGCTCTCGGACCTGTGTCATGAACTGTCCCGTCAAAGGTCCCAACAGGAGTCCATCCTGGGTCACCTGCGGAATGTCAATACTCGCCTGGACACTCTGACTGTTCCACCAACAACCTCCGCCAGTGCCATGTCTCGCAATCCGGCAGCTCCGCTGTCCACTAACACCATGATATCCTACCCCGGACCTCGGCTTTCTGCACCTCCTCGCTTCGGAGGCGACTCAGCCCAGGCTCGGGGCTTCATAAATCAGTGCACCCTGCACTTTGAACTATTGTCCCACCAGTTTAACTCCGACCGAGCCAAAATTGCATTCATCATGTCCCATCTCACCGGGGAGGCCCTGGCCTGGCTAAATCCTCTATGGGAGAGAGGAGACCCCCTGGTGTCCAACTTGCCTGCTTTTCTCACGGCTTTCCGGAAAGTCTTCGACGAACCCGGACGGAAGACCTCATCCGCATCATCGTTGCTACGCCTCCGTCAGGAAAGTCTCACCGTGGGCCAATATGCCATACGGTTCCGTACCCTTGCCTCGGAGCTGGCCTGGGATAACGACGCTCTGGTTTCCGTCTTCTGGGAGGGTCTGTCCGGCCGTATTAAAGATGAACTTGCCGGTCGGGACATTCCTACCACTCTCGATGACTTAATAACTCTTGCCACCCGGATTGACCTACGGTTCCAGGAGCGTGCCAGAGAGGTCACCCGTGAGAGGAGGTTACCACGTCTAGCTCCTACTTTTCAGAAACCCGTCACTCCTTCTGTCTCTAACCAGGTACACCCTCCTGAGCCTATGCAGGTCGACCAGACCAAGATGGTCAAGACCCGTCAGGACTTACGCCGTGCCGAGGGGACCTGCTTCTACTGTGGCAGTAAGGAGCACCGGATCCGTGCCTGCCCGGAGAGGTCGGGAAATGCCTGTGTCTAGGTTCGCTCAGAGAGGTCCACCTAGACAAGAATAAATCCTCTCCATCTCTGCTGTTGTCAGTTTCAATCGTCTACGGGAAGAACCGTTATTTCGAACTAGCCCAACTGGACTCTGGAGCAGCCGGGAATCTTATTTCACAGTCCCTGGTAGAGAAATACCGCATCCCCACCAAACCTCTGGCTGTACCCTTGTCTGTTGCTGCCGTGGATGGGGGGCTCTTACCACGCCCCATCCAACTCATCACCGAATCCATTACTCTGCAGGTGGGAATGCTGCATTCTGAAAGTATCTCCTTCCATGTTCTGCCTGGACTCTCTCACGCCCTCTTGCTAGGCCTACCTTGGCTCCAGAAACATGCACCCGTTCTTGACTGGCAGACCGGAGAAGTCCTTCGCTGGGGACAGGGCTGCCATAAGACCTGTCTGGTTCCCGTTCATCCCGTCCGTCCTTCTCCTACCCCAGCTAATCTACCTGGACTTCCGATTCCTTATTGGTCTTATGCTGATGTCTTTAATAAAAAGGAGGCAGAGACACTACCCCCTCATAGACCATACGACTGCCCTATCGACCTGTTACCTGGTACTTCTCCTCCCCGTGGGCGTATTTATCCATTATCCGCTGCTGAGACCCGGTCGATGTCCGAATATATTGAGGAGAATCTGGCCAGGGGATTCATCCGGAAATCTACCTCCCCGGCGGGAGCAGGCTTCTTTTTCGTCAAAAAGAAGGACGGCTCTCTCCGTCCCTGTATAGACTATAGAGGCCTTAACCAGATCACGGTGAAGAATAAGTACCCCCTTCCGCTCATTCCGGAGTTATTTGATCGTCTGAGGGGGGCTAGAATCTTCACCAAACTGGACCTCCGTGGGGCGTACAACCTGGTTCGTATCCGTCAGGGGGATGAATGGAAGACGGCATTCAACACCCGGGACGGCCACTATGAATATCTGGTAATGCCCTTTGGCCTCTGTAACGCTCCTGCCGTCTTTCAAGAGTTGGTCAATGACATCTTCCGGGACCTTCTCTACTCCTGCGTAGTGGTGTACCTGGACGACATCTTGGTCTTCTCTCCGGATCTCCAGACTCACCGGAGGGATGTTCGTCAGGTCCTGCTCAGGCTCAGGCAGAACCATCTCTACGCTAAATATGAGAAGTGCCTCTTTGAGCAGACCTCGCTTCCGTTTCTGGGCTACATTATCTCTCAGACCGGCCTACAAATGGATCCTGAGAAACTGTCTGCCATCGAGAAATGGCCCCGACCAGAGGGGTTGAAGGCTATTCAACGGTTCCTGGGCTTCGCCAACTATTACCGCCTCTTCATCCCGCACTTCTCTTCCCGGACTGCCCCAATTTCCGCGCTCACCCGTAAGGGTACTAATCCCAAAGAGTGGCCGCCCAAAGCAGAGGAGGCCTTTCTTTCCCTAAAACAGGCCTTCTCTTCCGCCCCGGTGCTGCATCGCCCGGACGGCAACAAGCAGTTCTTCCTGGAAGTTGACGCCTCCTCCTCTGGAGCCGGAGCGGTACTTACTCAAAAATCATCTTCCGGGAGAATGGTAACTTGTGGCTTCTTCTCCAAACTCTTCTCCTCTTCTGAGCGCAACTATTCCATAGGAGACCGAGAGTTATTGGCCATCAAGCTGGCGTTGGAGGAGTGGCGTTACCTACTCGAGGGGGCTCTTCACCCGGTAATAATTTACACTGACCACAAGAACTTGGCTTACCTCCAGCATGCCCAGAGACTTAACCCGCGCCAAGCCCGGTGGTCCTTGTTTTTTGCTCGCTTTGATTTTGTTCTTCATTTTCGCCCGGCTGACAAAAACGTCAAAGCAGACGCCTTGTCCCGATCCTTTCTGGTGTCCGATCTCGAGGAAGAACCTAAACATATCATCGATCCCGCCAGAGTAATGCAGGTGGCTCCCGTGAGTCTAAATCGTCTCCCTCCCGGTACGACGTTTGTTTCAGTACCTGATCGGGAGAAGATCCTACACTGGGGCCATTCGTCTAAACTAGCTGGCCACGCCGGTCAGAAAAAGACCCTCCAGCTTATTGCCCGGCACTATTGGTGGCCTACCCTGCACAAGGACATAATAGACTTTGTTTCTGCCTGTGTGTCCTGCGCCCGCAACAAAGTCCCGAGACATCTGCCAGCCGGACGCCTCCTTCCGCTTCCTGTACCTGCTGCCCCCTGGCAGCATATAGCAATGGACTTTATAACTGATCTCCCCGCCTCTGCCGGTTGTACGGTCATTTGGGTGGTCGCTGACCGCTTTTCCAAGGTGGCTCACTTTATTCCCCTGCCAGGCCTTCCGTCTGCACCCGAGCTGGCTAAAGACTTTATCCGCCACATCTTCCGTCTTCATGGCCTGCCCCTCCACATCGTGTCGGATCGTGGGGTACAGTTCACCTCACGTTTCCGGAGAGCCACTTGTAAACTACTAGACGTCACCCTGGACTTCTCTTCCGCTTACCACCCACAGTCCAATGGTCAAGTGGAGCGGATCAATCAGAACCTGACCAGTTACCTCCGGCACTTCGTTAATGCCCACCATTCTGACTGGGTGGATCTCCTACCATGGGCCGAGTTCTCTTATAATAATCACGAGAGCGAATCCTCCTCCAAATCCCCGTTTTTTGTAGTCTTTGGTCAGCATCCTCGGATTCCTTTTCCTGTCTCCACCTCTGTGGACAACCCGGCTGCGGAATCTCTCGTTAGCAAATTTTCCTCCATATGGGAGAGTACCCGGTCCGCACTCCTTCTGTCATCCGAGCGTATGAAAAGACACGCTGACAAAAAACGCCTGGATCCTCCACAATTTCGTCCAGGAGATAAAGTCTGGCTCTCATCTAAATATGTTCGACTCAAGATACCTTCTTACAAGTTAGGGCCTCGGTTCATCGGTCCTCTGGAGGTCATCAGTCAGATCAACCCGGTGGCCTATAAATTGAAACTCCCGGCCAACTTACGGATCCCTAACTCCTTCCATGTATCTCTCCTCAAACCCGTGGTGCTTAACTCTTTTTCCAAGTCTACAGGTATGCCTCCTGCTCCGGTTTCTGCTGAGGACGAGTTTGAGGTAGAGAACATTCTTGCCACCAAAAGGGTAAGAGGAAAGACCTTTTTTCTAGTGGATTGGAAGGGGTTTGGTCCTGAGGAGAGAACGTGGGAGCCCCGGGAGAACATCCATGCCCCTCTCATCCTAGCTAAATTTCTATCTGGCCTAAAAAAGGGGGGGCCTAAAGGGGGGGGTACTGTAGCGCCGGCGTCCCTGCCCTCTGCTAGGCAGGGACGCTGTTCCCCTCACCTCTCTGCTCCGTGCCCGGCGTCCTCCTCCCGCTCTGCTGGCAGCGCGCGCTCCTTCCCGGCCACTGTGCTTAGGGCCCGCGCGCGCGCCCTCCCTCCCTCTTAAAGGGGCCGCGCGCGCCGTCCTAAGGAGTCCCCGGCCAATGGCCGGAGGACTTTACCATATATAAGGCACCTCCTCCAAAATGGAGGTGCCCGAGCAATGTTGTTGCACCGTTCTACTCTGCTTCAGCCCTCAGGTCCCGTTGCCAGTTACCTGCCAGTTACCTGCCAGATTCCTGCCAGCTTGCTGTTCTAATCCTGCCTGATTTCCTGTTACCTGCCTGCCTGCCTGAGGTCCGACGGTCTGCCTTACAACTCCGGTCAGTCTGTCTATGGACCAGCTTGCCCGCTCACCTGGGAGCGCTTCTCCGCTACCTGCCTGCTTGCCTACCTGGAGGCTCCGCCGTCACGTGCTGTGACCACCTGCTATTCCAGAGACTCTCGCTTGCTCACCTGGGAGCACACATCCTCCATCTGCCTTGCTAGCCTACCTGGAGGTTCAGCCATCACAGGTCGTACCTACCCCTTACCTAGAGACTGCCCCGGTCACTTGCCGTGACCTCCAGCCCTTTCTTCCAGAGACTGCCCCGGTCACTTGCCGTGACCTCCAGCCCGTTCTTCCAGAGACTGCCCCGGTCACTTGCCGTGACCTCCTGCCCGTACACCCAGAGACTGTCCCGGTCACCTGCTGTGACTGCCTGCCTGGTCGCCACCCGCTCCCTTACAAGGACCGCTCCCTTGTATAGTAGCCCAGAGGTTCCGCCTCCCAGACCCGTTACAGCCAGTCTGTATTCCCTCTGTAGGTTCTGGTATATCCTCAGTCTGTACTGGCTCAGGATCTGGCGGTCTCTGGGGTCCGGGAGTTTCTCTAGATATGGGGCCAGTCTTTATTCCCTCTGTAGGTTCTGGTATATCCTCAGTCTGTACTGGCTCTGGATCTGGCGGTCTCTGGGGGCCGGGAGTTTCTCTAGATATGGGGCCAGTCTGTATTCCCTCTGTAGGTTCTGGTATATCCTCAGTCTGTACCGGCTCTGGATCTAGGGGTCTCTGGGGTCCGGGAGTTTCTCTAGATATGGGGCCAGTCTGTATTCCCTCTGTAGGTTCTGGTATATCGTCAGTCTGTACTGGCTCAGGATCTGGCGGTCTCTGGGGTCCGGGAGTTTCTCTAGATATGGGGCCAGTCTGTATTCCCTCTGTAGGTTCTGGTATATCCTCAGTCTGTACTGGCTCAGGATCTGGCGGTCTCTGGGGTCCGGGAGTTTCTCTAGATATGGGGCCAGTCTGTATTCCCTCTGTAGGTTCTGGTATATCCTCAGTCTCTACTGGCTCTGGATCTGGCGGTCTCTGGGGTCCGGGAGTTTCTCTAGATATGGGGCCAGTCTGTATTCCCTCTGTAGGTTCTGGTATATCCTCAGTCTGTACTAGCTCTGGATCTGGCGGTCTCTGGGGTCCGGGAGTTTCTCTAGATATGGGGCCAGTATGTATTCCCTCTGTAGGTTCTGGTATATCCTCAGTCTGTACTGGCTCAGGATCTGGTGGTCTCTGGGGTCCGGGAGTTTCTCTAGATATGGGTCCAGTCTGTATTCCCTCTGTAGGTTCTGGTATATCGTCAGTCTGTACTGGCTCAGGATCTGGCGGTCTCTGGGGTCCGGAAGTTACTCTAGATATGGGGCCAGTCTGTATTCCCTCTGTAGGTTCTGGTATATCCTCAGTCTGTACTGGCTCTGGATCTGGCGGTCTCTGGGGTCCGGGAGTTTCTCTAGATATGGGGCCAGTCTGTATTCCCTCTGTAGGTTCTGGTATATCCTCAGTCTGTACTGGCTCAGGATCTGGCGGTCTCTGGGGTCCGGGAGTTTCTCTAGATATGGGTCCAGTCTGTATTCCCTCTGTAGGTTCTGGTATATCCTCAATCTGTACTGGCTCAGGATCTGGCGGTCTCTGGGGTCCGGGAGTTTCTCCAGATATGGGGCCAGTCTGTATTCCCTCTGTAGGTTCTGGTATATCCTCAGTCTGTACTGGCTCAGGATCTGGCGGTCTCTGGGGTCCGGGAGTTTCTCTAGATATGGGGCCAGTCTGTATTCCCTCTGTAGGTTCTGGTATATCCTCAGTCTGTACTGGCTCAGGATCTGGCGGTCTCTGGGGTCCAGGAGTTTCTCTAGATATGGGGCCAGTCTGTATTCCCTCTGTAGGTTCTGGTATATCCTCAGTCTGTACTGGCTCAGGATCTGGCGGTCTCTGGGGTCCGGGAGTTTATCTAGATATGGGGCCAGTCTGTATTCCCTCTGTAGGTTCTGGTATATCCTCAGTCTGTACCGGCTCTGGATCTGGGTGTCTCTGGGGTCCGGGAGTTTCTCTAGATATGGGGCCAGTCTGTATTCCCTCTGTAGGTTCTGGTATATCCTCAGTCTGTACTGGCTCTGGATCTGGCGGTCTCTGGGGTCCGGGACTTAATCTAGATATGGGGCCAGTCTGTATTCCCTCTGTAAGTTCTGGTATATCCTCAGTCTGTACTGGCTCAGGATCTGGCGGTCTCTGGGGTCCGGGAGTTTCTCTAGATATGGGGCCAGTCTGTATTCCCTCTGTAGGTTCTGGTATATCGTCAGTCTGTACTGGCTCTGGATTTGGCGGTCTCTGGGGTCCGGGAGTTACTCTAGATATGGGGCCAGTCTGTATTCCCTCTGTAGGTTCTGGTATATCCTCAGTCTGTACTGGCTCAGGATCTGGCGGTCTCTGGGGTCCTGGAGTTTCTCTAGATGTGGGGCCAGTATGTATTCCCTCTGTAGGTTCTGGTATATCGTCAGTCTGTACTGGCTCAGGATCTGGCGGTCTCTGTGGTCCGGGAGTTTCTCTAGATATGGGGCCAGTCTATATTCCCTCGGTAGGTTCTGGTATATCCTCAGTCTGTACTGGCTCAGGATCTGGCGGTCTCTGGGGTCCGGGAGTTTCTCTAGATATGGGGCCAGTCTGTATTCCCTCTGTAGGTTCTGGTATATCCTCAATCTGTACTGGCTCAGGATCTGGCGGTCTCTGGGGTCCGGGAGTTTCTCTAGATATGGGGCCAGTCTGTATTCCCTCTGTAGGTTCTGGTATATCGTCAGTCTGTACTGGCTCTGGATCTGGCGGTCTCTGGGGTCCGGGAGTTTCTCTAGATATGGGGCCAGTCTGTATTCCCTCTGTAGGTTCTGGTATATCCTCAGTCTGTACCGGCTCTGGATCTAGGGGTCTCTGGGGTCCGGGAGTTTCTCTAGATATGGGGCCAGTCTGTATTCCCTCTGTAAGTTCTGGTATATCGTCAGTCTGTACTGGCTCAGGATCTGGCGGTCTCTGGGGTCCGGGAGTTTCTCTAGATATGGGGCCAGTCTGTATTCCCTCTGTAGGTTCTGGTATATCCTCAGTCTGTACTGGCTCAGGATCTGGCGGTCTCTGGGGTCCGGGAGTTTCTCTAGATATGGGGCCAGTCTGTATTCCCTCTGTAGGTTCTGGTATATCCTCAGTCTGTACTGTCTCAGGATCTGGCGGTCTCTGGGGTCCGGGAGTTTCTCCAGATATGGGGCCAGTCTGTATTCCCTCTGTAGGTTCTGGTATATCCTCAGTCTGTACTGGCTCAGGATCTGGCGGTCTCTGGGGTCCGGGAGTTTCTCTAGATATGGGGCCAGTCTGTATTCCCTCTGTAGGTTCTGGTATATCCTCAGTCTGTACTGGCTCAGGATCTGGCGGTATCTGGGGTCCGGGAGTTTCTCTAGATATGGGGCCAGTCTGTATTCCCTCTGTAGGTTCTGGTATATCCTCAGTCTGTACTGGCTCAGGATCTGGCGGTCTCTGGGGTCCGGGATTTTCTCTAGATATGGGGCCAGTCTGTATTCCCTCTGTAGGTTCTGGTATATCGTCAGTCTGTACTGGCTCTGGATCTTGCGGTCTCTGGGGTCCGGGAGTTTCTCTAGATATGGGGCCAGTCTGTATTCCCTCTGTAGGTTCTGGTATATCGTCAGTCTGTACTGGCTCAGGATCTGGCGGTCTCTGGGGTCCGGGAGTTTCTCTAGATATGGGGCCAGTCTGTATTCCCTCTGTAGGTTCTGGTATATCCTCAGTCTGTACTGGCTCTGGATCTGGCGGTCTCTGGGGTCCGGGAGTTTCTCTAGATATGGGGCCAGTCTGTATTCCCTCTGTAGGTTCTGGTATATCCTCAGTCTGTACTGGCTCTGGATCTGGCGGTCTCTGGGATCCGGGAGTTTCTCTAGATATGGGGCCAGTCTGTATTCCCTCTGTAGGTTCTGGTATATCGTCAGTCTGTACTGGCTCTGGATCTGGCAGTCTCTGTGGTCCGGGAGTTTCTCTAGATATGGGGCCAGTCTGTATTCCCTCTGTAGGTTCTGGTATATCCTCAGTCTGTACCGGCTCTGGATCTAGGGGTCTCTGGGGTCCGGGAGTTTCTCTAGATATGGGGCCAGTCTGTATTCCCTCTGTAAGTTCTGGTATATCGTCAGTCTGTACTGGCTCAGGATCTGGCGGTCTCTGGGGTCCGGGAGTTTCTCTAGATATGGGGCCAGTCTGTATTCCCTCTGTAGGTTCTGGTATATCCTCAGTCTGTACTGGCTCAGGATCTGGCGGTCTCTGGGGTCCGGGAGTTTCTCTAGATATGGGTCCAGTCTGTATTCCCTCTGTAGGTTCTGGTATATCCTCAGTCTGTACTGTCTCAGGATCTGGCGGTCTCTGGGGTCCGGGAGTTTCTCCAGATATGGGGCCAGTCTGTATTCCCTCTGTAGGTTCTGGTATATCCTCAGTCTGTACTGGCTCAGGATCTGGCGGTCTCTGGGGTCCGGGAGTTTCTCTAGATATGGGGCCAGTCTGTATTCCCTCTGTAGGTTCTGGTATATCCTCAGTCTGTACTGGCTCAGGATCTGGCGGTATCTGGGGTCCGGGAGTTTCTCTAGATATGGGGCCAGTCTGTATTCCCTCTGTAGGTTCTGGTATATCCTCAGTCTGTACTGGCTCAGGATCTGGCGGTCTCTGGGGTCCGGGATTTTCTCTAGATATGGGGCCAGTCTGTATTCCCTCTGTAGGTTCTGGTATATCGTCAGTCTGTACTGGCTCTGGATCTTGCGGTCTCTGGGGTCCGGGAGTTTCTCTAGATATGGGGCCAGTCTGTATTCCCTCTGTAGGTTCTGGTATATCGTCAGTCTGTACTGGCTCAGGATCTGGCGGTCTCTGGGGTCCGGGAGTTTCTCTAGATATGGGGCCAGTCTGTATTCCCTCTGTAGGTTCTGGTATATCCTCAGTCTGTACTGGCTCTGGATCTGGCGGTCTCTGGGGTCCGGGAGTTTCTCTAGATATGGGGCCAGGCTGTATTCCCTCTGTAGGTTCTGGTATATCGTCAGTCTGTACTGGCTCTGGATCTGGCGGTCTCTGGGGTCCGGGAGTTTCTCTAGATATGGAGCCAGTCTGTATTCCCTCTGTAGGTTCTGGTATATCCTCAGTCTGTACTGGCTCAGGATCTGGCGGTCTCTGGGGTCCGGGAGTTTCTCTAGATATGGGGCCAGTCTGTATTCCCTCTGTAGGTTCTGGTATATCCTCAGTCTGTACTGGCTCAGGATCTGGCGGTCTCTGGGGTCCGGGAGTTTCTCTAGATATGGGTCCAGTCTGTATTCCCTCTGTAGGTTCTGGTATATCCTCAGTCTGTACTGGCTCAGGATCTGGCGGTCTCTGGGGTCCGGGAGTTTCTCTAGATATGGGGCCAGTCTGTATTCCATCTGTAGGTTCTGGTATATCCTCAGTCTGTACTGGCTCAGGATCTGGCGGTCTCTGGGGTCCGGGAGTTTCTCTAGATATGGGGCCAGTCTGTATTCCCTCTGTAGGTTCTGGTATGTCCGCAGTCTGTACTGGCTCAGGATCTGGCGGTCTCTGGGGTCCGGGAGTTTCTCTAGATATGGGTCCAGTCTGTATTCCCTCTGTAGGTTCTGGTATATCCTCAGTCTGTACTGGCTCTGGATCTGGCGGTCTCTGGGGTCCGGGAGTTTCTCTAGATATGGGGCCAGTCTGTATTCCCTCTGTAGGTTCTGGTATATCGTCAGTCTGTACTGGCTCTGGATTTGGCGGTCTCTGGGGTCCGGGAGTTTCTCTAGATATGGGGCCAGTCTGTATTCCCTCTGTAGGTTCTGGTATATGCTCAGTCTGTACTGGCTCTGGATCTGGCGGTCTCTGGGGTCCAGGAGTTTCTCTAGATATGGGGCCAGTCTGTATTCCCTCTGTAGGTTCTGGTATATCCTCAGTCTGTACTGGCTCTGGATCTGGCGGTCTCTGGGGTCCGGGAGTTTCTCTAGATATGGGGCCAGTCTGTATTCCCTCTGTAGGTTCTGGTATATCGTCAGTCTGTACTGGCTCTGGATCTGGCGGTCTCTGGGGTCCGGGAGTTTCTCTAGATATGGGGCCAGTCTGTATTCCCACTGTAGGTTCTGGTATATCGTCAGTCTGTACTGGCTCAGGATCTGGCGGTCTCTGGGGTCCGGGAGTTTCTCTAGATATGGGGTCAGTCTGTATTCCCTCTCTAGGTTCTGGTATATCATCAGTCTGTACCGGCTCTGGAACTGGGGGTCTCTGGGGTCCGGGAGTTTCTCTAGATATGGGGCCAGTCTGTATTCCCTCTGTAGGTTCTGGTATATTGTCAGTCTGTACTGGCTCAGGATCTGGCGGTCTCTGGGGTCCGGAAGTTTCTCTAGATATGGGGCCAGTCTGTATTCCCTCTGTAGGTTCTGGTATATCGTCAGTCTGTACTGGCTCTGGATCTGGCGGTCTCTGGGGTCCGGGAGTTTCTCTAGATATGGGGCCAGTCTGTATTCCCTCTGTAGGTTCTGGTATATCCTCAGTCTGTACTGGCTCTGGATCTGGGGGTCTCTGGGGTCCGGGAGTTTCTCTAGATATGGGGCCAGTCTGTATTCCCTCTGTAGGTTCTGGTATATCCTCAGTCTGTACTGGCTCTGGATCTGGCGGTCTCTGGGGTCCGGGACTTAATCTAGATATGGGGCCAGTCTGTATTCCCTCTGTAGGTTCTGGTATATCCTCAGTCTGTACTGGCTCAGGATCTGGCGGTCTCTGGGGTCCGGGAGTTTCTCTAGATATGGGGCCAGTCTGCATTCCCTCTGTAGTTTCTGGTATATCCTCAGTCTGTACTGGCTCAGGATCTGGCGGTCTCTGGGGTCCGGGAGTTTCTCTAGATATGGGGCCAGTCTGTATTCCCTCTGTAGGTTCTGGTATATCGTCAGTCTGTACTGGCTCTGGATCTGGCGGTCTCTGGGGTCCGGGAGTTACTCTAGATATGGGGCCAGTCTGTATTCCCTCTGTAGGTTCTGGTATATCCTCAGTCTGTACTAGCTCAGGATCTGGTGGTCTCTGGGGTCCGGGAGTTTCTCTAGATATGGGGCCAGTCTGTATTCCCTCTGTAGGTTCTGGTATATCCTCAGTCTGTACTGGCTCAGGATCTAGCGGTCTCTGGGGTCCTGGAGTTTCTCTAGATATGGGGCCAGTCTGTATTCCCTCTGTAGGTTCTGGTATATCGTCAGTCTGTACTGGCTCTGGATCTGGCGGTCTCTGGGGTCCGGGAGTTTCTCTAGATATGGGGCCAGTCTGTATTCCCTCTGTAGGTTCTGGTATATCGTCAGTCTGTACTGGCTCTGGATCTGGCGGTCTCTGGGGTCCGGGAGTTTCTCTAGATATGGGGCCAGTCTGTATTCCCTCTGTAGGTTCTGGTATATCCTCAGTCTGTACTGGCTCAGGATCTGGCGGTCTCTGGGGTCCGGGAGTTTCTCTAGATATGGGGCCAGTCTGCATTCCCTCTGTAGGTTCTGTTATATCCTCAGTCTGTACTAGCTCTGGATCTGGTGGTCTCTGGGGTCCGGGAGTTTCTCTAGATATGGGGCCAGTCTGTATTCCCTCTGTAGGTTCTGGTATATCCTCAGTCTGTACTGGCTCAGGATCTGGCGGTCTCTGGGGTCCGGGAGTTTCTCTAGATATGGGGCCAGTCTGTATTCCCTCTGTAGGTTCTGGTATATCCTCAGTCTGTACTGGCTCTGGATCTGGCGGTCTCTGGGGTCCGGGAGTTTCTCTAGATATGGGGCCAGTCTGTATTCCCTCTGTAGGTTCTGGTATATCCTCAGTCTGTACTGGCTCAGGATCTGGCGGTCTCTGGGGTCCGGGAGTTTCTCTAGATATGGGGCCTGTCTGTATTCCCTCTGTAGGTTCTGGTATATCCTCAGTCTGTACTGGCTCAGGATCTGGCGGTCTCTGGGGTCCGGGAGTTTCTCTAGATATGGGGCCAGTCTGTATTCCCTCTGTAGGTTCTGGTATATCGTCAGTCTGTACTGGCTCTGGATCTGTCGGTCTCTGGGGTCCGGGAGTTTCTCTAGATATGGGGCCAGTCTGTATTCCCTCTGTAGGTTCTGGTATATCCTCAGTCTGTACTGGCTCTGGATCTAGCGGTCTCTGTGGTCCGGGAGTATCTCTAGATATGGGGCCAGTCTGTATTCCCTCTGTAGGTTCTGGTATATCCTCAGTCTGTACTGGCTCTGTATCTGGCGGTCTCTGGGGTCCGGGAGTTTCTCTAGATATGGGGCCTGTCTGTATTCCCTCTGTAGGTTCTTGTATATCGTCAGTTTGTACTGGCTCTGGATCTGGCGGCCTCTGGGGTCCGGGAGTTTCTCTAGATATGGGGCCAATCTGTATTCCCTCTGTAGGTTCTGGTATATCCTCAGTCTGTACTAGCTCTGGATCTGGCAGTCTCTGGGGTCCGGGAGTTTCTCTAGATATGGGGCCTGTCTGTATTCCCTCTGTAGGTTCTTGTATATCCTCAGTCTGTACTGGCTCAGGATCTGGCGGTCTCTGGGGTCCGGGAGTTTCTCTAGATATGGGGCCAGTCTGTATTCCCTCTGTAGGTTCTGGTATATCCTCAGTCTGTACTGGCTCTGGATCTGGCGGTCTCTGGGGTCCGGGAGTTTCTCTAGATATGGGGCCAGTCTGTATTCCCTCTGTAGGTTCTGGTATATCCTCAGTCTGTACTGGCTCAGGATCTGGCGGTCTCTGGGGTCCGGGAGTTTCTCAAGATATGGGGCCAGTCTGTATTCCCTCTGTAGGTTCTGGTATATCGTCAGTTTGTACGGGCTCTGGATCTGGCGGTCTCTGGGGTCCGGGAGTTTCTCTAGATATGGGGCCAGTCTGTATTCCCTCTGTATGTTCTGGTATATCCTCAGTCTGTTCTAGCTCTGGATCTTTCGGTCTCTGGGGTCTGGGAGTTTCTCTGTATATGGGGCCAGTCTGTATTCCCTCTGTAGGTTCTGGTATATCGTCAGTCTGTACTGGCTCTGGATCTGCTGGTCTCTGGGGTCCGGGAGTTTCTCTAGATATGGGGCCAGTCTGTATTCCCTCTGTAGTTTCTGGTATATCCTCAGTCTGTACTGGCTCAGGATCTGGCGGTCTCTGGGGTCTGGGAGTTTCTCTAGATATGGGGCCAGTCTGTATTCCCTCTGTAGGTTCTGGTATATCCTCAGTCTGTACTGGCTCAGGATCTGGTGGTCTCTGGGGTCCGGGAGTTTCTCTAGATATGGGGCCAGTCTGTATTCCCTCTGTAGGTTCTGGTATATCCTCAGTTTGTACTGGCTCAGGATCTGGCGGTGTCTGGGGTCTGGGAGTTTCTCTAGATATGGGGCCAGTCTGTACTCCCTCTGTAGGTTCTGGTATATCCTCAGTCTGTACTGGCTCTGGATCTGGCGGTCTCTGGGGTCCGGGGGTTTCTCTAGATATGGGGCCAGTCTGTATTCCCTCTGTAGGTTCTGGTATATCCTCAGTCTGTACTGGCTCAGGATCTGGTGGTCTCTGGGGTCCGGGAGTTTCTCCAGATATGGGGCCAGTCTGTATTCCCTCTGTAGGTTCTGGTATATCCTCAGTCTGTACTGGCTCAGGATCTTGCGGTCTCTGGGGTCCGGGAGTTTCTCTAGATATGGGGCCAGTCTGTATTCCCTCTGTAGGTTCTGGTATATCCTCAGTCTGTACTGGCTCAGGATCTGGCGGTCTCTGGGGTCCGGGAGTTTCCCTAGATATGGGGCCAGTCTGTATTCCCTCTGTAGGTTCTGGTATATCCTCAGTCTGTACCGGCTCAGGATCTGGCGGTCTCTGGGGTCCGGGAGTTTCTCTAGATATGGGGCCAGTCTGTATTCCCTCTGTAGGTTCTGGTATATCCTCAGTCTGTACTGGCTCTGGATCTGGCGGTCTCTGTGGTCCGGGAGTTTCTCTAGATATGGGGCCAGTCTGTATTCCCTCTGTAGGTTCTGGTATATCCTCAGTCTGTACTGGCTCTGGATCTGGCGGTCTCTGGGGTCCGGGAGTTTCTCTAGATATGGGTCCAGTCTGTATTCCCTCTGTAGGTTCTGGTATATCCTCAGTCTGTACTGGCTCAGGATCTGGCGGTTTCTGGGGTCCGGGAGTTTCTCTAGATATGGGCCAGTCTGTATTCCCTCTGTAGGTTCTGGTATATCGTCATTATGTACTGGCTCTGGATCTGGCAGTCTCTGGGGTCCGGGAGTTTCTCTAGATATGGGGCCAGTCTGCATTTCCTCTGTAGGTTCTGGTATATCCTCAGTCTGTACTGGCTCTGGATCTGGCAGTCTCTGGGGTCCGGGAGTTTCTCTAGATATGGGGCCAGTCTGTATTCCCTCTGTAGGTTCTGGTATATCCTCAGTCTGTACTGGCTCTGGATCTGGCCGTCACTGGGGTCCGGGAGATTCTCTAGATATGGGGCCAGTCTGTATTCCCTCTGTAGGTTCTGGTATATCGTCAGTCTGTACTGGCTCTGGATCTGGCGGTCTCTGTGGTCCGGGAGTTTCTCTAGATATGGGGCCAGTCTGTATTCCCTCTGTAGTTTCTGGTATATCCTCAATCTGTACTGGCTCTGGATCTGGCGGTCTCTGGGGTCCGGGAGTTTCTCTAGATATGGGGCCAGTCTGTATTCCCTCCGTAGGTTCTGGTATATCCTCAGTCTGTACTATCTCTGGATCTTTCGGTCTCTGGGGTCCGGGAGTTTCTCTAGATATGGGGCCAGTCTGTATTCCCTCTGTAGGTTCTGGTATATCCTCAGTCTGTACTGGCTCAGGATCTGGCGGTCTCTGGAGTCTGGGAGTTTCTCTAGATATGGGGCCAGTCTGTATTCCCTCTGTAGGTTCTGGTATATCCTCAGTCTGTACTGGCTCAGGATCTGGTGGTCTCTGGGGTCCGGGAGTTTCTCTAGTTCTGGGGCCAGTCTGTATTCCCTCTGTAGGTTCTGGTATATCCTCAGTCTGTACTGGCTCAGGATCTGGCGGTCTCTGGGGTCTGGGAGTTTCTCTAGATATGGTGCCAGTCTGTACTCCCTCTGTAGGTTCTTGTATATCCTCAGTCTGTACTGGCTCTGGATCTGGCGGTCTCTGGGGTCCGGGAGTTTCTCTAGATATGGGGCCAGTCTGTATTCCCTCTGTAGGTTCTGGTATATCCTCAGTCTGTACTGGCTCAGGATCTGGTGGTCTCTGGGGTCCGGGAGTTTCTCTAGATATGGGGCCAGTCTGTATTCCCTCTGTAGGTTCTGGTATATCCTCAGTCTGTACTGGCTCAGGATCTGGCGGTCTCTGGGGTTCGGGAGTTTCTCTAGATATGGGGCCAGTCTGTATTCCCTCTGTAGGTTCTGGTATATCCTCAGTCTGTACTGGCTCTGGATCTGGCGGTCTCTAGGGTCCGGGAGTTTCCCTAGATATGGGGCCAGTCTGTATTCCCTCTGTAGGTTCTGGTATATCCTCAGTCTGTACTGGCTCTGGATCTAGTGGTCTCTGTGGTCCGGGAGTTTCTCTAGATATGGGGCCAGTCTGTATTCCCTCTGTAGGTTCTGGTATATCCTCAGTCTGTACTGGCTCTGGATCTGGCAGTCTCTGGGGTCCGGGAGTTTCTCTAGATATGGGTCCAGTCTGTATTCCCTCTGTAGGTTCTGGTATATCCTCAGTCTGTACTGGCTCAGGAACTGGCGGTCTCTGGGGTCCGGGAGTTTCTCTAGATATGGGCCAGTCTGTATTCCCTCTGTAGGTTCTAGTATATCGTCATTATGTACTGGCTCTGGATCTGGCGGTCTCTGGGGTTCGGGAGTTTCTCTAGATATGGGACCAGTCTGCATTCCCTCTGTAGGTTCTGGTATATCCTCAGTCTGTACTGGCTCTGGATCTGGTGGTCTCTGGGGTCCGGGAGTTTCTCTAGATATGGGGCCAGTCTGTATTCCCTCTGTAGGTTCTGGTATATCCTCAGTCTGTACTGGCTCTGGATCTGGCGGTCTCTGGGGTCCGGGAGTTTCTCTAGATAATGGGGCCAGTCTGTATTCCCTCTGTAGGTTCTGGTATATCGTCAGTCTGTACTGGCTCTGGATCTGGCGGTCTCTGTGGTCCGGGAGTTTCTCTAGATATGGGGCCAGTCTGTATTCCCTCTGTAGGTTCTGGTATATCCTCAGTCTGTACTGGCTCTGGATCTGGCGGTCTCTGGGGTCCGGGAGTTTCTCTAGATATGGGGCCAGTCTGTATTCCCTCTGTAGGTTGTGGTATATCCTCACTCTGTACTATCTCTGGATCTTTCGATCTCTGGGGTCCGGGAGTTTCTCTAGATATGGGGCCAGTCTGTATTCCCTCTGTAGGTTCTGGTATATCCTCGGTCTGTACTGGCTCAGGATCTGGCGGTCTCTGGGGTCCGGGAGTTTCTCTAGATATGGGGCCAGTCTGTATTCCCTCTGTAGGTTCTGGTATATCCTCAGTCTGTACTGGCTCAGGATCTGGCGGTCTCTGGGGTCCGGTGGTTTCTCTAGATATGGGGCCAGTCTGTATTCCCTCTGTAGGTTCTGGTATATCCTCAGTCTGTACTGGCTCAGGATCTGGCGGTCTCTGGGGTCCGGGAGTTTCTCTAGATATGGGGCCAGTCTGTATTCCCTCTGTAGGTTCTGGTATATCCTCAATCTGTACTGGCTCTGGATCTGGCAGTCTCTGGGGTCCGGGAGTTTCTCTAGATATGTGGCCAGTCTGTATTCCCTCTGCAGGTTCTGGTATATCCTCAGTCTGTACCGGCTCTGGATCTGGGGGTCTCTGGGGTCCGGGAGTTTCTCTAGATATGGGGCCAGTCAGTATTCCCTCTGTAGGTTCTGGTATATCCTCAGTCTGTACTGGCTCAGGATCTGGCGGTCTCTGGGGTCCGGGAGTTTCTCTAGATATGGGGCCAGTCTGTATTCCCTCTGTAGGTTCTGGTATATCCTCAGTCTGTACTAGCTCTGGATCTGGCGGTCTCTGGGGTCCGGGAGTTTCTCTACATATGGGGCCAGTCTGTATTCCCTCTGTAGGTTCTGGTATATCCTCAGTCTGTACTGGCTCAGGATCTGGCGGTCTCTGGGGTCCGGGAGTTTCTCTAGATATGGGGCCAGTCTGTACTCCCTCTGTAGGTTCTGGTATATCCTCAGTCTGTACTGGTTCAGGATCTGGCGGTCTCTGGGGTCCGGGAGTTTCTCTAGATATGGGGCCAGTCTGTATTCCCTCTGTAGGTTCTGGTATATCCTCAGTCTGTACTGGCTCTGGATCTGGCGGTCTCTGGGGTCCGGGAGTTTCTCTAGATATGGGGCCTGTCTGTATTCCCTCTGTAGGTTCTGGTGTATCCTCAGTCTGTACTGGCTCTGGATCTGGCGGTCTCTGGGGTCCGGGAGTTTCTCTAGATATGGGGCCAGTCTGTATTCCCTCTGTAGGTTCTGGTATATCCTCAGTCTGTACTGGCTCTGGATCTGGCGGTCTCTGGGGTCCGGGACTTAATCTAGATATGGGGCCAGTGTGTACTCCCTCTGTAGGTTCTGGTATATCCTCAATCTGTACTGGCTCAGGATCTGGCGGTCTCTGGGGTCTGGGAGTTTCTCTAGATATGGGGCCAGTCTGTATTCCCTCTGTAGGTTCTGGTATATCGTCAGTCTGTACTGGCTCAGGATCTGGCGGTCTCTGGGGTCCGGGAGTTTCTCTAGATATGGGGCCAGTCTGCATTCCCTCTGTAGGTTCTGGTATATCCTCAGTCTGTACTGGCTCGGATCTGGTGGTCTCTGGGGTCCGGGAGTTTCTCTAGATATGGGGCCTGTCTGTATTCCCTCTGTAGGTTCTGGTATATCCTCAGTCTGTACTGGCTCAGGATCTGGCGGTCTCTGGGGTCCGGGAGTTTCTCTAGATATGGGGCCAGTCTGTATTCCCTCTGTAGGTTCTGGTATATCGTCAGTCTGTACTGGCTCTGGATCTGGCGGTCTCTGGGGTCCGGGAGTTTCTCTAGATATGGGGCCAGTCTGTATTCCCTCTGTAGGTTCTGGTATATCCTCAGTCTGTACTAGCTCTGGATCTGGCGGTCTCTGGGGTCCGGGAGTTTCTCTAGATATGGGGCCAGTCTGTATTCCCTCTGTAGGTTCTGGTATATCCTCAGTCTGTACCGGCTCTGGATCTGGCGGTCTCTCGGGTCCGGGAGTTTCTCTAGATATGGGGCCAGTCTGCATTCCCTCTGTAGGTTCTGGTATATCCTCAGTCTGTACTGGCTCAGGATCTGGCGGTCTCTGGGGTCCGGGAGTTTCTCTAGATATGGGGCCAGTCTGTATTCCCTCTGTAGGTTCTGGTATATCCTCAGTCTGTACTGGCTCTGGATCTGGCGGTCTCTGGGGTCCGGGAGTTACTCTAGATATGGGGCCAGTCTGTATTCCCTTTGTAGGTTCTGGTATATCCTCAGTCTGTACTGGCTCAGGATCTGGCGGTCTCTGGGGTCCTGGAGTTTCTCTAGATATGGGGCCAGTATGTATTCCCTCTGTAGGTTCTGGTATATCGTCAGTCTGTACTGGCTCAGGATCTGGCGGTCTCTGTGGTCCGGGAGTTTCTCTAGATATGGGGCCAGTCTGTATTCCCTCTGTAGGTTCTGGTATATCCTCAGTCTGTACTGGCTCAGGATCTGGCGGTCTCTGGGGTCCGGGAGTTTCTCTAGATATGGGGCCAGTCTGTATTCCCTCTGTAGGTTCTGGTATATCCTCAGTCTGTACTGGCTCTGGATCTGGCGGTCTCTGGGGTCCGGGAGTTTCTCTAGATATGGGGCCAGTCTGTATTCCCTCTGTAGGTTCTGGTATATCCTCAGTCTGTACTGGCTCTGGATCTGGCGGTCTCTGGGGTCCGGGAGTTTCTCTAGATATGGGGCCAGTCTGTATTCCCTCTGTAGGTTCTGGTATATCCTCAGTCTGTACTGGCTCAGGATCTGGGGGTCTCTGAGGTCCGGGAGTTTCTCTAGATATGGAGCCAGTCTGTATTCCCTCTGTAGGTTCTGGTATATCCTCAGTCTGTACTGGCTCAGGATCTGGCGGTCTCTGGGGTCCGGGAGTTTCTCTAGATATGGGGCCAGTCTGTATTTCCTCTGTAGGTTCTGGTGTATCCTCAGTCTGTACTGGCTCTGGATCTGTCGGTCTCTGGGGTCCGGGAGTTTCTCTATATATGGGGCCAGTCTGTATTCCCTCTGTAGGTTCTGGTATATCCTCAGTCTGTACTGGCTCTGGATCTAGCGGTCTCTGTGGTCCGGGAGTATCTCTAGATATGGGTCCAGTCTGTATTCCCTCTGTAGGTTCTGGTATATCCTCAGTCTGTACTGGCTCTGGATCTGGCGGTCTCTGGGGTCCGGGAGTTTCTCTAGATATGGGGCCTGTCTGTATTCCCTCTGTAGGTTCTTGTATATCGTCAGTTTGTACTGGCTCTGGATCTGGCGGCCTCTGGGGTCCGGGAGTTTCTCTAGATATGGGGCCAATCTGTATTCCCTCTGTAGGTTCTGGTATATCCTCAGTCTGTACTAGCTCTGGATCTGGCAGTCTCTGGGGTCCGGGAGTTTCTCTAGATATGGGGCCTGTCTGTATTCCCTCTGTAGGTTCTTGTATATCCTCAGTCTGTACTGGCTCAGTATCTGGCGGTCTCTGGGGTCCGGGAGTTTCTCTAGATATGGGGCCAGTCTGTATTCCCTCTGTAGGTTCTGGTATATCCTCAGTCTGTACTGGCTCTGGATCTGGCGGTCTCTGGGGTCCGGGAGTTTCTCTAGATATGGGGCCAGTCTGTATTCCCTCTGTAGGTTCTGGTATATCCTCAGTCTGTACTGGCTCAGGATCTGGCGGTCTCTGGGGTCCGGGAGTTTCTCTAGATATGGGGCCAGTCTGTATTCCCTCTGTAGGTTCTGGTATATCGTCAGTTTGTACGGGCTCTGGATCTGGCGGTCTCTGGGGTCCGGGAGTTTCTCTAGATATGGGGCCAGTCTGTATTCCCTCTGTATGTTCTGGTATATCCTCAGTCTGTTCTAGCTCTGGATCTTTCGGTCTCTGGGGTCTGGGAGTTTCTCTGTATATGGGGCCAGTCTGTATTCCCTCTGTAGGTTCTGGTATATCGTCAGTCTGTACTGGCTCTGGATCTGCTGGTCTCTGGGGTCCGGGAGTTTCTCTAGATATGGGGCCAGTCTGTATTCCCTCTGTAGTTTCTGGTATATCCTCAGTCTGTACTGGCTCAGGATCTGGCGGTCTCTGGGGTCTGGGAGTTTCTCTAGATATGGGGCCAGTCTGTATTCCCTCTGTAGGTTCTGGTATATCCTCAGTCTGTACTGGCTCAGGATCTGGTGGTCTCTGGGGTCCGGGAGTTTCTCTAGATATGGGGCCAGTCTGTATTCCCTCTGTAGGTTCTGGTATATCCTCAGTTTGTACTGGCTCAGGATCTGGCGGTGTCTGGGGTCTGGGAGTTTCTCTAGATATGGGGCCAGTCTGTACTCCCTCTGTAGGTTCTGGTATATCCTCAGTCTGTACTGGCTCTGAATCTGGCGGTCTCTGGGGTCCGGGGGTTTCTCTAGATATGGGGCCAGTCTGTATTCCCTCTGTAGGTTCTGGTATATCCTCAGTCTGTACTGGCTCAGGATCTGGTGGTCTCTGGGGTCCGGGAGTTTCTCCAGATATGGGGCCAGTCTGTATTCCCTCTGTAGGTTCTGGTATATCCTCAGTCTGTACTGGCTCAGGATCTTGCGGTCTCTGGGGTCCGGGAGTTTCTCTAGATATGGGGCCAGTCTGTATTCCCTCTGTAGGTTCTGGTATATCCTCAGTCTGTACTGGCTCTGGATCTGGCGGTCTCTGGGGTCCGGGAGTTTCCCTAGATATGGGGCCAGTCTGTATTCCCTCTGTAGGTTCTGGTATATCCTCAGTCTGTACCGGCTCAGGATCTGGCGGTCTCTGGAGTCCGGGAGTTTCTCTAGATATGGGGCCAGTCTGTATTCCCTCTGTAGGTTCTGGTATATCCTCAGTCTGTACTGGCTCTGGATCTGGCGGTCTCTGTGGTCCGGGAGTTTCTCTAGATATGGGGCCAGTCTGTATTCCCTCTGTAGGTTCTGGTATATCCTCAGTCTGTACTGGCTCTGGATCTGGCGGTCTCTGGGGTCCGGGAGTTTCTCTAGATATGGGTCCAGTCTGTATTCCCTCTGTAGGTTCTGGTATATCCTCAGTCTGTACTGGCTCAGGATCTGGCGGTTTCTGGGGTCCGGGAGTTTCTCTAGATATGGGCCAGTCTGTATTCCCTCTGTAGGTTCTGGTATATCGTCATTATGTACTGGCTCTGGATCTGGCAGTCTCTGGGGTCCGGGAGTTTCTCTAGATATGGGGCCAGTCTGCATTCCCTCTGTAGGTTCTGGTATATCCTCAGTCTGTACTGGCTCTGGATCTGGCAGTCTCTGGGGTCCGGGAGTTTCTCTAGATATGGGGCCAGTCTGTATTCCCTCTGTAGGTTCTGGTATATCCTCAGTCTGTACTGGCTCTGGATCTGGCCGTCTCTGGGGTCCGGGAGATTCTCTAGATATGGGGCCAGTCTGTATTCCCTCTGTAGGTTCTGGTATATCGTCAGTCTGTACTGGCTCTGGATCTGGCGGTCTCTGTGGTCCGGGAGTTTCTCTAGATATGGGGCCAGTCTGTATTCCCTCTGTAGTTTCTGGTATATCCTCAATCTGTACTGGCTCTGGATCTGGCGGTCTCTGGGGTCCGGGAGTTTCTCTAGATATGGGGCCAGTCTGTATTCCCTCTGTAGGTTCTGGTATATCCTCAGTCTGTACTATCTCTGGATCTTTCGGTCTCTGGGGTCCGGGAGTTTCTCTATATATGGGGCCAGTCTGTATTCCCTCTGTAGGTTCTGGTATATCCTCAGTCTGTACTGGCTCTGGATCTGGCGGTCTCTGGGGTCCGGGAGTTTCTCTAGATATGGGGCCAGTCTGTATTCCCTCTGTAGGTTCTGGTATATCCTCAGTCTGTACTGGCTCTGGATCTGGCGGTCTCTGGGGTCCGGGAGTTTCTCTAGATATGGGGCCAGTCTGTATTCCCTCTGTAGGTTCTGGTATATCCTCAGTCTGTACTGGCTCAGGATCTGGGGGTCTCTGAGGTCCGGGAGTTTCTCTAGATATGGAGCCAGTCTGTATTCCCTCTGTAGGTTCTGGTATATCCTCAGTCTGTACTGGCTCAGGATCTGGCGGTCTCTGGGGTCCGGGAGTTTCTCTAGATATGGGGCCACTCTGTATTCCCTCTGTAGGTTCTGGTATATCCTCAGTCTTTACTGGCTCTGGATCTGGCGGTCTCTGGGGTCCGGGAGTTTCTCTAGATATGGGGCCAGTCTGTATTTCCTCTGTAGGTTCTGGTGTATCCTCAGTCTGTACTGGCTCTGGATCTGTCGGTCTCTGGGGTCCGGTAGTTTCTCTAGATATGGGGCCAGTCTGTATTCCCTCTGTAGGTTCTGGTATATCCTCAGTCTGTACTGGCTCTGGATCTAGCGGTCTCTGTGGTCCGGGAGTATCTCTAGATATGGGGCCAGTCTGTATTCCCTCTGTAGGTTCTGGTATATCCTCAGTCTGTACTGGCTCTGGATCTGGCGGTCTCTGGGGTCCGGGAGTTTCTCTAGATATGGGGCCTGTCTGTATTCCCTCTGTAGGTTCTTGTATATCGTCAGTTTGTACTGGCTCTGGATCTGGCGGCCTCTGGGGTCCGGGAGTTTCTCTAGATATGGGGCCAATCTGTATTCCCTCTGTAGGTTCTGGTATATCCTCAGTCTGTACTAGCTCTGGATCTGGCAGTCTCTGGGGTCCGGGAGTTTCTCTAGATATGGGGCCTGTCTGTATTCCCTCTGTAGGTTCTTGTATATCCTCAGTCTGTACTGGCTCAGGATCTGGCGGTCTCTGGGGTCCGGGAGTTTCTCTAGATATGGGGCCAGTCTGTATTCCCTCTGTAGGTTCTGGTATATCCTCAGTCTGTACTGGCTCTGGATCTGGCGGTCTCTGGGGTCCGGGAGTTTCTCTAGATATGGCGCCAGTCTGTATTCCCTCTGTAGGTTCTGGTATATCCTCAGTCTGTACTGGCTCAGGATCTGGCGGTCTCTGGGGTCCGGGAGTTTCTCTAGATATGGGGCCAGTCTGTATTCCCTCTGTAGGTTCTGGTATATCGTCAGTTTGTACGGGCTCTGGATCTGGCGGTCTCTGGGGTCCGGGAGTTTCTCTAGATATGGGGCCAGTCTGTATTCCCTCTGTATGTTCTGGTATATCCTCAGTCTGTTCTAGCTCTGGATCTTTCGGTCTCTGGGGTCTGGGAGTTTCTCTGTATATGGGGCCAGTCTGTATTCCCTCTGTAGGTTCTGGTATATCGTCAGTCTGTACTGGCTCTGGATCTGCTGGTCTCTGGGGTCCGGGAGTTTCTCTAGATATGGGGCCAGTCTGTATTCCCTCTGTAGTTTCTGGTATATCCTCAGTCTGTACTGGCTCAGGATCTGGCGGTCTCTGGGGTCTGGGAGTTTCTCTAGATATGGGGCCAGTCTGTATTCCCTCTGTAGGTTCTGGTATATCCTCAGTCTGTACTGGCTCAGGATCTGGTGGTCTCTGGGGTCCGGGAGTTTCTCTAGATATGGGGCCAGTCTGTATTCCCTCTGTAGGTTCTGGTATATCCTCAGTTTGTACTGGCTCAGGATCTGGCGGTGTCTGGGGTCTGGGAGTTTCTCTAGATATGGGGCCAGTCTGTACTCCCTCTGTAGGTTCTGGTATATCCTCAGTCTGTACTGGCTCTGGATCTGGCGGTCTCTGGGGTCCGGGGGTTTCTCTAGATATGGGGCCAGTCTGTATTCCCTCTGTAGGTTCTGGTATATCCTCAGTCTGTACTGGCTCAGGATCTGGTGGTCTCTGGGGTCCGGGAGTTTCTCCAGATATGGGGCCAGTCTGTATTCCCTCTGTAGGTTCTGGTATATCCTCAGTCTGTACTGGCTCTGGATCTGGCGGTCTCTGGGGTCCGGGGGTTTCTCTAGATATGGGGCCAGTCTGTATTCCCTCTGTAGGTTCTGGTATATCCTCAGTCTGTACTGGCTCAGGATCTGGCGGTCTCTGGGGTTCGGGAGTTTCCCTAGATATGGGGCCAGTCTGTATTCCCTCTGTAGGTTCTGGTATATCCTCAGTCTGTACCGGCTCAGGATCTGGCGGTCTCTGGGGTCCGGGATTTTCTCTAGATATGGGGCCAGTCTGTATTCCCTCTGTAGGTTCTGGTATATCCTCAGTCTGTACTGGCTCTGGATCTGGCGGTCTCTGTGGTCCGGGAGTTTCTCTAGATATGGGGCCAGTCTGTATTCCCTCTGTAGGTTCTGGTATATCCTCAGTCTGTACTGGCTCTGGATCTGGCGGTCTCTGGGGTCCGGGAGTTTCTCTAGAAATGGGTCCAGTCTGTATTCCCTCTGTAGGTTCTGGTATATCCTCAGTCTGTACTGGCTCAGGATCTGGCGGTTTCTGGGGTCCGGGAGTTTCTCTAGATATGGGCCAGTCTGTATTCCCTCTGTAGGTTCTGGTATATCGTCATTATGTACTGGCTCTGGATCTGGCAGTCTCTGGGGTCCGGGAGTTTCTCTAGATATGGGGCCAGTCTGCATTCCCTCTGTAGGTTCTGGTATATCCTCAGTCTGTACTGGCTCTGGATCTGGCAGTCTCTGGGGTCCGGGAGTTTCTCTAGATATGGGGCCAGTCTGTATTCCCTCTGTAGGTTCTGGTATATCGTCAGTCTGTACTGGCTCTGGATCTGGCGGTCTCTGTGGTCCGGGAGTTTCTCTAGATATGGGGCCAGTCTGTATTCCCTCTGTAGGTTCTGGTATATCCTCAGTCTGTACTATCTCTGGATCTTTCGGTCTCTGGGGTCCGGGAGTTTCTCTATATATGGGGCCAGTCTGTATTCCCTCTGTAGGTTCTGGTATATCCTCGGTCTGTACTGGCTCAGGATCTGGCGGTCTCTGGGGTCCGGGAGTTTCTCTAGATATGGGGCCAGTCTGTATTCCCTCTGTAGGTTCTGGTATATCCTCAGTCTGTACTGGCTCAGGATCTGGCGGTCTCTGGGGTCCGGTGGTTTCTCTAGATATGGGGCCAGTCTGTATTCCCTCTGTAGGTTCTGGTATATCCTCAGTCTGTACTGGCTCAGGATCTGGCGGTCTCTGGGGTCCGGGAGTTTCTCTAGATATGGGGCCAGTCTGTATTCCCTCTGTAGGTTCTGGTATATCCTCAATCTGTACTGGCTCTGGATCTGGCAGTCTCTGGGGTCCGGGAGTTTCTCTAGATATGGGGCCAGTCTGTATTCCCTCTGCAGGTTCTGGTATATCCTCAGTCTGTACCGGCTCTGGATCTGGGGGTCTCTGGGGTCCGGGAGTTTCTCTAGATATGGGGCCAGTCAGTATTCCCTCTGTAGGTTCTGGTATATCCTCAGTCTGTACTGGCTCAGGATCTGGCGGTCTCTGGGGTCCGGGAGTTTCTCTAGATATGGGGCCAGTCTGTATTCCCTCTGTAGGTTCTGGTATATCCTCAGTCTGTACTAGCTCTGGATCTGGCGGTCTCTGGGGTCCGGGAGTTTCTCTAGATATGGGGCCAGTCTGTATTCCCTCTGTATGTTCTGGTATATCCTCAGTCTGTACTGGCTCAGGATCTGGCGGTCTCTGGGGTCCGGGAGTTTCTCTAGATATGGGGCCAGTCTGTACTCCCTCTGTAGGTTCTGGTATATCCTCAGTCTGTACTGGTTCAGGATCTGGCGGTCTCTGGGGTCCGGGAGTTTCTCTAGATATGGGGCCAGTCTGTATTCCCTCTGTAGGTTCTGGTATATCCTCAGTCTGTACTGGCTCTGGATCTGGCGGTCTCTGGGGTCCGGGAGTTTCTCTAGATATGGGGCCTGTCTGTATTCCCTCTGTAGGTTCTGGTGTATCCTCAGTCTGTACTGGCTCTGGATCTGGCGGTCTCTGGGGTCCGGGAGTTTCTCTAGATATGGGGCCAGTCTGTATTCCCTCTGTAGGTTCTGGTATATCCTCAGTCTGTACTGGCTCTGGATCTGGCGGTCTCTGGGGTCCGGGACTTAATCTAGATATGGGGCCAGTGTGTACTCCCTCTGTAGGTTCTGGTATATCCTCAATCTGTACTGGCTCAGGATCTGGCGGTCTCTGGGGTCTGGGAGTTTCTCTAGATATGGGGCCAGTCTGTATTCCCTCTGTAGGTTCTGGTATATCGTCAGTCTGTACTGGCTCAGGATCTGGCGGTCTCTGGGGTCCGGGAGTTTCTCTAGATATGGGGCCAGTCTGCATTCCCTCTGTAGGTTCTGGTATATCCTCAGTCTGTACTGGCTCGGATCTGGTGGTCTCTGGGGTCCGGGAGTTTCTCTAGATATGGGGCCTGTCTGTATTCCCTCTGTAGGTTCTGGTATATCCTCAGTCTGTACTGGCTCAGGATCTGGCGGTCTCTGGGGTCCGGGAGTTTCTCTAGATATGGGGCCAGTCTGTATTCCCTCTGTAGGTTCTGGTATATCGTCAGTCTGTACTGGCTCTGGATCTGGCGGTCTCTGGGGTCCGGGAGTTTCTCTAGATATGGGGCCAGTCTGTATTCCCTCTGTAGGTTCTGGTATATCCTCAGTCTGTACTAGCTCTGGATCTGGCGGTCTCTGGGGTCCGGGAGTTTCTCTAGATATGGGGCCAGTCTGTATTCCCTCTGTAGGTTCTGGTATATCCTCAGTCTGTACCGGCTCTGGATCTGGCGGTCTCTCGGGTCCGGGAGTTTCTCTAGATATGGGGCCAGTCTGTATTCCCTCTGTAGGTTCTGGTATATCCTCAGTCTGTACTGGCTCTGGATCTGGCGGTCTCTGGGGTCCGGGAGTTTCTCTAGATATGGGGCCAGTCTGCATTCCCTCTGTAGGTTCTGGTATATCCTCAGTCTGTACTGGCTCAGGATCTGGCGGTCTCTGGGGTCCGGGAGTTTCTCTAGATATGGGGCCAGTCTGTATTCCCTCTGTAGGTTCTGGTATATCCTCAGTCTGTACTGGCTCTGGATCTGGCGGTCTCTGGGGTCCGGGAGTTACTCTAGATATGGGGCCAGTCTGTATTCCCTTTGTAGGTTCTGGTATATCCTCAGTCTGTACTGGCTCAGGATCTGGCGGTCTCTGGGGTCCTGGAGTTTCTCTAGATATGGGGCCAGTATGTATTCCCTCTGTAGGTTCTGGTATATCGTCAGTCTGTACTGGCTCAGGATCTGGCGGTCTCTGTGGTCCGGGAGTTTCTCTAGATATGGGGCCAGTCTGTATTCCCTCTGTAGGTTCTGGTATATCCTCAGTCTGTACTGGCTCAGGATCTGGCGGTCTCTGGGGTCCGGGAGTTTCTCTAGATATGGGGCCAGTCTGTATTCCCTCTGTAGGTTCTGGTATATCCTCAGTCTGTACTGGCTCTGGATCTGGCGGTCTCTGGGGTCCGGGAGTTTCTCTAGATATGGGGCCAGTCTGTATTCCCTCTGTAGGTTCTGGTATATCCTCAGTCTGTACTGGCTCTGGATCTGGCGGTCTCTGGGGTCCGGGAGTTTCTCTAGATATGGGGCCAGTCTGTATTCCCTCTGTAGGTTCTGGTATATCCTCAGTCTGTACTGGCTCAGGATCTGGGGGTCTCTGAGGTCCGGGAGTTTCTCTAGATATGGAGCCAGTCTGTATTCCCTCTGTAGGTTCTGGTATATCCTCAGTCTGTACTGGCTCAGGATCTGGCGGTCTCTGGGGTCCGGGAGTTTCTCTAGATATGGGGCCAGTCTGTATTTCCTCTGTAGGTTCTGGTGTATCCTCAGTCTGTACTGGCTCTGGATCTGTCGGTCTCTGGGGTCCGGGAGTTTCTCTAGATATGGGGCCAGTCTGTATTCCCTCTGTAGGTTCTGGTATATCCTCAGTCTGTACTGGCTCTGGATCTAGCGGTCTCTGTGGTCCGGGAGTATCTCTAGATATGGGGCCAGTCTGTATTCCCTCTGTAGGTTCTGGTATATCCTCAGTCTGTACTGGCTCTGGATCTGGCGGTCTCTGGGGTCCGGGAGTTTCTCTAGATATGGGGCCTGTCTGTATTCCCTCTGTAGGTTCTTGTATATCGTCAGTTTGTACTGGCTCTGGATCTGGCGGCCTCTGGGGTCCGGGAGTTTCTCTAGATATGGGGCCAATCTGTATTCCCTCTGTAGGTTCTGGTATATCCTCAGTCTGTACTAGCTCTGGATCTGGCAGTCTCTGGGGTCCGGGAGTTTCTCTAGATATGGGGCCTGTCTGTATTCCCTCTGTAGGTTCTTGTATATCCTCAGTCTGTACTGGCTCAGGATCTGGCGGTCTCTGGGGTCCGGGAGTTTCTCTAGATATGGGGCCAGTCTGTATTCCCTCTGTAGGTTCTGGTATATCCTCAGTCTGTACTGGCTCTGGATCTGGCGGTCTCTGGGGTCCGGGAGTTTCTCTAGATATGGGGCCAGTCTGTATTCCCTCTGTAGGTTCTGGTATATCCTCAGTCTGTACTGGCTCAGGATCTGGCGGTCTCTGGGGTCCGGGAGTTTCTCTAGATATGGGGCCAGTCTGTATTCCCTCTGTAGGTTCTGGTATATCGTCAGTTTGTACGGGCTCTGGATCTGGCGGTCTCTGGGGTCCGGGAGTTTCTCTAGATATGGGGCCAGTCTGTATTCCCTCTGTATGTTCTGGTATATCCTCAGTCTGTTCTAGCTCTGGATCTTTCGGTCTCTGGGGTCTGGGAGTTTCTCTGTATATGGGGCCAGTCTGTATTCCCTCTGTAGGTTCTGGTATATCGTCAGTCTGTACTGGCTCTGGATCTGCTGGTCTCTGGGGTCCGGGAGTTTCTCTAGATATGGGGCCAGTCTGTATTCCCTCTGTAGTTTCTGGTATATCCTCAGTCTGTACTGGCTCAGGATCTGGCGGTCTCTGGGGTCTGGGAGTTTCTCTAGATATGGGGCCAGTCTGTATTCCCTCTGTAGGTTCTGGTATATCCTCAGTCTGTACTGGCTCAGGATCTGGTGGTCTCTGGGGTCCGGGAGTTTCTCTAGATATGGGGCCAGTCTGTATTCCCTCTGTAGGTTCTGGTATATCCTCAGTTTGTACTGGCTCAGGATCTGGCGGTGTCTGGGGTCTGGGAGTTTCTCTAGATATGGGGCCAGTCTGTACTCCCTCTGTAGGTTCTGGTATATCCTCAGTCTGTACTGGCTCTGAATCTGGCGGTCTCTGGGGTCCGGGGGTTTCTCTAGATATGGGGCCAGTCTGTATTCCCTCTGTAGGTTCTGGTATATCCTCAGTCTGTACTGGCTCAGGATCTGGTGGTCTCTGGGGTCCGGGAGTTTCTCCAGATATGGGGCCAGTCTGTATTCCCTCTGTAGGTTCTGGTATATCCTCAGTCTGTACTGGCTCAGGATCTTGCGGTCTCTGGGGTCCGGGAGTTTCTCTAGATATGGGGCCAGTCTGTATTCCCTCTGTAGGTTCTGGTATATCCTCAGTCTGTACTGGCTCAGGATCTGGCGGTCTCTGGGGTCCGGGAGTTTCCCTAGATATGGGGCCAGTCTGTATTCCCTCTGTAGGTTCTGGTATATCCTCAGTCTGTACCGGCTCAGGATCTGGCGGTCTCTGGGGTCCGGGAGTTTCTCTAGATATGGGGCCAGTCTGTATTCCCTCTGTAGGTTCTGGTATATCCTCAGTCTGTACTGGCTCTGGATCTGGCGGTCTCTGTGGTCCGGGAGTTTCTCTAGATATGGGGCCAGTCTGTATTCCCTCTGTAGGTTCTGGTATATCCTCAGTCTGTACTGGCTCTGGATCTGGCGGTCTCTGGGGTCCGGGAGTTTCTCTAGATATGGGTCCAGTCTGTATTCCCTCTGTAGGTTCTGGTATATCCTCAGTCTGTACTGGCTCAGGATCTGGCGGTTTCTGGGGTCCGGGAGTTTCTCTAGATATGGGCCAGTCTGTATTCCCTCTGTAGGTTCTGGTATATCGTCATTATGTACTGGCTCTGGATCTGGCAGTCTCTGGGGTCCGGGAGTTTCTCTAGATATGGGGCCAGTCTGCATTCCCTCTGTAGGTTCTGGTATATCCTCAGTCTGTACTGGCTCTGGATCTGGCAGTCTCTGGGGTCCGGGAGTTTCTCTAGATATGGGGCCAGTCTGTATTCCCTCTGTAGGTTCTGGTATATCCTCAGTCTGTACTGGCTCTGGATCTGGCCGTCTCTGGGGTCCGGGAGATTCTCTAGATATGGGGCCAGTCTGTATTCCCTCTGTAGGTTCTGGTATATCGTCAGTCTGTACTGGCTCTGGATCTGGAGGTCTCTGTGGTCCGGGAGTTTCTCTAGATATGGGGCCAGTCTGTATTCCCTCTGTAGTTTCTGGTATATCCTCAATCTGTACTGGCTCTGGATCTGGCGGTCTCTGGGGTCCGGGAGTTTCTCTAGATATGGGGCCAGTCTGTATTCCCTCTGTAGGTTCTGGTATATCCTCAGTCTGTACTATCTCTGGATCTTTCGGTCTCTGGGGTCCGGGAGTTTCTCTATATATGGGGCCAGTCTGTATTCCCTCTGTAGGTTCTGGTATATCCTCAGTCTGTACTGGCTCTGGATCTGGCGGTCTCTGGGGTCCGGGAGTTTCTCTAGATATGGGGCCAGTCTGTATTCCCTCTGTAGGTTCTGGTATATCCTCAGTCTGTACTGGCTCTGGATCTGGCGGTCTCTGGGGTCCGGGAGTTTCTCTAGATATGGGGCCAGTCTGTATTCCCTCTGTAGGTTCTGGTATATCCTCAGTCTGTACTGGCTCAGGATCTGGGGGTCTCTGAGGTCCGGGAGTTTCTCTAGATATGGAGCCAGTCTGTATTCCCTCTGTAGGTTCTGGTATATCCTCAGTCTGTACTGGCTCAGGATCTGGCGGTCTCTGGGGTCCGGGAGTTTCTCTAGATATGGGGCCACTCTGTATTCCCTCTGTAGGTTCTGGTATATCCTCAGTCTGTACTGGCTCTGGATCTGGCGGTCTCTGGGGTCCGGGAGTTTCTCTAGATATGGGGCCAGTCTGTATTTCCTCTGTAGGTTCTGGTGTATCCTCAGTCTGTACTGGCTCTGGATCTGTCGGTCTCTGGGGTCCGGGAGTTTCTCTAGATATGGGGCCAGTCTGTATTCCCTCTGTAGGTTCTGGTATATCCTCAGTCTGTACTGGCTCTGGATCTAGCGGTCTCTGTGGTCCGGGAGTATCTCTAGATATGGGGCCAGTCTGTATTCCCTCTGTAGGTTCTGGTATATCCTCAGTCTGTACTGGCTCTGGATCTGGCGGTCTCTGGGGTCCGGGAGTTTCTCTAGATATGGGGCCTGTCTGTATTCCCTCTGTAGGTTCTTGTATATCGTCAGTTTGTACTGGCTCTGGATCTGGCGGCCTCTGGGGTCCGGGAGTTTCTCTAGATATGGGGCCAATCTGTATTCCCTCTGTAGGTTCTGGTATATCCTCAGTCTGTACTAGCTCTGGATCTGGCAGTCTCTGGGGTCCGGGAGTTTCTCTAGATATGGGGCCTGTCTGTATTCCCTCTGTAGGTTCTTGTATATCCTCAGTCTGTACTGGCTCAGGATCTGGCGGTCTCTGGGGTCCGGGAGTTTCTCTAGATATGGGGCCAGTCTGTATTCCCTCTGTAGGTTCTGGTATATCCTCAGTCTGTACTGGCTCTGGATCTGGCGGTCTCTGGGGTCCGGGAGTTTCTCTAGATATGGCGCCAGTCTGTATTCCCTCTGTAGGTTCTGGTATATCCTCAGTCTGTACTGGCTCAGGATCTGGCGGTCTCTGGGGTCCGGGAGTTTCTCTAGATATGGGGCCAGTCTGTATTCCCTCTGTAGGTTCTGGTATATCGTCAGTTTGTACGGGCTCTGGATCTGGCGGTCTCTGGGGTCCGGGAGTTTCTCTAGATATGGGGCCAGTCTGTATTCCCTCTGTATGTTCTGGTATATCCTCAGTCTGTTCTAGCTCTGGATCTTTCGGTCTCTGGGGTCTGGGAGTTTCTCTGTATATGGGGCCAGTCTGTATTCCCTCTGTAGGTTCTGGTATATCGTCAGTCTGTACTGGCTCTGGATCTGCTGGTCTCTGGGGTCCGGGAGTTTCTCTAGATATGGGGCCAGTCTGTATTCCCTCTGTAGTTTCTGGTATATCCTCAGTCTGTACTGGCTCAGGATCTGGCGGTCTCTGGGGTCTGGGAGTTTCTCTAGATATGGGGCCAGTCTGTATTCCCTCTGTAGGTTCTGGTATATCCTCAGTCTGTACTGGCTCAGGATCTGGTGGTCTCTGGGGTCCGGGAGTTTCTCTAGATATGGGGCCAGTCTGTATTCCCTCTGTAGGTTCTGGTATATCCTCAGTTTGTACTGGCTCAGGATCTGGCGGTGTCTGGGGTCTGGGAGTTTCTCTAGATATGGGGCCAGTCTGTACTCCCTCTGTAGGTTCTGGTATATCCTCAGTCTGTACTGGCTCTGGATCTGGCGGTCTCTGGGGTCCGGGGGTTTCTCTAGATATGGGGCCAGTCTGTATTCCCTCTGTAGGTTCTGGTATATCCTCAGTCTGTACTGGCTCAGGATCTGGTGGTCTCTGGGGTCCGGGAGTTTCTCCAGATATGGGGCCAGTCTGTATTCCCTCTGTAGGTTCTGGTATATCCTCAGTCTGTACTGGCTCAGGATCTTGCGGTCTCTGGGGTCCGGGAGTTTCTCTAGATATGGGGCCAGTCTGTATTCCCTCTGTAGGTTCTGGTATATCCTCAGTCTGTACTGGCTCAGGATCTGGCGGTCTCTGGGGTCCGGGAGTTTCCCTAGATATGGGGCCAGTCTGTATTCCCTCTGTAGGTTTTGGTATATCCTCAGTCTGTACCGGCTCAGGATCTGGCGGTCTCTGGGGTCCGGGAGTTTCTCTAGATATGGGGCCAGTCTGTATTCCCTCTGTAGGTTCTGGTATATCCTCAGTCTGTACTGGCTCTGGATCTGGCGGTCTCTGTGGTCCGGGAGTTTCTCTAGATATGGGGCCAGTCTGTATTCCCTCTGTAGGTTCTGGTATATCCTCAGTCTGTACTGGCTCTGGATCTGGCGGTCTCTGGGGTCCGGGAGTTTCTCTAGATATGGGTCCAGTCTGTATTCCCTCTGTAGGTTCTGGTATATCCTCAGTCTGTACTGGCTCAGGATCTGGCGGTTTCTGGGGTCCGGGAGTTTCTCTAGATATGGGCCAGTCTGTATTCCCTCTGTAGGTTCTGGTATATCGTCATTATGTACTGGCTCTGGATCTGGCAGTCTCTGGGGTCCGGGAGTTTCTCTAGATATGGGGCCAGTCTGCATTCCCTCTGTAGGTTCTGGTATATCCTCAGTCTGTACTGGCTCTGGATCTGGCAGTCTCTGGGGTCCGGGAGTTTCTCTAGATATGGGGCCAGTCTGTATTCCCTCTGTAGGTTCTGGTATATCCTCAGTCTGTACTGGCTCTGGATCTGGCCGTCTCTGGGGTCCGGGAGATTCTCTAGATATGGGGCCAGTCTGTATTCCCTCTGTAGGTTCTGGTATATCGTCAGTCTGTACTGGCTCTGGATCTGGCGGTCTCTGTGGTCCGGGAGTTTCTCTAGATATGGGGCCAGTCTGTATTCCCTCTGTAGTTTCTGGTATATCCTCAATCTGTACTGGCTCTGGATCTGGCGGTCTCTGGGGTCCGGGAGTTTCTCTAGATATGGGGCCAGTCTGTATTCCCTCTGTAGGTTCTGGTATATCCTCAGTCTGTACTATCTCTGGATCTTTCGGTCTCTGGGGTCCGGGAGTTTCTCTATATATGGGGCCAGTCTGTATTCCCTCTGTAGGTTCTGGTATATCCTCAGTCTGTACTGGCTCAGGATCTGGCGGTCTCTGGAGTCTGGGAGTTTCTCTAGATATGGGGCCAGTCTGTATTCCCTCTGTAGGTTCTGGTATATCCTCAGTCTGTACTGGCTCAGGATCTGGTGGTCTCTGGGGTCCGGGAGTTTCTCTAGTTATGGGGCCAGTCTGTATTCCCTCTGTAGGTTCTGGTATATCCTCAGTCTGTACTGGCTCAGGATCTGGCGGTCTCTGGGGTCTGGGAGTTTCTCTAGATATGGTGCCAGTCTGTACTCCCTCTGTAGGTTCTTGTATATCCTCAGTCTGTACTGGCTCTGGATCTGGCGGTCTCTGGGGTCCGGGAGTTTCTCTAGATATGGGGCCAGTCTGTATTCCCTCTGTAGGTTCTGGTATATCCTCAGTCTGTACTGGCTCAGGATCTGGTGGTCTCTGGGGTCCGGGAGTTTCTCTAGATATGGGGCCAGTCTGTATTCCCTCTGTAGGTTCTGGTATATCCTCAGTCTGTACTGGCTCAGGATCTGGCGGTCTCTGGGGTTCGGGAGTTTCTCTAGATATGGGGCCAGTCTGTATTCCCTCTGTAGGTTCTGGTATATCCTCAGTCTGTACTGGCTCTGGATCTGGCGGTCTCTAGGGTCCGGGAGTTTCCCTAGATATGGGACCAGTCTGTATTCCCTCTGTAGGTTCTGGTATATCCTCAGTCTGTACTGGCTCTGGATCTAGTGGTCTCTGTGGTCCGGGAGTTTCTCTAGATATGGGGCCAGTCTGTATTCCCTCTGTAGGTTCTGGTATATCCTCAGTCTGTACTGGCTCTGGATCTGGCGGTCTCTGGGGTCCGGGAGTTTCTCTAGATATGGGTCCAGTCTGTATTCCCTCTGTAGGTTCTGGTATATCCTCAGTCTGTACTGGCTCAGGATCTGGTGGTCTCTGGGGTCCGGGAGTTTCTCTAGATATGGGCCAGTCTGTATTCCCTCTGTAGGTTCTAGTATATCGTCATTATGTACTGGCTCTGGATCTGGCGGTCTCTGGGGTTCGGGAGTTTCTCTAGATATGGGGCCAGTCTGCATTCCCTCTGTAGGTTCTGGTATATCCTCAGTCTGTACTGGCTCTGGATCTGGTGGTCTCTGGGGTCCGGGAGTTTCTCTAGATATGGGGCCAGTCTGTATTCCCTCTGTAGGTTCTGGTATATCCTCAGTCTGTACTGGCTCTGGATCTGGCGGTCTCTGGGGTCCGGGAGTTTCTCTAGATAATGGGGCCAGTCTGTATTCCCTCTGTAGGTTCTGGTATATCGTCAGTCTGTACTGGCTCTGGATCTGGCGGTCTCTGTGGTCCGGGAGTTTCTCTAGATATGGGGCCAGCCTGTATTCCCTCTGTAGGTTCTGGTATATCCTCAGTCTGTACTGGCTCTGGATCTGGCGGTCTCTGGGGTCCGGGAGTTTCTCTAGATATGGGGCCAGTCTGTATTCCCTCTGTAGGTTGTGGTATATCCTCACTCTGTACTATCTCTGGATCTTTCGATCTCTGGGGTCCGGGAGTTTCTCTAGATATGGGGCCAGTCTGTATTCCCTCTGTAGGTTCTGGTATATCCTCGGTCTGTACTGGCTCAGGATCTGGCGGTCTCTGGGGTCCGGGAGTTTCTCTAGATATGGGGCCAGTCTGTATTCCCTCTGTAGGTTCTGGTATATCCTCAGTCTGTACTGGCTCAGGATCTGGCGGTCTCTGGGGTCCGGTGGTTTCTCTAGATATGGGGCCAGTCTGTATTCCCTCTGTAGGTTCTGGTATATCCTCAGTCTGTACTGGCTCAGGATCTGGCGGTCTCTGGGGTCCGGGAGTTTCTCTAGATATGGGGCCAGTCTGTATTCCCTCTGTAGGTTCTGGTATATCCTCAGTCTGTACTGGCTCTGGATCTGGCAGACTCTGGGGTCCGGGAGTTTCTCTAGATATGGGGCCAGTCTGTATTCCCTCTGTAGGTTCTGGTATATCCTCAGTCTGTACTGGCTCTGGATCTGGCGGTCTCTGGGGTCCGGGAGTTTCTCTAGATAATGGGGCCAGTCTGTATTCCCTCTGTAGGTTCTGGTATATCGTCAGTCTGTACTGGCTCTGGATCTGGCGGTCTCTGTGGTCCGGGAGTTTCTCTAGATATGGGGCCAGTCTGTATTCCCTCTGTAGGTTCTGGTATATCCTCAGTCTGTACTGGCTCTGGATCTGGCGGTCTCTGGGGTCCGGGAGTTTCTCTAGATATGGGGCCAGTCTGTATTCCCTCTGTAGGTTGTGGTATATCCTCACTCTGTACTATCTCTGGATCTTTCGATCTCTGGGGTCCGGGAGTTTCTCTAGATATGGGGCCAGTCTGTATTCCCTCTGTAGGTTCTGGTATATCCTCGGTCTGTACTGGCTCAGGATCTGGCGGTCTCTGGGGTCCGGGAGTTTCTCTAGATATGGGGCCAGTCTGTATTCCCTCTGTAGGTTCTGGTATATCCTCAGTCTGTACTGGCTCAGGATCTGGCGGTCTCTGGGGTCCGGTGGTTTCTCTAGATATGGGGCCAGTCTGTATTCCCTCTGTAGGTTCTGGTATATCCTCAGTCTGTACTGGCTCAGGATCTGGCGGTCTCTGGGGTCCGGGAGTTTCTCTAGATATGGGGCCAGTCTGTATTCCCTCTGTAGGTTCTGGTATATCCTCAGTCTGTACTGGCTCTGGATCTGGCAGTCTCTGGGGTCCGGGAGTTTCTCTAGATATGGGGCCAGTCTGTATTCCCTCTGCAGGTTCTGGTATATCCTCAGTCTGTACCGGCTCTGGATCTGGGGGTCTCTGGGGTCCGGGAGTTTCTCTAGATATGGGGCCAGTCAGTATTCCCTCTGTAGGTTCTGGTATATCCTCAGTCTGTACTGGCTCAGGATCTGGCGGTCTCTGGGGTCCGGGAGTTTCTCTAGATATGGGGCCAGTCTGTATTCCCTCTGTAGGTTCTGGTATATCCTCAGTCTGTACTAGCTCTGGATCTGGCGGTCTCTGGGGTCCGGGAGTTTCTCTAGATATGGGGCCAGTCTGTATTCCCTCTGTAGGTTCTGGTATATCCTCAGTCTGTACTGGCTCAGGATCTGGCGGTCTCTGGGGTCCGGGAGTTTCTCTAGATATGGGGCCAGTCTGTACTCCCTCTGTAGGTTCTGGTATATCCTCAGTCTGTACTGGCTCAGGATCTGGCGGTCTCTGGGGTCCGGGAGTTTCTCTAGATATGGGGCCAGTCTGTATTCCCTCTGTAGGTTCTGGTATATCCTCAGTCTGTACTGGCTCTGGATCTGGCGGTCTCTGGGGTCCGGGAGTTTCTCTAGATATGGGGCCTGTCTGTATTCCCTCTGTAGGTTCTGGTGTATCCTCAGTCTGTACTGGCTCTGGATCTGGCGGTCTCTGGGGTCCGGGAGTTTCTCTAGATATGGGGCCAGTCTGTATTCCCTCTGTAGGTTCTGGTATATCCTCAGTCTGTACTGGCTCTGGATCTGGCGGTCTCTGGGGTCCGGGACTTAATCTAGATATGGGGCCAGTGTGTACTCCCTCTGTAGGTTCTGGTATATCCTCAATCTGTACTGGCTCAGGATCTGGCGGTCTCTGGGGTCCGGGAGTTTCTCTAGATATGGGGCCAGTGTGTACTCCCTCTGTAGGTTCTGGTATATCCTCAGTCTGTACTGCCTCAGGATCTGGCGGTCCCTGGGGTCCGGGAGTTCCTCTAGATATGGGGCCAGTCTGTATTCCCTCTGTAGGTTCTGGTATATCGTCAGTCTGTACTGGCTCAGGATCTGGCGGTCTCTGGGGTCCGTGAGTTTCTCTAGATATGGGGCCAGTCTGTATTCCCTCTGTAGGTTCTGGTATATCCTCAGTCTGTACTGGCTCTGGATCTGGCGGTCTCTGGGGTACGGGAGTTTCTCTAAATATGGGGCCAGTCTGTATTCCCTCTGTAGGTTCTGGTATATCCTCAGTCTGTACTAGCTCTGGATCTGGCGGTCTCTGGGGTCCAGGAGTTTCTCTAGATATGGGTCCAGTCTGTATTCCCTCTGTAGGTTCTGGTATATCCTCAGTCTGTACTGGCTCTGGATCTGGCGGTCTCTGGGGTCCGGGAGTTTCTCTAGATATGGGGCCAGTCTGTATTCCCTCTGTAGGTTCTGGTATATCCTCAGTCTGTACTGGCTCAGGATCTGGCGGCCTCTGTGGTCCGGGATTTTCTCTAGATATGGGGCCAGTCTGTATTCCCTCTGTAGGTTCTGGTATATCCTCAGTCTGTACTGGCTCTGGATCTGCCGGTCTCTGGGGTACGGGAGTTTCTCTAGATATGGGGCCAGTCTGTATTCCCTCTGTAGGTTCTGGTATATCCTCAGTCTGTACTGGCTCAGGATCTGGCGGTCTCTGGGGTCCGGGAGTTTCTCTAGATATGGGGCCAGTTTGTATTCCCTCTGTAGGTTCTGGTATATACTCAGTCTGTACTGGCTCAGGATCTGGCGGTCTCTGGGGTCCGGGAGTTTCTCTAGATATGGGGCCAGTCTGTATTCCCTCTGTAGGTTCTGGTATATCCTCAGTCTGTACTGGCTCAGGATCTGGCAGTCTCTGGGGTCCGGGAGTTTCTCTAGATATGGGGCCAGTCTGTATTCCCTCTGTAGGTTCTGGTATATCCTCAGTCTGTACCGGATCAGGGTCTGGCGGTCTCTGGGGTCCGGGAGTTTCTCTAGATATGGGGCCAGTCTGTATTCCCTCTGTAGGTTCTGGTATATCCTCAGTCTGTACTGGCTCTGGATCTGGCGGTCTCTGGGGTCCGGGAGTTTCTCTAGATATGGGGCCAGTCTGTATTCCCTCTGTAGGTTCTGGTATATCCTCAGTCTGTACTGGCTCTGGATCTGGCGGTCTCTGGGGTCCGGGAGTTTCTCTAGATATGGGGCCAGTTTGTATTCCCTCTGTAGGTTCTGGTATATCCTCAGTCTGTACTGGCTCTGGATCTGGCGGTCTCTGGGGTCCGGGAGTTTCTCTAGATATGGGGCCAGTCTGTATTCCCTCTGTAGGTTCTGGTATATCCTCAGTCTGTACTGGCTCAGGATTTGGCGGTCTCTGGGGTCCGGGAGTTTCTCTAGATATGGGGCCAGTCTGTATTCCCTCTGTAGGTTCTGGTATATACTCAGTCTGTACTGGCTCAGGATCTGGCGGTCTCTGGGGTCCGGGAGTTTCTCTAGATATGGGACCAGTCTGTATTCCCTCTGTAGGTTCTGGTATATCCTCAGTCTGTACTGGCTCTGGATCTGGCGGTCTCTGGGGTCCGGGAGTTTCTCTAGATATGGGGCCAGTCTGTATTCCCTCTGTAGGTTCTGGTATATCCTCAGTCTGTACTGGCTCAGGATCTGGCGGTCTCTGGGGTCCGGGAGTTTCTCTATATATGGGGCCAGTCTGTATTCCCTCTGTAGGTTCTGGTATATCCTCAGTCTGTACTGGCTCAGGATCTGGCGGTCTCTGGGGTTCGGGACTTTCTCTAGATATGGGGCCAGTCTGTATTCCCTCTGTAGGTTCTGGTATATCCTCAGTCTGTACTGGCTCTGGATCTGGCGTTCTCCGGGGTCCGGGAGTTTCTCTAGATATGGGGCCAGTCTGTATTCCCTCTGTAGGTTCTGGTATATCCTCAGTCTGTACTGGCTCAGGTCTGGCGGTCTCTGGGGTCCCGGAGTTTCTCTAGATATGGGGCCAGTCTGTATTCCCTCTGTACTTTCTGGTATATCCTCAGTCTGTACTGGCTCTGGATCTGGCGGTCTCTGGGGTCCGGGAGTTTCTCTAGATATGGGGCCAGTCTGTATTCCCTCTGTAGGTTCTGGTATATCCTCAGTCTGTACTGGCTCAGGATCTGGCAGTCTCTGGGGTCCGGGAGTTTCTCTAGATATGGGGCCAGTCTGTATTCCCTCTGTAGGTTCTGGTATATCCTCAGTCTGTACCGGCTCAGGGTCTGGCGGTCTCTGGGGTCCGGGAGTTTCTCTAGATATGGGGCCAGTCTGTATTCCCTCTGTAGGTTCTGGTATATCCTCAGTCTGTACTGGCTCTGGATCTGGCGGTCTCTGGGGTCCGGGAGTTTCTCTAGATATGGGGCCAGTCTGTATTCCCTCTGTAGGTTCTGGTGTATCCTCAGTCTGTACTGGCTCTGGATCTGGCGGTCTCTGGGGTCCGGGAGTTTCTCTAGATATGGGGCCAGTCTGTATTCCCTCTGTAGGTTCTGGTATATCCTCAGTCTGTACTGGCTCTGGATCTGGCGGTCTCTGGGGTCCGGGACTTAATCTAGATATGGGGCCAGTGTGTACTCCCTCTGTAGGTTCTGGTATATCCTCAATCTGTACTGGCTCAGGATCTGGCGGTCTCTGGGGTCCGGGAGTTTCTCTAGATATGGGGCCAGTGTGTACTCCCTCTGTAGGTTCTGGTATATCCTCAGTCTGTACTGCTTCAGGATCTGGCGGTCTCTGGGGTCCGGGAGTTCCTCTAGATATGGGGCCAGTCTGTATTCCCTCTGTAGGTTCTGGTATATCGTCAGTCTGTACTGGCTCAGGATCTGGCGGTCTCTGGGGTCCGTGAGTTTCTCTAGATATGGGGCCAGTCTGTATTCCCTCTGTAGGTTCTGGTATATCCTCAGTCTGTACTAGCTCTGGATCTGGCGGTCTCTGGGGTCCGGGAGTTTCTCTAGATATGGGTCCAGTCTGTATTCCCTCTGTAGGTTCTGGTATATCCTCAGTCTGTACTGGCTCTGGATCTGGCGGTCTCTGGGGTCCGGGAGTTTCTCTAGATATGGGGCCAGTCTGTATTCCCTCTGTAGGTTCTGGTATATCCTCAGTCTGTACTGGCTCAGGATCTGGCGGCCTCTGTGGTCCGGGAGTTTCTCTAGATATGGGGCCAGTCTGTATTCCCTCTGTAGGTTCTGGTATATCCTCAGTCTGTACTGGCTCTGGATCTGGCGGTCTCTGGGGTACGGGAGTTTCTCTAGATATGGGGCCAGTCTGTATTCCCTCTGTAGGTTCTGGTATATCCTCAGTTTGTACTGGCTCAGGATCTGGCGGTCTCTGGGGTCCGGGAGTTTCTCTAGATATGGGGCCAGTCTGTATTCCCTCTGTAGGTTCTGGTATATCCTCAGTCTGTACTGGCTCAGGATCTGGCGGTCTCTGGGGTCCGGGAGTTTCTCTAGATATGGGGCCAGTCTGTATTCCCTCTGTAGGTTCTGGTATATCCTCAGTCTGTACTGGCTCAGGATCTGGCAGTCTCTGGGGTCCGGGAGTTTCTCTAGATATGGGGCCAGTCTGTATTCCCTCTGTAGGTTCTGGTATATCCTCAGTCTGTACCGGCTCAGGGTCTGGCGGTCTCTGGGGTCCGGGAGTTTCTCTAGATATGGGGCCAGTCTGTATTCCCTCTGTAGGTTCTGGTATATCCTCAGTCTGTACTGGCTCTGGATCTGGCGGTCTCTGGGGTCCGGGAGTTTCTCTAGATATGGGGCCAGTCTGTATTCCCTCTGTAGGTTCTGGTATATCCTCAGTCTGTACTGGCTCTGGATCTGGCGGTCTCTGGGGTCCGGGAGTTTCTCTAGATATGGGGCCAGTTTGTATTCCCTCTGTAGGTTCTGGTATATCCTCAGTCTGTACTGGCTCTGGATCTGGCGGTCTCTGGGGTCCGGGAGTTTCTCTAGATATGGGGCCAGTCTATATTCCCTCTGTAGGTTCTGGTATATCCTCTGTCTGTACTGGCTCAGGATCTGGCGGTCTCTGGGGTCCGGGAGTTTCTCTAGATATGGGGCCAGTCTGTATTCCCTCTGTAGGTTCTGGTATATACTCAGTCTGTACTGGCTCAGGATCTGGCGGTCTCTGGGGTCCGGGAGTTTCTCTAGATATGGGACCAGTCTGTATTCCCTCTGTAGGTTCTGGTATATCCTCAGTCTGTACTGGCTCTGGATCTGGCGGTCTCTGGGGTTCGGGAGTTTCTCTAGATATGGGGCCAGTCTGTATTCCCTCTGTAGGTTCTGGTATATCCTCAGTCTGTACTGGCTCAGGATCTGGCGGTCTCTGGGGTCCGGGAGTTTCTCTAGATATGGGGCCAGTCTGTATTCCCTCTGTAGGTTCTGGTATATCCTCAGTCTGTACTGGCTCAGGATCTGGCTGTCTCTGGGGTTCGGGACTTTCTCTAGATATGGGGCCAGTCTGTATTCCCTCTGTAGGTTCTGGTATATCCTCTGTCTGTACTGGCTCTGGATCTGGCGTTCTCCGGGGTCCGGGAGTTTCTCTAGATATGGGGCCAGTCTGTATTCCCTCTGTAGGTTCTGGTATATCCTCAGTCTGTACTGGCTCAGGATCTGGTGGTCTCTGGGGTCCCGGAGTTTTTCTAGATATGGGGCCAGTCTGTATTCCCTCTGTACTTTCTGGTATATCCTCAGTCTGTACTGGCTCTGGATCTGGCGGTCTCTGGGATCCGGGAGTTTCTCTAGATATGGGGCCAGTCTGTATTCCCTCTGTAGGTTCTGGTATATCCTCAGTCTGTACTGGCTCAGGATCTGGCAGTCTCTGGGGTCCGGGAGTTTCTCTAGATATGGGGCCAGTCTGTATTCCCTCTGTAGGTTCTGGTATATCCTCAGTCTGTACCGGCTCAGGGTCTGGCGGTCTCTGGGGTCCGGGAGTTTCTCTAGATATGGGGCCAGTCTGTATTCCCTCTGTAGGTTCTGGTATATCCTCAGTCTGTACTGGCTCTGGATCTGGCGGTCTCTGGAGTCCGGGAGTTTCTCTAGATATGGGGCCAGTCTGTATTCCCTCTGTAGGTTCTGGTATATCCTCAGTCTGTACTGGCTCTGGATCTGGCGGTCTCTGGGGTCCGGGAGTTTCTCTAGATATGGGGCCAGTTTGTATTCCCTCTGTAGGTTCTGGTATATCCTCAGTCTGTACTGGCTCTGGATCTGGCGGTCTCTGGGGTCCGGGAGTTTCTCTAGATATGGGGCCAGTCTGTATTCCCTCTGTAGGTTCTGGTATATCCTCAGTCTGTACTGGCTCAGCATTTGGCGGTCTCTGGGGTCCGGGAGTTTCTCTAGATAAGGGGCCAGTCTGTATTCCCTCTGTAGGTTCTGGTATATCCTCAGTCTGTACTGGCTCAGGATCTGGCGGTCTCTGGGGTCCGGGAGTTTCTCTAGATATGGGACCAGTCTGTATTCCCTCTGTACGTTCTGGTATATCCTCAGTCTGTACTGGCTCTGGATCTGGCGGTCTCTGGGGTCCGCGAGTTTCTCTAGATATGGGGCCAGTCTGTATTCCCTCTGTAGGTTCTGGTATATCCTCAGTCTGTACTGGCTCAGGATCTGGCGATCTCTGGGGTCCGGGAGTTTCTCTAGATATGGGTCCAGTCTGTATTCCCTCTGTAGGTTCTGGTATATCCTCAGTCTGTACTGGCACAGGATCTGGCGGTCTCTGGGGTTCGGGACTTTCTCTAGATATGGGGCAAGTCTGTATTCCCTCTGTAGGTTCTGGTATATCCTCAGTCTGTACTGGCTCTGGATCTGGCGTTCTCCGGGGTCCGGGAGTTTCTCTAGATATGGGGCCAGTCTGTATTCCCTCTGTAGGTTCTGGTATATCCTCAGTCTGTACTGGCTCAGGATCTGGCGGTCTCTGGGGTCCCGGAGTTTCTCTAGATATGGGGCCAGTCTGTATTCCCTCTGTACTTTCTGGTATATCCTCAGTCTGTACTGGCTCTGGATCTGGCGGTCTCTGAGGTCTGGGAGTTTCTCTAGATATGGGGCCAGTCTGTATTCCCTCTGTAGGTTCTGGTATATCCTCAGTCTGTACTGGCTCAGGACCTGGCGGTCTCTGGGGTCCGGGAGTTTCTCTAGATATGGGGCCAGTCTGTATTCCCTCTGTAGGTTCTGGTATATCGACAGTCTGTACTGGCTCTGGATCTGGCGGTCTCTGGGGTCCGGGAGTTTCTCTAGATATGGGGCCAGTCTGTATTCCCTCTGTAGGTTCTGGTATATCCTCAGTCTGTACTGGATCTGGCGGTCTCTGGGGTCCGGGAGTTTTTCTAGATATGGGGCCAGTCTGTATTCCCTCTGTACTTTCTGGTATATCCTCAGTCTGTACTGGCTCTGGATCTGGCGGTCTCTGGGGTCCGGGAGTTTCTCTAGATATGGGGCCAGTTTGTATTCCCTCTGTAGGTTCTGGTATATCCTCAGTCTGTACTGGCTCAGGATCTGGCGGTCTCTGGGGTCCGGGAGTTTCTCTAGATATGGGGCCAGTCTGTATTCCCTCTGTAGGTTCTGGTATATCCTCAGTCTGTACTGGCTCAGGATCTGGTGGTCTCTGGGGTCCGGGAGTTTGTCTAGATATGGGGCCAGGCTGTATTCCCTCTGTAGGTTCTGGTATATCCTCAGTCTGTACTGGCTCTGGATCTGGCGGTCTCTGGGGTCCGGGAGTTTCTCTAGATATGGGGCCAGTCTGTATTCCCTCTGTAGGTTCCGGTATATCGTCAGTTTGTACTGGCTCTGGATCTGGCGGCCTCTGGGGTCCGGGAGTTTCTCTAGATATGGGGCCAGTCTGTATTCCCTCTGTAGGTTCTGGTATATCCTCAGTCTGTACTAGCTCTGGATCTGGCAGTCTCTGGGGTCCGGGAGTTTCTCTAGATATGGGGCCAGTCTGTATTCCCTCTGTAGGTTCTGGTATATCCTCAGTCTGTACTGGCTCTGGATCTGGTGGTCTCTGGGGTCCCGGAGTTTCTCTAGATATGGGGCCAGTCTGTATTCCCTCTGTAGGTTCTGGTATATCGTCAGTTTGTACTAGCTCTGGATCTGGCGGTCTCTGGGGTCCCGGAGTTTCTCTAGATATGGGGCCAGTCTGTATTCCCTCTGTAGGTTCTGGTATATCCTCAGTCTGTTCTAGCTCTGGATCTTTCGGTCTCTGGAGTCTGGGAGTTTCTCTATATATGGGGCCAGTCTGTATTCCCTCTGTAGGTTCTGGTATATCCTCAGTCTGTACTGGCTCAGGATCTGGCGGTCTCTGGGGTCCGGGAGTTTCTCTAGATATGGGGCCAGTCTGTATTCCCTCTGTAGGTTCTGGTATATCGTCAGTCTGTACTGGCTCTGGATCTGCCGGTCTCTGGGGTCCGGGAGTTTCTCTAGATATGGGGCCAGTCTGTATTCCCTCTGTACTTTCTGGTATATCCTCAGTCTGTACTGGCTCTGGATCTGGCGGTCTCTGGGGTCCGGGAGTTTCTCTAGATATGGGGCCAGTCTGTATTCCCTCTGTAGGTTCTGGTATATCCTCAGTCTGTACTGGCTCAGGATCTGGTGGTCTCTGGGGTCCGGGAGTTTCTCTAGATATGGGGCCAGGCTGTATTCCCTCTGTAGGTTCTGGTATATCCTCAGTCTGTACTGGCTCTGGATCTGGCGGTCTCTGGGGTCCGGGAGTTTCTCTAGATATGGGGCCAGTCTGTATTCCCTCTGTAGGTTCTGGTATATCGTCAGTTTGTACTGGCTCTGGATCTGGCGGCCTCTGGGGTCCGGGAGTTTCTCTAGATATGGGGCCAGTCTGTATTCCCTCTGTAGGTTCTGGTATATCCTCAGTCTGTACTAGCTCTGGATCTGGCAGTCTCTGGGGTCCGGGAGTTTCTCTAGATATGGGGCCAGTCTGTATTCCCTCTGTAGGTTCTGGTATATCCTCAGTCTGTACTGGCTCAGGATCTGGTGGTCTCTGGGGTCCGGGAGTTTCTCTAGATATGGGGCCAGGCTGTATTCCCTCCGTAGGTTCTGGTATATCCTCAGTCTGTACTGGCTCTGGATCTGGCGGTCTCTGGGGTCCGGGAGTTTCTCTAGATATGGGGCCAGTCTGTATTCCCTCTGTAGGTTCCGGTATATCGTCAGTTTGTACTGGCTCTGGATCTGGCGGCCTCTGGTGTCCGGGAGTTTCTCTAGATATGGGGCCAGTCTGTATTCCCTCTGTAGGTTCTGGTATATCCTCAGTCTGTACTAGCTCTGGATCTGGCAGTCTCTGGGGTCCGGGAGTTTCTCTAGATATGGGGCCAGTCTGTATTCCCTCTGTAGGTTCTGGTATATCCTCAGTCTGTACTGGCTCTGGATCTGGCAGTCTCTGGGGTCCCGGAGTTTCTCTAGATATGGGGCCAGTCTGTATTCCCTCTGTAGGTTCTGGTATATCGTCAGTTTGTACTGGCTCTGGATCTGGCGGTCTCTGGGGTCCGGGAGTTTCTCTAGATATGGGGCCAGTCTGTATTCCCTCTGTAGGTTCTGGTATATCCTCAGTCTGTTCTAGCTCTGGATCGTTCGGTCTCTGGGGTCTGGGAGTTTCTCTATATATGGGGCCAGTCTGTATTCCCTCTGTAGGTTCTGGTATATCCTCAGTCTGTACTGGCTCAGGATCTGGCGGTCTCTGGGGTCCGGGAGTTTCTCTAGATATGGGGCCAGTCTGTATTCCCTCTGTAGGTTCTGGTATATCCTCAGTCTGTACTGGCTCAGGATCTGGCGGTCTCTGGGGTTCGGGACTTTCTCTAGATATGGGGCCAGTCTGTATTCCCTCTGTAGGTTCTGGTATATCCTCAGTCTATACTGGATCTGGCGGTCTCTGGGGTCCGGGAGTTTCTCTAGATATGGGGCCAGTCTGTATTCCCTCTGTACTTTCTGGTATATCCTCAGTCTGTACTGGCTCTGGATCTGGCGGTCTCTGGGGTCCGGGAGTTTCTCTAGATATGGGTCCAGTCTGTATTCCCTCTGTAGGTTCTGGTATATCCTCAGTCTGTACTGGATCTGGCGGTCTCTGGGGTCCGGGAGTTTCTCTAGATATGGGGCCAGTCTGTATTCCCTCTGTACTTTCTGGTATATCCTCAGTCTGTACTGGCTCTGGATCTGGCGGTCTCTGGGGTCCGGGAGTTTCTCTAGATATGGGGCCAGTCTGTATTCCCTCTGTAGGTTCTGGTATATCCTCAGTCTGTACTGGCTCAGGATCTGGTGGTCTCTGGGGTCCGGGAGTTTCTCTAGATATGGGGCCAGGCTGTATTCCCTCTGTAGGTTCTGGTATATCCTCAGTCTGTACTGGCTCTGGATCTGGCGGTCTCTGGGGTCCGGGAGTTTCTCTAGATATGGGGCCAGTCTGTATTCCCTCTGTAGGTTCTGGTGTATCGTCAGTTTGTACTGGCTCTGGATCTGGCAGTCTCTGGGGTCCGGGAGTTTCTCTAGATATAGGGCCAGTCTGTATTCCCTCTGTAGGTTCTGGTATATCCTCAGTCTGTACTAGCTCTGGATCTGGCAGTCTCTGGGGTCCGGGAGTTTCTCTAGATATGGGGCCAGTCTGTATTCCCTCTGTAGGTTCTGGTATATCCTCAGTCTGTACTGGCTCTGGATCTGGCGGTCTCTGGGGTCCGGGAGTTTCTCTAGATATGGGGCCAGTCTGTATTCCCTCTGTAGGTTCTGGTATATCCTCAGTCTGTACTGGCTCAGGATCTGGCGGTCTCTGGGGTCCGGGAGTTTCTCTAGATATGGGGCCAGTCTGTATTCCCTCTGTAGGTTCTGGTATATCGTCAGTTTGTACTGGCTCTGGATCTGGCGGTCTCTGGGGTCCGGGAGTTTCTCTAGATATGGGGCCAGTCTGTATTCCCTCTGTAGGTTCTGGTATATCCTCAGTCTGTTCTAGCTCTGGATCTTTCGGTCTCTGGGGTCTAGGAGTTTCTCTGTATATGGGGCCAGTCTGTATTCCCTCTGTAGGTTCTGGTATATCGTCAGTCTGTACTGGCCCTGGATCTGCTGGTCTCTGGGGTCCGGGAGTTTCTCTAGATATGGGGCCAGTCTGTATTCCCTCTGTAGTTTCTGGTATATCCTCAGTCTGTACTGGCTCAGGATCTGGTGGTCTCTGGGGTCTGGGAGTTTCTCTAGATATGGGGCCAGTCTGTATTCCCTCTGTAGGTTCTGGTATATCCTCAGTCTGTACTGGCTCAGGATCTGGCAGTCTCTGGGGTCTGGGAGTTTCTCTAGATATGGGGCCAGTCTGTACTCCCTCTGTAGGTTCTGGTATATCCTCAGTCTGTACTGGCTCTGGATCTGGCGGTCTCTGGGGTCCGGGGGTTTCTCTAGATATGGGGCCAGTCTGTATTCCCTCTGTAGGTTCTGGTATATCCTCAGTCTGTACTGGCTCAAGATCTGGTGGTCTCTGGGGTCCGGGAGTTTCTCTAGATATGGGGCCAGTCTGTATTCCCTCTGTAGGTTCTGGTATATCCTCAGTCTGTACTGGCTCAGGATCTGGCGGTCTCTGGGGTCCGGGAGTTTCTCTAGATATGGGGCCAGTCTGTATTCCCTCTGTAGGTTCTGGTATATCGACAGTCTGTACTGGCTCTGGATCTGGCGGTCTCTGGGGTCCGGGAGTTTCTCTAGATATGGGGCCAGTCTGTATTCCCTCTGTAGGATCTGGTATATCCTCAGTCTGTACTGGATCTGGCGGTCTCTGGGGTCCGGGAGTTTTTCTAGATATGGGGCCAGTCTGTATTCCCTCTGTACTTTCTTGTATATCCTCAGTCTGTACTGGCTCTGGATCTGGCGGTCTCTGGGGTCCGGGAGTTTCTCTAGATATGGGGCCAGTTTGTATTCCCTCTGTAGGTTCTGGTATATCCTCAGTCTGTACTGGCTCAGGATCTGGCGGTCTCTGGGGTCCGGGAGTTTCTCTAGATATGGGGCCAGTCTGTATTCCCTCTGTAGGTTTTGGTATATCCTCAGTCTGTACTGGCTCAGGATCTGGTGGTCTCTGGGGTCCGGGAGTTTCTCTAGATATGGGGCCAGGCTGTATTCCCTCTGTAGGTTCTGGTATATCCTCAGTCTGTACTGGCTCTGGATCTGGCGGTCTCTGGGGTCCGGGAGTTTCTCTAGATATGGGGCCAGTCTGTATTCCCTCTGTAGGTTCCGGTATATCGTCAGTTTGTACTGGCTCTGGATCTGGCGGCCTCTGGGGTCCGGGAGTTTCTCTAGATATGGGGCCAGTCTGTATTCCCTCTGTAGGTTCTGGTATATCCTCAGTCTGTACTAGCTCTGGATCTGGCAGTCTCTGGGGTCCGGGAGTTTCTCTAGATATGGGGCCAGTCTGTATTCCCTCTGTAGGTTCTGGTATATCCTCAGTCTGTACTGGCTCTGGATCTGGTTGTCTCTGGGGTCCCGGAGTTTCTCTAGATATGGGGCCAGTCTGTATTCCCTCTGTAGGTTCTGGTATATTGTCAGTTTGTACTGGCTCTGGATCTGGCGGTCTCTGGGGTCCGGGAGTTTCTCTAGATATGGGGCCAGTCTGTATTCCCTCTGTAGGTTCTGGTATATCCTCAGTCTGTTCTAGCTCTGGATCTTTCGGTCTCTGGGGTCTGGGAGTTTCTCTATATATGGGGCCAGTCTGTATTCCCTCTGTAGGTTCTGGTATATCCTCAGTCTGTACTGGCTCAGGATCTGGCGGTCTCTGGGGTCCGGGAGTTTCTCTAGATATGGGGCCAGTCTGTATTCCCTCTGTAGGTTCTGGTATATCCTCAGTCTGTACTGGCTCAGGATCTGGCGGTCTCTGGGGTTCGGGACTTTCTCTAGATATGGGGCCAGTCTGTATTCCCTCTGTAGGTTCTGGTATATCCTCAGTCTGTACTGGCTCTGGATCTGGCGTTCTCCGGGGTCCGGGAGTTTCTCTAGATATGGGGCCAGTCTGTATTCCCTCTGTAGGTTCTGGTATATCCTCAGTCTGTACTGGCTCAGGATCTGGCGGTCTCTGGGGTCCCGGAGTTTCTCTAGATATGGGGCCAGTCTGTATTCCCTCTGTACTTTCTGGTATATCCTCAGTCTGTACTGGCTCTGGATCTGGCGGTCTCTGAGGTCCGGGAGTTTCTCTAGATATGGGGCCAGTCTGTATTCCCTCTGTAGGTTCTGGTATATCCTCAGTCTGTACTGGCTCAGGATCTGGTGGTCTCTGGGGTCCGGGAGTTTCTCTAGATATGGGGCCAGTCTGTATTCCCTCTGTAGGTTCTGGTATATCGTCAGTCTGTACTGGCTCTGGATCTGCCGGTCTCTGGGGTCCGGGAGTTTCTCTAGATATGGGGCCAGTCTGTATTCCCTCTGTAGGTTCTGGTATATCCTCAGTCTGTACTGGATCTGGCCGTCTCTGGGGTCCGGGAGTTTCTCTAGATATGGGGCCAGTCTGTATTCCCTCTGTACTTTCTGGTATATCCTCAGTCTGTACTGGCTCTGGATCTGGCGGTCTCTGGGGTCCGGGAGTTTCTCTAGATATGGGGCCAGTCTGTATTCCCTCTGTAGGTTCTGGTATATCCTCAGTCTGTACTGGCTCAGGATCTGGTGGTCTCTGGGGTCCGGGAGTTTCTCTAGATATGGGGCCAGGCTGTATTCCCTCTGTAGGTTCTGGTATATCCTCAGTCTGTACTGGCTCTGGATCTGGCGGTCTCTGGGGTCCGGGAGTTTCTCTAGATATGGGGCCAGTCTGTATTCCCTCTGTAGGTTCTGGTATATCGTCAGTTTGTACTGGCTCTGGATCTGGCAGCCTCTGGGGTCCGGGAGTTTCTCTAGATATGGGGCCAGTCTGTATTCCCTCTGTAGGTTCTGGTATATCCTCAGTCTGTACTAGCTCTGGATCTGGCAGTCTCTGGGGTCCGGGAGTTTCTCTAGATATGGGGCCAGTCTGTATTCCCTCTGTAGGTTCTGGTATATCCTCAGTCTGTACTGGCTCAGGATCTGGTGGTCTCTGGGGTCCGGGAGTTTCTCTAGATATGGGGCCAGGCTGTATTCCCTCTGTAGGTTCTGGTATATCCTCAGTCTGTACTGGCTCTGGATCTGGCGGTCTCTGGGGTCCGGGAGTTTCTCTAGATGTGGGGCCAGTCTGTATTCCCTCTGTAGGTTCCGGTATATCGTCAGTTTGTACTGGCTCTGGATCTGGCGGCCTCTGGGGTCCGGGAGTTTCTCTAGATATGGGGCCAGTCTGTATTCCCTCTGTAGGTTCTGGTATATCCTCAGTCTGTACTAGCTCTGGATCTGGCAGTCTCTGGGGTCCTGGAGTTTCTCTAGATATGGGGCCAGTCTGTATTCCCTCTGTAGGTTCTGGTATATCCTCAGTCTGTACTGGCTCTGGATCTGGCGGTCTTTGGGGTCCCGGAGTTTCTCTAGATATGGGGCCAGTCTGTATTCCCTCTGTAGGTTCTGGTATATCGTCAGTTTGTACTGGCTCTGGATCTGGCGGTCTCTGGGGTCCGGGAGTTTCTCTAGATATGGGGCCAGTCTGTATTCCCTCTGTAGGTTCTGGTATATCCTCAGTCTGTTCTAGCTCTGGATCTTTCGGTCTCTGGGGTCTGGGAGTTTCTCTATATATGGGGCCAGTCTGTATTCCCTCTGTAGGTTCTGGTATATCCTCAGTCTGTACTGGCTCAGGATCTGGCGGTCTCTGGGGTCCGGGAGTTTCTCTAGATATGGGGCCAGTCTGTATTCCCTCTGTAGGTTCTGGTATATCCTCAGTCTGTACTGGCTCAGGATCTGGCGGTCTCTGGGGTTCGGGACTTTCTCTAAATATGGGGCCAGTCTGTATTCCCTCTGTAGGTTCTGGTATATCCTCAGTCTGTACTGGCTCTGGATCTGGCGTTCTCCGGGGTCCGGGAGTTTCTCTAGATATGGGGCCAGTCTGCATTCCCTCTGTAGGTTCTGGTATATCCTCAGTCTGTACTGGCTCAGGATCTGGCGGTCTCTGGGGTCCCGGAGTTTCTCTAGATATGGGCCAGTCTGTATTCCCTCTGTACTTTCTGGTATATCCTCAGTCTGTACTGGCTCTGGATCTGGCGGTCTCTGAGGTCCGGGAGTTTCTCTAGTTATGGGGCCAGTCTGTATTCCCTCTGTAGGTTCTGGTATATCCTCAGTCTGTACTGGCTCTGGATCTGGCGGTCTCTGGGGTCCGGGAGTTTCTCTAGATATGGGGCCAGTCTGTATTCCCTCTGTAGGTTCTGGTATATCCTCAGTCTGTGCTGGATCTGGCGGTCTCTGGGGTTCGGGAGTTTCTCTAGATATGGGGCCAGTCTGTATTCCCTCTGTACTTTCTGGTATATCCTCAGTCTGTACTGGCTCTGGATCTGGCGGTCTCTGGGGTCCGGGAGTTTCTCTAGATATGGGGCCAGTCTGTATTCCCTCTGTAATTTCTGGTATATCCTCAGTCTGTACTGGATCTGGCGGTCTCTGGGGTCCGGGAGTTTCTCTAGATATGGGGCCAGTCTGTATTCCCTCTGTACTTTCTGGTATATCCTCAGTCTGTACTGGCTCTGGATCTGGCGGTCTCTGGGGTCCGGGAGTTTCTCTAGATATGGGGCCAGTCTGTATTCCCTCTGTAGGTTCTGGTATATCCTCAGTCTGTACTGGCTCAGGATCTGGTGGTCTCTGGGGTCCGGGAGTTTCTCTAGATATGGGGCCAGGCTGTATTCCCTCTGTAGGTTCTGGTATATCCTCAGTCTGTACTGGCTCTGGATCTGGCGGTCTCTGGGGTCCGGGAGTTTCTCTAGATATGGGGCCAGTCTGTATTCCCTCTGTAGGTTCTGGTATATCGTCAGTTTGTACTGGCTCTGGATCTGGCAGTCTCTGGGGTCCGGGAGTTTCTCTAGATATGGGGCCAGTCTGTATTCCCTCTGTAGGTTCTGGTATATCCTCAGTCTGTACTAGCTCTGGATCTGGCAGTCTCTGGGGTCCGGGAGTTTCTCTAGATATGGGGCCAGTCTGTATTCCCTCTGTAGGTTCTGGTATATCCTCAGTCTGTACTGGCTCTGGATCTGGCGGTCTCTGGGGTCCGGGAGTTTCTCTAGATATGGGGCCAGTCTGTATTCCCTCTGTAGGTTCTGGTATATCCTCAGTCTGTACTGGCTCAGGATCTGGCGGTCTCTGGGGTCCGGGAGTTTCTCTAGATATGGGGCCAGTCTGTATTCCCTCTGTAGGTTCTGGTATATCGTCAGTTTGTACTGGCTCTGGATCTGGCGGTCTCTGGGGTCCGGGAGTTTCTCTAGATATGGGGCCAGTCTGTATTCCCTCTGTAGGTTCTGGTATATCCTCAGTCTGTTCTAGCTCTGGATCTTTCGGTCTCTGGGGTCTGGGAGTTTCTCTGTATATGGGGCCAGGCTGTATTCCCTCTGTAGGTTCTGGTATATCGTCAGTCTGTACTGGCTCTGGATCTGGCGGTCTCTGGGGTCCGGGAGTTTCTCTAGATATGGGGCCAGTCTGTATTCCCTCTGTAGGTTCTGGTATATCGTCAGTCTGTACTGGCTCAGGATCTGGCGGTCTCTGGGGTCCGGGAGTTTCTCTAGATATGGGGCCAGTCTGTATTCCCTCTGTAGTTTCTGGTATATCCTCAGTCTGTACTGGCTCAGGATCTGGCAGTCTCTGGGGTCTGGGAGTTTCTCTAGATATGGGGCCAGTCTGTATTCCCTCTGTAGGTTCTGGTATATCCTCAGTCTGTACTGGCTCAGGATCTGGCGGTCTCTGGGGTCCGGGAGTTTCTCTAGGTATGGGGCCAGTCTGTATTCCCTCTGTAGGTTCTGGTATATCCTCAGTCTGTTCTAGCTCTGGATCTTTCGGTCTCTGGGGTCTGGGAGTTTCTCTGTATATGGGGCCAGTCTGTATTCCCTCTGTAGGTTCTGGTATATCGTCAGTCTGTACTGGCTCTGGATCTGGCGGTCTCTGGGGTCCGGGGGTTTCTCTAGATATGGGGCCAGTCTGTATTCCCTCTGTAGGTTCTGGTATATCCTCAGTCTGTACTGGCTCAGGATCTTTCGGTCTCTGGGGTCCAGGAGTTTCCCTAGATATGGGGCCAGTCTGTATTCCCTCTGTAGGTTCTGGTATATCCTCAGTCTGTACCGGCTCAGGATCTGGCGGTCTCTGGGGTCCGGGAGTTTCTCTAGATATGGGGCCAGTCTGTATTCCCTCTGTAGGTTCTGGTATATCCTCAGTCTGTACTGGCTCTGGATCTGGCGGTCTCTGTGGTCCGGGAGTTTCTCTAGATATGGGGCCAGTCTGTATTCCCTCTGTAGGTTCTGGTATATCCTCAGTCTGTACTGGCTCTGGATCTGGCGGTCTCTGGGGTCCGGGAGTTTCTCTAGATATGGGTCCAGTCTGTATTCCCTCTGTAGGTTCTTGTATATCCTCAGTCTGTACTGGCTCAGGATCTGGCGGTCTCTGGGGTCCGGGAGTTTCTCTAGATATGGGCCTGTCTGTATTCCCTCTGTAGGTTCTGGTATATCGTCATTATGTACTGGCTCTGGATCTGGCGGACTCTGGGGTCCGGGAGTTTCTCTAGATATGGGGCCAGTCTGCATTCCCTCTGTAGGTTCTGGTATATCCTCAGTCTGTACTGGCTCTGGATCTGGCGGTCTCTGGGGTCCGGGAGTTTCTCTAGATATGGGGCCAGTCTGTATTCCCTCTGTAGGTTCTGGTATATCCTCAGTCTGTACTGGCTCTGGATCTGGCGGTCTCTGGGGTCCGGGAGTTTCTGTAGATATGGGGCCAGTCTGTATTCCCTCTGTAGGTTCTGGTATATCGTCAGTCTGTACTGGCTCTGGATCTGGCGGTCTCTGTGGTCCGGGAGTTTCTCTAGATATGGGGCCAGTCTGTATTCCCTCTGTAGTTTCTGGTATATCCTCAATCTGTACTGGCTCTGGATCTGGCGGTCTCTGGGGTCCGGGAGTTTCTCTAGATATGGGGCCAGTCTGTATTCCCTCTGTAGGTTCTGGTATATCCTCAGTCTGTACTATCTCTGGATCTTTCGGTCTCTGTGGTCCGGGAGTTTCTCTAGATATGGGGCCAGTCTGTATTCCCTCTGTAGGTTCTGGTATATCCTCAGTCTGTACTGGCTCAGGATCTGGCGGTCTCTGGGGTCTGGGAGTTTCTCTAGATATGGGGCCAGTCTGTATTCCCTCTGTAGGTTCTGGTATATCCTCAGTCTGTACTGGCTCAGGATCTGGTGGTCTCTGGGGTCCGGGAGTTTCTCTAGATATGGGGCCAGTCTGTATTCCCTCTGTAGGTTCTGGTATATCCTCAGTCTGTACTGGCTCAGGATTTGGCGGTCTCTGGGGTCTGGGAGTTTCTCTAGATATGGTGCCAGTCTGTACTTCCTCTGTAGGTTCTGGTATATCCTCAGTCTGTACTGGCTCTGGATCTGGCGGTCTCTGGGGTCCGGGAGTTTCTCTAGATATGGGGCCAGTCTGTATTCCCTCTGTAGGTTCTGGTATATCCTCAGTCTGTACTGGCTCAGGATCTGGTGGTCTCTGGGGTCCGGGAGTTTCTCTAGATATGGGGCCAGTCTCTATTCCCTCTGTAGGTTCTGGTATATCCTCAGTCTGTACTGGCTCAGGATCTGGCGGTCTCTGGGGTCCGGGAGTTTCTCTAGATATGGGGCCAGTCTGTATTCCCTCTGTAGGTTCTGGTATATCCTCAGTCTGTACTGGCTCAGGATCTGGCGGTCTCTGGGGTCCAGGAGTTTCCCTAGATATGGGGCCAGTCTGTATTCCCTCTGTAGGTTCTGGTATATCCTCAGTCTGTACCGGCTCAGGATCTGGCGGTCTCTGGGGTCCGGGAGTTTCTCTAGATATGGGGCCAGTCTGTATTCCCTCTGTAGGTTCTGGTATATCCTCAGTCTGTACTGGCTCTGGATCTAGCGGTCTCTGTGGTCCGGGAGTTTCTCTAGATATGGGGCCAGTCTGTATTCCCTCTGTAGGTTCTGGTATATCCTCAGTCTGTACTGGCTCTGGATCTGGCGGTCTCTGGGGTCCGGGAGTTTCTCTAGATATGGGTCCAGTCTGTATTCCCTCTGTAGGTTCTGGTATATTCTCAGTCTGTACTGGCTCAGGAACTGGCGGTCTCTGGGGTCCGGGAGTTTCTCTAGATATGGGCCAGTCTGTATTCCCTCTGTAGGTTCTGGTATATCCTCAGTCTGTACTGGCTCTGGATCTGGCGGTCTCTGGGGTCCGGGAGTTTCTCTAGATATGGGGCCAGTCTGTATTCCCTCTGTAGGTTCTGGTATATCCTCAGTCTGTATCCGCTCAGGATCTGTCGCTCTTTGGGGTCCGGGAGTTTCTCTAGATATGGGGCCAGTCTGTATTCCCTCTGTAGGTTCTGGTGTATCCTCAGTCTGTACTGACTCTGGATCTGGCTATCTCTGGGGTCCGTGAGTTTCTCTAGATATGGAGCCAGTCTGTATTCCCTCTGTAGGTTCTGGTATATCCTCAGTCTGTACTGGCTCAGGATCTGTCGCTCTTTGGGGTTTTCCAGTTTCTCTAGATATGGGGCCAGTCTGTATTCCCTCTGTAGGTTCTGGTATATCCTCAGTCTGTACTGGCTCAGGATCTGGCAGTCTCTGGGGTCCGGGAGTTTCTCTAGATATGGGGTCAGTGTGTATTCCCTCTGTAGGTTCTGGTATATCGTCAGTCTGTACTGGCTCAGGATCTGGCGGCCTCTGTGGTCCGGGAGTTTCTCTAGATATGGGGCCAGTCTGTATTCCCTCTGTAGGTTCTGGTATATCCTCAGTCTGTACTGGCTCTGGATCTGGCGGTCTCTGGGGTACGGGAGTTTCTCTAAATATGGGGCCAGTCTGTATTCCCTCTGTAGGTTCTGGTATATCGTCAGTCTGTACTGGCTCAGGATCTGGGGGTCTCTGGGGTCCGGGAGTTTCTCTAGATACGGGGCCAGTCTGTATTCCCTCTGTAGGTTCTGGTATATCCTCAGTCTGTACTGGCTCAGGATCTGGCAGTCTCTGGGGTCCGGGAGTTTCTCTAGATATGGGGCCAGTCTGTATTCCCTCTGTAGGTTCTGTTATATCCTCAGTCTGTACTGGCTCAGGATCTGGCGGTCTCTGGGGTCCGGGAGTTTCTCTAGATATGGGGCCAGTCTGTATTCCCTCTGTAGGTTCTGGTATATCCTCAGTCTGTACCGGCTCAGGGTCTGGCGGTCTCTGGGGTCCGGGAGTTTCTCTAGATATGGGGCCAGTCTTTATTCCCTCTGTAGGTTCTGGTATATCCTCAGTCTGTACTGGCTCAGGATCTGGTGGTCTCTGTGGTCCGGGAGTTTCTCTAGATATGGGGCCAGTCTGTATTCCCTCTGTAGGTTCTGGTATATCCTCAGTCTGTACTGGCTCAGGATCTGGTGGTCTCTGGGGTCCGGGAGTTTCTCTAGATATGGGGCCAGTCTGTATTCCCTCTGTAGGTTCTGGTATATCCTCAGTCTGTACTGGCTCAGGATCTGGCGGTCTCTGGGGTCCGGGAGTTTCTCTAGATATGGGGCCAGTCTGTATTCCCTCTGTAGGTTCTGGTATATCCTCAGTCTGTACTGGCTCAGGATCTGGCGGTCTCTGGGGTCCGGGAGTTTCTCTAGATATGGGGCCAGTCTGTATTCCCTCTGTAGGTTCTGGTATATCCTCAGTCTGTACTGGCTCAGGATCTGGCGGTCTCTGGGGTCCGGGAGTTTCTCTAGATATGGGGCCAGTCTGTATTCCCTCTGTAGGTTCTGGTATATCCTCAGTCTGTACCGGCTCAGGGTCTGGCGGTCTCTGGGGTCCGGGAGTTTCTCTAGATATGGGTCCAGTCTGTAGTCCCTCTGTAGGTTCTGGTATATCCTCAGTCTGTACTGGCTCAGGATCTGGCAGTCTCTGGGGTCCGGGAGTTTCTCTAGATATGGGGCCAGTCTGTATTCCCTCTGTAGGTTCTGGTATATCCTCAGTCTGTACCGGCTCAGGGTCTGGCGGTCTCTGGGGTCCGGGAGTTTCTCTAGATATGGGGCCAGTCTGTATTCCCTCTGTAGGTTCTGGTATATCCTCAGTCTGTACTGGCTCTGGATCTGGCGGTCTCTGGGGTCCGGGAGTTTCTCTAGATATGGGGCCTGTCTGTATTCCCTCTGTAGGTTCTGGTATATCCTCAGTCTGTACTGGCTCGGATCTGGCGGTCTCTGGGGTCCGGGAGTTTCTCTAGATATGGGGCCAGTCTGTATTCCCTCTGTAGGTTCTGGTATATCGTCAGTCTGTACTGGCTCAGGATCTGGCGGTCTCTGGGGTCCGGGAGTTCCTCTAGATATGGAGCCAGTCTGTATTCCCTCTGTAGGTTCTGGTATATCCTCAGTCTGTACTGGCTCAGGATCTGGCGGTCTCTGGGGTCCGGGAGTTTCTCTAGATATGGGGTCAGTCTGTATTCCATCTCTTGGTTCTGGTATATCCTCAGTCTGTACTGGCTCAGGATCTGGCGGTCTCTGGGGTCCGGTAGTTTCTCTAGATATGGGGCCAGTCTGTATTCCCTCTGTAGTTTCTGGTATATCCTCAGTCTGTACTAGCTCTGGATCTGGCGGTCTCTGGGGTCCGGGAGTTTCTCCAGATATGGGGCCAGTCTGTACTCCCTCTGTAGGTTCTGGTATATCCTCAGTCTGTACTGGCTCTGGATCTGGGGGTCTCTGGGGTCCGGGAGTTTCTCTAGATATGGGGCCAGTCTGTATTCCCTCTGTAGGTTCTGGTATATCCTCAGTCTGTACTGGCTCAGGATCTGGCGGTCTCTGGGGTCCGGGAGTTTCTCTAGATATGGGGCCAGTCTGTATTCCCTCTGTAGGTTCTGGTATATCGTCAGTCTGTACTGGCTCAGGATCTGGCGGTCTCTGGGGTCCGGGAGTTTCTCTAGATATGGGGCCAGTCTGTATTCCCTCTGTAGGTTCTGGTATATCCTCAGTCTGTACTGGCTCTGGATCTGGCGGTCTCTGGGGTCCGGGAGTTTCTCTAGATATGGGGCCAGTCTGTATTCCCTCTGTAGGTTCTGGTATATCCTCAGTCTGTACTGGATCTGGATCTGGCAGTCTCTGGGGTCCAGGAGTTTCTCTAGATATGGGGCCAGTCTGTATTCCCTCTGTAGGTTCTGGTATATCCTCAGTCTGTACTGGCTCTGGATCTGGCGGTCTCTGGGGTCCGGGAGTTTCTCCAGATATGGGGCCAGTCTGTACTCCCTCTGTAGGTTCTGGTGTATCCTCAGTCTGTACTGGCTCAGGATCTGGCGGTCTCTGGGGTCCGGGAGTTTCTCTAGATATGGGGCCAGTCTGTATTCCCTCTGTAGGTTCTGGTGTATCCTCAGTCTGTACTGGCTCAGGATCTGGCGGTCTCTGGGGTCCGGGAGTTTCTCTAGATATGGGGCCAGTCTGTATTCCCTCTGTAGGTTCTGGTATATCCTCAGTCTGTACTGGCTCAGGATCTGGCGGTCTCTGGGGTCCGGGAGTTTCTCTAGATATGGGGCCAGTCTGTATTCCCTCTGTAGGTTCTGGTATATCCTCAGTCTGTACTGGCTCTGGATCTCTCTTTCTCTGTGTCTCGCTCTCTCTTGCTCTGTGTCTCGCTCTCTCTTGCTCTGTGTCTCGCTCTCTCTTGCTCTGTGTCTCGCTCTCTCTTTCTCTGTGTCTCGCTCTCTCTTTCTCTGTGTCTCGCTCTGTCTTTCTCGCTCTCTCTTTCTCGCTCTCTCTTTCTCGCTCTCTCTTTCTCTGTGTCTCGCTCTCTCTTTCTCGCTCTCTCTTTCTCTGTGTCTCGCTCTCTGTGTCTCGCTCTCTCTTTCTCTGTGTCTCGCTCTCTCTTTCTCTGTGTCTCGCTCTCTCTTTCTCTGTGTCTCGCTCTCTCTTTCTCTGTGTCTCGCACTCTCTTTCTCTGTGTCTCGCTCTCTCTTTCTCTGTGTCTCGCTCTCTCTTTCTCTGTGTCTCGCTCCCTCTTTCTCTGTGTCTCGCTCTCTCTTTCTCTGTGTCTCGCTCTCTCTTTCTCTGTGTCTCGCTCTCTCTTTCTCTGTGTCTCGCTCCCTCTTTCTCTGTGTCTCGCTCCCTCTTTCTCTGTGTCTCGCTCCCTCTTTCTCTGTGTCTCGCTCTCTCTTTCTCGCTCTCTCTTTCTCTGTGTCTCGCTCTCTCTTTCTCTGTGTCTCGCTCTCTCTTTCTCTGTGTCTCGCTCCCTCTTTCTCTGTGTCTCGCTCCCTCTTTCTCTGTGTCTCGCTCTCTCTTTCTCGCTCTCTCTTTCTCTGAGTCTCGCTCTCTCTTTCTCGCTCTCTCTTTCTCTGTGTCTCGCTCTCTCTTTCTCGCTCTCTCTTTCTCTGTGTCTCGCTCTCTCTTTCTCGCTCTCTCTTTCTCTGTGTCTCGCTCTCTCTTTCTCGCTCTCTCTTTCTCTGTGTCTCGCTCTCTCTTTCTCTGTCTCGCTCTCTCTTTCTCTGTGTCTCGCTCTCTTTCTCTGTGTCTCGCTCTCTCTTTCTCTGTGTCTCGCTCTCTCTTTCTCTGTGTCTCGCTCTCTCTTTCTGTGTCTCGCTCTCTCTTTCTGTGTCTCGCTCTCTCTTTCTGTGTCTCGCTCTCTCTTTCTGTGTCTCGCTCTCTCTTTCTCTGTGTCTCGCTCTTTCTCTGTCTCGCTCTCTCTTTCTCTGTCTCGCTCGCTCTTTCTCTGTGTCTCGCTCGCTCTTTCTCTGTGTCTCGCTCTCTCTTTCTCTGTGTCTCGCTCGCTCTCTCTTTCTCTGTGTCTCGCTCTCTCTTTCTCTGTGTCTCGCTCTTTCTGTGTCTCGCTCTCTTTCTCTGTGTCTCGCTCTCTCTTTCTCGCTCTCTCTTTCTCTGTGTCTCGCTCTCTCTTTCTCGCTCTCTCTTTCTCTGTGTCTCGCTCTCTTTCTCGCTCTCTCTTTCTCTGTGTCTTGCTCTCTCTTTCTCTGTGTCTCGCTCTCTCTTTCTCTCTTTCTCTGTGTCTCGCTCTCTCTTTCTCTGTGTCTCGCTCTCTCTTTCTCTGTGTCTCGCTCTCTCTTTCTCTGTGTCTCGCTCTCTCTTTCTCTGTCTCGCTCTCTCTTTCTCTGTCTCGCTCTCTCTTTCTCTGTGTCTCGCTCTCTTTCTCTGCGTCTCGCTCCCTCTTTCTCTGTGTCTCGCTCTCTCTTTCTCTGTGTCTCGCTCTCTCTTTCTCTGTGTGTCGCTCTCTCTTTCTCTGTGTCTCGCTCTCTCTTTCTCTGTGTCTCGCTCTCTTTCTCGCTCTCTCTTTCTCTGTGTCTTGCTCTCTCTTTCTCTGTGTCTCGCTCTCTCTTTCTCTCTTTCTCTGTGTCTCGCTCTCTCTTTCTCTGTGTCTCGCTCTCTCTTTCTCTGTGTCTCGCTCTCTCTTTCTCTCTTTCTCGCTCTCTTTCTCTGTGTCTCGCTCTCTCTTTCTCTGTCTCGCTCTCTGTGTCTCGCTCTCTCTTTCTCTGTGTCTCACTCTCTCTTTCTCTGTGTCTCGCTCTCTCTTTCTCTGTGTCTCGCTCTCTCTTTCTCTGTGTCTCGCTCTCTCTTTCTCTGTGTCTCGCTCGCTCTTTCTCTGTGTCTCGCTCGCTCTTTCTCAGTGTCTCGCTCTCTCTTTCTCTGTGTCTCGCTCTCTCTTTCTCTGTGTCTCACTCTCTCTTTCTCGCTCTCTCTTTCTCTGTGTCTCGCTCTCTCTTTCTCGCTCTCTCTTTCTCTGTGTCTCGCTCTCTCTTTCTCGCTCTCTCTTTCTCTGTGTCTCGCTCTCTCTTTCTCGCTCTCTTTCTGTGTCTCGCTCTCTCTTTCTCTGTGTCTCGCTCTCTCTTTCTGTGTCTCGCTCTCTCTTTCTCGCTCTTTTTCTCTGTGTCTCGCTCTCTCTTTCTCGCTCTCTCTTTCTCTGTGTCTCACTCTCTCTTTCTCGCTCTCTCTTTCTCTGTGTCTCGCTCTCTCTCTCGCTCTCTCTTTCTCTGTGTCTCGCTCTCTCTTTCTCGCTCTCTCTTTCTCTGTGTCTCGCTCTCTCTTTCTCGCTCTCTCTTTCTCTGTGTCTCGCTCTCTCTTTCTCGCTCTATCTTTCTCTGTGTCTCGCTCTCTCTTTCTCGCTCTCTTTCTCTGTGTCTCGCTCTTTCTCGCTCTCTCTTTCTCTGAGTCTCGCTCTCTCTTTCTCGCTCTCTCTTTCTCGCTCTCTCTTTCTCGCTCTCTTTCTCGCTCTCTCTTTCTTGCTCTCTCTCTCGCTCTCTCTTTCTCGCTCTCTCTCTGTGTCTCGCTCTCTCTTTCTCGCTCTCTCTTTCTCTGTGTCTCGCTCTCTCTTTCTCGCTCTCTCTTTCTCTGTGTCTCGCTCTCTCTTTCTCGCTCTCTCTTTCTCTGTGTCTCGCTCTTTTTCTCGCTCTCTCTTTCTCTGTCTCGCTCTCTGTGTCTCGCTCTCTCTTTCTCTGTGTCTCGCTCTCTCTTTCTCTGTGTCTCGCTCTCTCTTTCTCTGTGTCTCGCTCTCTCTTTCTCTGTGTCTCGCTCTCTCTTTCTCGCTCTCTCTTTCTCTGTGTCTCGCTCTCTCTTTCTCGCTCTCTCTTTCTCTGTGTCTCGCTCTCTCTTTCTCGCTCTCTCTTTCTCTGTGTCTCGCTCTCTCTTTCTCGCTCTCTCTTTCTGTGTCTCGCTCTCTCTTTCTCTGTGTCTCGCTCTCTCTGTGTCTCGCTCTCTCTTTCTCGCTCTCTCTTTCTCTGTGTCTCGCTCTCTCTTTCTCGCTCTCTCTTTCTCTGTGTCTCGCTCTCTCTTTCTCTGTGTCTCGCTCCCTCTTTCTCTGTGTCTCGCTCTCTCTTTCTCTGTGTCTCGCTCCCTCTTTCTCTGTGTCTCGCTCCCTCTTTCTCTGTGTCTCGCTCTCTCTTTCTCTGTGTCTCGCTCTCTCTTTCTCTTTCTCTGTGTCTCACTCTCTCTTTCTCGCTCTCTCTTTCTCTGTGTCTCGCTCTCTCTTTCTCGCGCTCTCTTTCTCTGTGTCTCGCTCTCTCTTTCTCGCTCTCTCTTTCTCTGTGTCTCGCTCTCTCTTTCTCGCTCTCTCTTTCTCTGTGTCTCGCTCTCTCTTTCTATGTGTCTCTCTCTCTGTGTCTCACTCTCTCTTTCTCTGTGTCTCGCTCTCTCTTTCTCTGTGTCTCGCTCTCTCTTTCTCTGTGTCTCGCTCTCTCTCTCTCTGTGTCTCGCTCTCTCTCTCTCTGTGTCTCGCTCTCTCTTTCTCTGTGTCTCGCTCGCTCTTTCTCTGTGTCTCGCTCTCTCTTTCTCTGTGTCTCGCTCTCTCTTTCTCTGTGTCTCACTCTCTCTTTCTCGCTCTCTCTTTCTCTGTGTCTCGCTCTCTCTTTCTCGCTCTCTCTTTCTCTGTGTCTCGCTCTCTCTTTCTCGCTCTCTCTTTCTCTGTGTCTCGCTCTCTCTTTCTCGCTCTCTTTCTGTGTCTCGCTCTCTCTTTCTGTGTCTCGCTCTCTCTTTCTCGCTCTCTCTTTCTCTGTGTCTCGCTCTCTCTTTCTCGCTCTCTCTTTCTCTGTGTCTCGCTCTCTCTTTCTCGCTCTCTCTTTCTCTGTGTCTCGCTCTCTCTCTCGCTCTCTCTTTCTCTGTGTCTCGCTCTCTCTTTCTCGCTCTCTCTTTCTCTGTGTCTCGCTCTCTCTTTCTCGCTCTCTCTTTCTCTGTGTCTCGCTCTCTCTTTCTCGCTCTCTCTTTCTCTGTGTCTCGCTCTCTCTTTCTCGCTCTCTCTTTCTCTGTGTCTCGCTCTCTCTTTCTTGCTCTCTTTCTCTGTGTCTCGCTCTTTCTCGCTCTCTCTTTCTCTGAGTCTCGCTCTCTCTTTCTCGCTCTCTCTTTCTCGCTCTCTCTTTCTCGCTCTCTCTTTCTCTCTCTCTCTCGCTCTCTCTTTCTTGCTCTCTCTCTCGCTCTCTCTTTCTCGCTCTCTCTTTCTCTGTGTCTCGCTCTCTCTTTCTCGCTCTCTCTTTCTCTGTGTCTCGCTCTCTCTTTCTCGCTCTCTCTTTCTCTGTGTCTCGCTCTCTCTTTCTCGCTCTCTCTTTCTCTGTGTCTTGCTCTCTTTCTCGCTCTCTCTTTCTCTGTCTCGCTCTCTGTGTCTCGCTCTCTCTTTCTCTGTGTCTCGCTCTCTCTTTCTCTGTGTCTCGCTCTCTCTTTCTCTGTGTCTCGCTCTCTCTTTCTCTGTCTCGCTCTCTCTTTCTCTGTGTCTCGCTCGCTCTTTCTCTGTGTCTCGCTCGCTCTTTCTCTGTGTCTCGCTCTCTCTTTCTCTGTGTCTCGCTCTCTCTTTCTCTGTGTCTCGCTCTCTCTTTCTCGCTCTCTTTCTCTGTGTCTCGCTCTCTCTTTCTCGCTCTCTCTTTCTCTGTGTCTCGCTCTCTCTTACTCGCTCTCTCTTTCTGTGTCTCGCTCTCTCTTTCTCTGTGTCTCGCTCTCTCTTTCTGTGTCTCGCTCTCTCTTTCTCGCTCTCTCTTTCTCTGTGTCTCGCTCTCTCTTTCTCGCTCTCTCTTTCTCTGTGTCTCGCTCTCTCTTTCTCGCTCTCTCTTTCTCTGTGTCTCGCTCTCTCTTTATCGCTCTCTCTTTCTCTGTGTCTCGCTCTCTCTTTCTCGCTCTCTCTTTCTCTGTGTCTCGCTCTCTCTTTCTCGCTCTCTCTTTCTCTGTGTCTCGCTCTCTCTTTCTCGCTCTATCTTTCTCTGTGTCTCGCTCTTTCTTTCTCTGTGTCTCGCTCTCTTTCTCGCTCTCTCTTTCTCTGTGTCTCGCTCTTTCTCGCTCTCTCTTTCTCTGAGTCTCGCTCTCTCTTTCTCGCTCTCTCTTTCTCGCTCTCTTTCTCGCTCTCTCTTTCTCGCTCTCTCTCTCGCTCTCTCTTTCTCGCTCTCTCTTTCTCTGTGTCTCGCTCTCTCTTTCTCTGTGTCTCGCTCTCTCTTGCTCTGTGTCTCGCTCTCTCTTTCTCTGTGTCTCGCGCTCTCTTTCTCTGTGTCTCGCTCTCTCTTTCTCTGTGTCTCGCTCTCTCTTTCTCGCTCTCTCTTTCTCTGTGTCTCGCTCTCTTTCTCTGTGTCTCGCTCTCTTTCTCTGTGTCTCGCTCTCTGTCTCTGTGTCTCGCTCTCTCTTTCTCGCTCTCTTTCTCTGTGTCTCGCTCTCTCTTTCTCGCTCTCTCTTTCTCTGTGTCTCGCTCTCTCTTTCTCTGTGTCTCGCTCTCTCTTTCTCTGTGTCTCGCTCTCTCTTTCTCTGTCTCGCTCTCTCTTTCTCTGTGTCTCGCTCGCTCTTTCTCTGTGTCTCGCTCTCTCTTTCTCTGTGTCTCGCTCTCTCTTTCTCTGTGTCTCGCTCTCTCTTTCTCGCTCTCTCTTTCTCTGTGTCTCGCTCTCTCTTTCTCGCTCTCTCTTTCTCTGTGTCTCGCTCTCTCTTTCTCGCTCTCTCTTTCTCGCACTCTCTTTCTCGCTCTCTCTTTCTCGCTCTCTCTTTCTTGCTCTCTCTCGCTCTCTCTTTCTCGCTCTCTCTTTCTCTGTGTCTCGCTCTCTCTTGCTCTGTCTCGCTCTCTCTTGCTCTGTGTCTCGCTCTCTCTTTCTCTGTGTGTCGCGCTCTCTTTCTCTGTGTCTCGCTCTCTCTTTCTCTGTGTCGCGCTCTCTCTTTCTCGCTCTCTCTTTCTCTGTGTCTCGCTCTCTTTCTCTGTGTCTCGCTCTCTGTCTCTGTGTCTCGCTCTCTCTTTCTCGCTCTCTCTTTCTCTGTCTCGCTCTCTCTTTCTCTGTGTCTCGCTCTCTTTCTGTGTCTCGCTCTCTCTTTCTCTGTGTCTCGCTCTCTCTTTCTCTGTGTCTCGCTCTCTCTTTCTCTGTGTCTCGCTCTCTCTTTCTCTGTGTCTCGCTCTCTCTTTCTCTGTGTCTCGCTCTCTCTTTCTCTCTGTCTCGCTCTCTCTTTCTCGCTCACTCTTTCTCTGTCTCGCTCTCTCTGTCTCGCTCTCTCTGTCTCGCTCTCTCTGTCTCGCTCTCTCTGTCTCGCTCTCTCTTTCTCGCTCTCTCTTTCTCGCTCTCTCTCGCTCTCTCTTTCTCACTCTCTCTTTCTCTGTCTCGCTCTCTCTTTCTCTGTGTCTCGCTCTCTCTTTCTCGCTCTCTCTTTCTCTGTGTCTCGCTCTCTCTTTCTCGCTCTCTCTTTCTCTGTGTCTCGCTCTCTCTTTCTCGCTCTCTCTTTCTCTGTGTCTCGCTCTCTCTTTCTCTGTGTCTCGCTCTCTTTCTCTGTGTCTCGCTCTCTCTTTCTCGCTCTCTCTTTCTCTGTGTTTCGCTCTCTCTTTCTCTCTCTCTCTTTCTCTGTGTCTCGCTCTCTCTTTCTCGCTCTCTCTTTCTCTGTGTCTCGCTCTCTCTTTCTCGCTCTCTCTTTCTCTGTGTCTCGCTCTCTGTGTCTCGCTCTCTCTTTCTCTGTGTCTCGCTCTCTCTTTCTCTGTGTCTCGCTCTCTCTTTCTCTGTGTCTCGGTCGCTCTTTCTCTGTGTCTCGCTCGCTCTTTCTCTGTGTCTCGCTCTCTCTTTCTCTGTCTCGCTCGCTCTCTCTTTCTCTGTGTCTCGCTCGCTCTTTCTCTGTGTCTCGCTCTTTCTCTCTGTCTCGCTCTTTCTCTGTGTCTCGCTCTCTCTTTCTCGCTCTCTCTTTCTCTGTGTCTCGCTCTCTCTTTCTCGCTCTATCTTTCTCTGTGTCTCGCTCTCTCTTTCTCGCTCTCTTTCTCTGTGTCTCGCTCTTTCTCGCTCTCTCTTTCTCTGAGTCTCGCTCTCTCTTTCTCGCTCTCTCTTTCTTGCTCTCTCTTTCTCGCTCTCTCTTTCTCGCTCTCTTTCTCGCTCTCTCTTTCTTGCTCTCTCTCTCGCTCTCTCTTTCTCGCTCTCTCTTTCTCTGTGTCTCGCTCTCTCTTTCTCGCTCTCTCTTTCTCTGTGTCTCGCTCTCTCTTTCTCGCTCTCTCTTTCTCTGTGTCTCGCTCTCTCTTTCTCGCTCTCTCTTTCTCTGTGTCTCGCTCTTTTTCTCGCTCTCTCTTTCTCTGTCTCGCTCTCTGTGTCTCGCTCTCTCTTTCTCTGTGTCTCGCTCTCTCTTTCTCTGTGTCTCGCTCTCTCTTTCTCTGTGTCTCGCTCTCTCTTTCTCTGTGTCTCGCTCTCTCTTTCTCTGTGTCTCGCTCTCTCTTTCTCGCTCTCTCTTTCTCTGTGTCTCGCTCTCTCTTTCTCGCTCTCTCTTTCTCTGTGTCTCGCTCTCTCTTTCTCGCTCTCTCTTTCTCTGTGTCTCGCTCTCTCTTTCTCGCTCTCTCTTTCTGTGTCTCGCTCTCTCTTTCTCTGTGTCTCGCTCTCTCTGTGTCTCGCTCTCTCTTTCTCGCTCTCTCTTTCTCTGTGTCTCGCTCTCTCTTTCTCGCTCTCTCTTTCTCTGTGTCTCGCTCTCTCTTTCTCTGTGTCTCGCTCCCTCTTTCTCTGTGTCTCGCTCTCTCTTTCTCTGTGTCTCGCTCCCTCTTTCTCTGTGTCTCGCTCCCTCTTTCTCTGTGTCTCGCTCTCTCTTTCTCTGTGTCTCGCTCTCTCTTTCTCTTTCTCTGTGTCTCACTCTCTTTCTCGCTCTCTCTTTCTCTGTGTCTCGCTCTCTCTTTCTCGCGCTCTCTTTCTCTGTGTCTCGCTCTCTCTTTCTCGCTCTCTCTTTCTCTGTGTCTCGCTCTCTCTTTCTCGCTCTCTCTTTCTCTGTGTCTCGCTCTCTCTTTCTATGTGTCTCGCTCTCTCTTTCTCTGTGTCTCGCTCTCTCTTTCTCTGTGTCTCGCTCTCTCTTTCTCTGTGTCTCGCTCTCTCTCTCTCTGTGTCTCTCTCTCTCTCTCTCTGTGTCTCGCTCTCTCTTTCTCTGTGTCTCGCTCGCTCTTTCTCTGTGTCTCGCTCTCTCTTTCTCTGTGTCTCGCTCTCTCTTTCTCTGTGTCTCACTCTCTCTTTCTCTCTCTTTCTCTGTGTCTCGCTCTCTCTTTCTCGCTCTCTCTTTCTCTGTGTCTCGCTCTCTCTTTCTCGCTCTCTCTTTCTCTGTGTCTCCCTCTCTCTTTCTCGCTCTCTTTCTGTGTCTCGCTCTCTCTTTCTGTGTCTCGCTCTCTCTTTCTCGCTCTCTCTTTCTCTGTGTCTCGCTCTCTCTCTCTCGCTCTCTCTTTCTCTGTGTCTCGCTCTCTCTTTCTCGCTCTCTCTTTCTCTGTGTCTCGCTCTCTCTCTCGCTCTCTCTTTCTCTGTGTCTCGCTCTCTCTTTCTCGCTCTCTCTTTCTCTGTGTCTCGCTCTCTCTTTCTCGCTCTCTCTTTCTCTGTGTCTCGCTCTCTCTTTCTCGCTCTCTCTTTCTCTGTGTCTCGCTCTCTCTTTCTCGCTCTCTCTTTCTCTGTGTCTCGCTCTCTCTTTCTTGCTCTCTTTCTCTGTGTCTCGCTCTTTCTCGCTCTCTCTTTCTCTGAGTCTCGCACTCTCTTTCTCGCTCTCTTTCTCGCTCTCTCTTTCTCGCTCTCTCTTTCTCGCTCTCTCTTTCTCTCTCTCTCTCGCTCTCTCTTTCTTGCTCTCTCTCTCGCTCTCTCTTTCTCGCTCTCTCTTTCTCTGTGTCTCGCTCTCTCTTTCTCGCTCTCTCTTTCTCTGTGTCTCGCTCTCTCTTTCTCGCTCTCTCTTTCTCTGTGTCTCGCTCTCTCTTTCTCGCTCTCTCTTTCTCTGTGTCTTGCTCTCTTTCTCGCTCTCTCTTTCTCTGTCTCGCTCTCTGTGTCTCGCTCTCTCTTTCTCTGTGTCTCGCTCTCTCTTTCTCTGTGTCTCGCTCTCTCTTTCTCTGTGTCTCGCTCTCTCTTTCTCTGTCTCGCTCTCTCTTTCTCTGTGTCTCGCTCGCTCTTTCTCTGTGTCTCGCTCGCTCTTTCTCTGTGTCTCGCTCTCTCTTTCTCTGTGTCTCGCTCTCTCTTTCTCTGTGTCTCGCTCTCTCTTTCTCGCTCTCTTTCTCTGTGTCTCGCTCTCTCTTTCTCGCTCTCTCTTTCTCTGTGTCTCGCTCTCTCTTTCTCGCTCTCTCTTTCTGTGTCTCGCTCTCTCTTTCTCTGTGTCTCGCTCTCTCTTTCTGTGTCTCGCTCTCTCTTTCTCGCTCTCTCTTTCTCTGTGTCTCGCTCTCTCTTTCTCGCTCTCTCTTTCTCTGTGTCTCGCTCTCTCTTTCTCGCTCTCTCTTTCTCTGTGTCTCGCTCTCTCTTTATCGCTCTCTCTTTCTCTGTGTCTCGCTCTCTCTTTCTCGCTCTCTCTTTCTCTGTGTCTCGCTCTCTCTTTCTCGCTCTCTCTTTCTCTGTGTCTCGCTCTCTCTTTCTCGCTCTATCTTTCTCTGTGTCTCGCTCTCTCTTTCTCGCTCTCTCTTTCTCTGTGTCTCGCTCTCTTTCTCGCTCTCTCTTTCTCTGTGTCTCGCTCTTTCTCGCTCTCTCTTTCTCTGAGTCTCGCTCTCTCTTTCTCGCTCTCTCTTTCTCGCTCTCTCTTTCTCGCTCTCTCTTTCTCGCTCTCTCTCTCGCTCTCTCTTTCTCGCTCTCTCTTTCTCTGTGTCTCGCTCTCTCTTTCTCTGTGTCTCGCTCTCTCTTGCTCTGTGTCTCGCTCTCTCTTTCTCTGTGTCTCGCGCTCTCTTTCTCTGTGTCTCGCTCTCTCTTTCTCTGTGTCTCGCTCTCTCTTTCTCGCTCTCTCTTTCTCTGTGTCTCACTCTCTTTCTCTGTGTCTCGCTCTCTTTCTCTGTGTCTCGCTCTCTGTCTCTGTGTCTCGCTCTCTCTTTCTCGCTCTCTCTTTCTCTGTGTCTCGCTCTCTCTTTCTCGCTCTCTCTTTCTGTGTCTCGCTCTCTCTTTCTCTGTGTCTCGCTCTCTCTTTCTCTGTGTCTCGCTCTCTCTTTCTCTGTCTCGCTCTCTCTTTCTCTGTGTCTCGCTCGCTCTTTCTCTGTGTCTCGCTCTCTCTTTCTCTGTGTCTCGCTCTCTCTTTCTCTGTGTCTCGCTCTCTCTTTCTCGCTCTCTCTTTCTCTGTGTCTCGCTCTCTCTTTCTCGCTCTCTCTTTCTCTGTGTCTCGCTCTCTCTTTCTCGCTCTCTCTTTCTCGCTCTCTCTTTCTCGCTCTCTCTTTCTCGCTCTCTCTTTCTTGCTCTCTCTCGCTCTCTCTTTCTCGCTCTCTCTTTCTCTGTGTCTCGCTCTCTCTTGCTCTGTGTCTCGCTCTCTCTTGCTCTGTGTCTCGCTCTCTCTTTCTCTGTGTCTCGCGCTCTCTTTCTCTGTGTCTCGCTCTCTCTTTCTCTGTGTCTCGCTCTCTCTTTCTCGCTCTCTCTTTCTCTGTGTCTCGCTCTCTTTCTCTGTGTCTCGCTCTCTGTCTCTGTGTCTCGCTCTCTCTTTCTCGCTCTCTCTTTCTCTGTCTCGCTCTCTCTTTCTCTGTGTCTCGCTCTCTTTCTGTGTCTCGCTCTCTCTTTCTCTGTGTCTCGCTCTCTCTTTCTCTGTGTCTCGCTCTCTCTTTCTCTGTGTCTCGCTCTCTCTTTCTCTGTGTCTCGCTCTCTCTTTCTCTCTGTCTCGCTCTCTCTTTCTCGCTCACTCTTTCTCTGTCTCGCTCTCTCTGTCTCGCTCTCTCTGTCTCGCTCTCTCTGTCTCGCTCTCTCTTTCTCGCTCTCTCTTTCTCGCTCTCTCTTTCTCTGTCTCGCTCTCTCTTTCTCTGTGTCTCGCTCTCTCTTTCTCTGTGTCTCGCTCTCTCTTTCTCTGTGTCTCGCTCTCTCTTTCTCTGTGTCTCGCTCTCTTTCTCTGTGTCTCGCTCTCTCTTTCTCGCTCTCTCTTTCTCTGTGTTTCGCTCTCTCTTTCTCGCTCTCTCTTTCTCTGTGTCTCGCTCTCTCTTTCTCGCTCTCTCTTTCTCTGTGTCTCGCTCTCTCTTTCTCGCTCTCTCTTTCTCTGTGTCTCGCTCTCTGTGTCTCGCTCTCTCTTTCTCTGTGTCTCGCTCTCTCTTTCTCTGTGTCTCGCTCTCTCTTTCTCTGTGTCTCGGTCGCTCTTTCTCTGTGTCTCGCTCGCTCTTTCTCTGTGTCTCGCTCTCTCTTTCTCTGTCTCGCTCGCTCTCTCTTTCTCTGTGTCTCGCTCGCTCTTTCTCTGTGTCTCGCTCTTTCTCTCTGTCTCGCTCTTTCTCTGTGTCTCGCTCATTCTCTGTGTCTCGCTCTCTCTTTCTCTGTGTCTCGCTCTCTCTTTCTCGCTCTCTCTTTCTCTGTGTCTCGCTTTCTCTTTCTCGCTCTCTCTTTCTCTGTGTCTCGCTCTCTCTTTCTCTGTGTCTCGCTCTCTCTTTCTCGCCCTCTCTTTCTCTGTGTCTCGCTCTCTCTTTCTCGCTCTCTTTCTCGCTCTCTTTCTCGCTCTCTCTTTCTCGCTCTCTCTTTCTCGCTCTCTCTTTCTCGCTCTCTCTTTCTGTGTCTCGCTCTCTCTTTCTCTGTGTCTCGCTCTCTCTTTCTCTGTGTCTCGCTCTCTCTTTCTCTGTGTCTCACTCTCTATTTCTCGCTTTCTCTTTCTCTGTGTCTCGCTCTCTCTTTCTGTGTCTCGCTCTCTCTTTCTCTGTGTCTCGCTCTCTCTTTCTCTGTCTCGCTCTCTCTTTCTCTGTGTCTCGCTCTCTCTTTCTCGCTCTCTCTTTCTCTGTGTCTCGCTCTTTCTCTGTGTCTCGCTCTTTCTCTGTGTCTCGCTCTTTCTCTGTGTCTCGCTCTTTCTCTGTGTCTCGCTCGCTCTTTCTCTGTGTCTCGCTCGCTCTTTCTCTGTGTCTCGCTCGCTCTTTCTCTGTGTCTCGCTCGCTCTTTCTCTGTGTCTCGCTCGCTCTTTCTCTGTGTCTCGCTCGCTCTTTCTCTGTCTCGCTCGCTCTTTCTCTGTGTCTCGCTCTCTCTTTCTCTGTGTCTCGCTCTCTCTTTCTCGCTCTCTCTCTGTGTCTCGCTCTCTTTCTCGCTCTCTCTTTGTGTCTCGCTCTCTCTTTCTCGCTCTCTCTTTCTCTGTGTCTCGCTCTCTCTTTCATCGCTCTCTCTTTCTCGCTCTCTCTTTCTCGCTCTCTCTTTCTCTGTGTCTCGCTCTCTCTTTCTCTGTGTCTCGCTCTCTCTTTCTCTGTGTCTCGCTCTCTCTTTCTCGCTCTCTCTTTCTCTGTGTCTCGCTCTCTCTTTCTCTGTCTCGCTCTCTCTTTCTCTGTGTCTCGCTCTCTCTTTCTCGCTCTCTCTTTCTCTGTGTCTCGCTCTCTGTTTCTCGCTCTCTCTTTCTCTGTGTCTCGCTCTCTCTGTCTCGCTCTCTTTCTCTCTGTCTCGCTCTCTCTTTCTCTGTGTCCCGCTCTCTCTTTCTCTGTGTCTCGCTCTCTTTCTCTGTGTCTCGCTCGCTCTTTCTCTGTGTCTCGCTCGCTCTTTCTCTGTGTCTTGCTCGCTCTTTCTCTGTCTTGCTCGCTCTTTCTCTGTGTCTCGCTCGCTCTTTCTCTGTGTCTCGCTCGCTTTTTCTCTGTGTCTCGCTCGCTCTTTCTCTGTGTCTCGCTCGCTCTTTCTCTGTGTCTCGCTCGCTCTTTCTCTGTGTCTCGCTAGCTCTTTCTCTGTGTCTCGCTCGCTCTTTCTCTGTGTCTCGCTCGCTCTTTCTCTATGTCTCGCTCGCTCTTTCTCTGTGTCTCGCTCGCTCTTTCTCTGTGTCTCGCTCGCTCTTTCTCTGTGTCTCGCTCGCTCTTTCTCTGTGTCTCGCTCGCTCTTTCTCTGTGTCTCGCTCGCTCTTTCTCTGTGTCTCGCTCGCTCTTTCTCTGTGTCTCGCTCGCTCTTTCTCTGTGTCTCGCTCGCTCTTTCTCTGTGTCTCGCTCTCTCTTTCTCTGTGTCTCGCTCTCTCTTTCTCTGTGTCTCGCTCTCTCTTTCTCTGTGTCTCGCTCTTTCTCTGTGTCTCGCTCTTTCTCTGTGTCTCGCTCTTTCTCTGTGTCTCGCTCTCTCTTTCTCTGTGTCTCGCTCTCTCTTTCTCTGTGTCTCGCTCTCTCTTTCTCTGTGTCTCGCTCTCTCTTTCTCGCTCTCTCTTTCTCGCTCTCTCTTTCTCGCTCTCTCTTTCTCGCTCTCTCTTTCTCGCTCTCTCTTTCACTGTGTCTCGCTCTCTCTTTCTCTGTCTCGCTCTCTCTTTCTCTGTCTCGCTCTCTCTTTCTCTGTTTCGCTCTCTCTTTCTCTTTGTCTCGCTCTCTCTTTGTCTGTGTCTCGCTCTCTCTTTCTCGCTCTCTCTTTCTCTGTGTCTCGCTCTCTCTTTCTCGCTCTCTCTTTCTCTGTGTCTCGCTCTCTCTTTCTCGCTCTCTCTTTGTGTCTCGCTCTCTCTTTCTCGCTCTCTCTTTTTCTGTGTCTCGCTCTCTCTTTCTCGCTCTCTCTTTCTCTGTGTCTCGCTCTCTGTGTCTCGCTCTCTCTTTCTCTGTGTCTCGCTCTCTCTTTCTCTGTGTCTCGCTCTCTCTGTGTCTCGCTCTCTCTTTCTCTGTGTCTCGCTCGCTCTTTCTCTGTGTCTCGCTCGCTCTTTCTCTGTGTCTCGCTCGCTCTTTCTCTGTGTCTCGCTCGCTCTTTCTCTGTGTCTCGCTCGCTCTTTCTCTGTGTCTCGCTCGCTCTTTCTCTGTGTCTTGCTCGCTCTTTCTCTGTGTCTCGCTCGCTCTTTCTGTGTGTCTCGCTCGCTCTTTCTCTGTGTCTCGCTCGCTCTTTCTCTGTGTCTCGCTCGCTCTTTCTCTGTGTCTCGCTCTTTCTCTGTGTCTCGCTCTTTCTCTGTGTCTCGCTCTCTCTTTCTCTGTGTCTCGCTCTCTCTTTCTCTGTGTCTCGCTCTCTCTTTCTCGCTCTCTCTTTCTCGCTCTCTCTTTCTCGCTCTCTCTTTCTCGCTCTCTCTTTCTCTGTGTCTCGCTCTCTCTTTCTCTGTCTCGCTCTCTCTTTCTCTGTCTCGCTCTCTCTTTCTCTGTGTCTCGCTCTCTCTTTCTCTGTCTCGCTCTCTCTTTCTCGCTCTCTCTTTCTCTGTGTCTCGCTCTCTCTTTCTCGCTCTCTCTTTCTCTGTGTCTCGCTCTCTCTTTCTCGCTCTCTCTTTCTGTGTCTCGCTCTCTCTTTCTCGCTCTCTCTTTCTCTGTGTCTCGCTCTCTCTGTCTCGCTCTCTTTCTCTCTGTCTCGCTCTCTCTTTTTCTGTGTCTCGCTCTCCCTTTCTCGCTCTCTCTTTCTCTGTGTCTCGCTCTCTCTTTCTCTGTGTCTCGCTCTCTCTTTCTCTGTGTCTCGCTCTCTCTTTCTCTGTGTCTTGCTCGCTCTTTCTCTGTGTCTCGCTCGCTCTTTCTCTGTGTCTCGCTCGCTCTTTCTCTGTGTCTCGCTCGCTCTTTCTCTGTGTCTCGCTCGCTCTTTCTCTGTGTCTCGCTCGCTCTTTCTCTGTGTCTCGCTCTCTCTTTCTCTGTGTCTCGCTCTCTCTTTCTCGCTCTCTCTCTGTGTCTCGCTCTCTTTCTCGCTCTCTCTTTGTGTCTCGCTCTCTCTTTCTCGCTCTCTCTTTCTCTGTGTCTCGCTCTCTCTTTCATCGCTCTCTCTTTCTCGCTCTCTCTTTCTCGCTCTCTCTTTCTCTGTGTCTCGCTCTCTCTTTCTCTGTGTCTCGCTCTCTCTTTCTCTGTGTCTCGCTCTCTCTTTCTCGCTCTCTCTTTCTCTGTGTCTCGCTCTCTCTTTCTCTGTCTCGCTCTCTCTTTCTCTGTGTCTCGCTCTCTCTTTCTCGCTCTCTCTTTCTCTGTGTCTCGCTCTCTCTTTCTCGCTCTCTCTTTCTCTGTGTCTCGCTCTCTCTGTCTCGCTCTCTTTCTCTCTGTCTCGCTCTCTCTTTCTCTGTGTCTCGCTCTCTCTTTCTCTGTGTCTCGCTCTCTCTTTCTCTGTGTCTCGCTCTCTCTTTCTCTGTGTCTCGCTCTCTCTTTCTCTGTGTCTCGCTCTCTCTTTCTCTGTGTCTCGCTCGCTCTTTCTCTGTGTCTTGCTCGCTCTTTCTCTGTGTCTTGCTCGCTCTTTCTCTGTGTCTCGCTCGCTCTTTCTCTGTGTCTCGCTCGCTTTTTCTCTGTGTCTCGCTCGCTCTTTCTCTGTGTCTCGCTAGCTCTTTCTCTGTGTCTCGCTAGCTCTTTCTCTGTGTCTCGCTAGCTCTTTCTCTGTGTCTCGCTCGCTCTTTCTCTGTGTCTCGCTCGCTCTTTCTCTGTGTCTCGCTCGCTCTTTCTCTGTGTCTCGCTCGCTCTTTCTCTGTGTCTCGCTCGCTCTTTCTCTGTGTCTCGCTCGCTCTTTCTCTGTGTCTCGCTCGCTCTTTCTCTGTGTCTCGCTCGCTCTTTCTCTGTGTCTCGCTCGCTCTTTCTCTGTGTCTCGCTCGCTCTTTCTCTTTGTCTCGCTCGCTCTTTCTCTGTGTCTCGCTCTCTCTTTCTCTGTGTCTCGCTCTCTCTTTCTCTGTGTCTCGCTCTCTCTTTCTCTGTGTCTCGCTCTTTCTCTGTGTCTCGCTCTTTCTCTGTGTCTCGCTCTCTCTTTCTCTGTGTCTCGCTCTCTCTTTCTCTGTGTCTCGCTCTCTCTTTCTCTGTGTCTCGCTCTCTCTTTCTCGCTCTCTCTTTCTCGCTCTCTCTTTCTCTCTCTCTCTTTCTCTGTGTCTCGCTCTCTCTTTCTCTGTCTCGCTCTCTCTTTCTCTGTCTCGCTCTCTCTTTCTCTGTCTCGCTCTCTCTCTCTCTGTGTCTCGCTCTCTCTTTGTCTGTGTCTCGCTCTCTCTTTCTCGCTCTCTCTTTCTCTGTGTCTCGCTCTCTCTTTCTCTGTGTCTCGCTCTCTCTTTCTCTGTGTCTCGCTCTCTCTTTCTCTGTGTCTCGCTCTCTCTTTCTCTGTGTCTCGCTCTCTCTTTCTCTGTGTCTCGCTCTCTCTTTCTCGCTCTCTCTTTCTCTGTGTCTCGCTCTCTCTTTCTCGCTCTCTCTTTCTCTGTGTCTCGCTCTCTCTTTCTCGCTCTCTCTTTCTCTGTGTCTCGCTCTCTCTTTCTCGCTCTCTCTGTGTCTCGCTCTCTCTTTCTCTGTGTCTCGCTCTCTCTGTGTCTCGCTCTCTCTTTCTCGCTCTCTCTTTCTCTGTGTCTCGCTCTCTCTTTCTCGCTCTCTCTTTCTCTGTGTCTCGCTCTCTCTTTCTCTGTGTCTCGCTCTCTGTGTCTCGCTCGCTCTTTCTCTGTGTCTCGCTCTCTTTCTCTGTGTCTCGCTCTCTCTTTCTCTGTCTCGCTCTCTGTGTCTCGCTCGCTCTTTCTCTGTGTCTCGCTCTCTTTCTCTGTGTCTCGCTCTCTCTTTCTCTGTGTCTCGCTCCCTCTTTCTCTGTGTCTCGCTCCCTCTTTCTCTGTGTCTCGCTCTCTCTTTCTCTGTGTCTCGCTCTCTCTTTCTCTTTCTCTGTGTCTCACTCTCTCTTTCTCGCTCTCTCTTTCTCTGTGTCTCGCTCTCTCTTTCTCGCGCTCTCTTTCTCTGTGTCTCGCTCTCTCTTTCTCGCTCTCTATTTCTCTGTGTCTCGCTCTCTCTTTCTCGCTCTCTCTTTCTCTGTGTCTCGCTCTCTCTTTCTATGTGTCTCTCTCTCTGTGTCTCGCTCTCTCTTTCTCTGTGTCTCGCTCTCTCTTTCTCTGTGTCTCGCTCTCTCTTTCTCTGTGTCTCGCTCTCTCTCTCTCTGTGTCTCGCTCTCTCTCTCTCTGTGTCTCGCTCTCTCTTTCTCTGTGTCTCGCTCGCTCTTTCTCTGTGTCTCGCTCTCTCTTTCTCTGTGTCTCGCTCTCTCTTTCTCTGTGTCTCACTCTCTCTTTCTCGCTCTCTCTTTCTCTGTGTCTCGCTCTCTCTTTCTCGCTCTCTCTTTCTCTGTGTCTCGCTCTCTCTTTCTCGCTCTCTCTTTCTCTGTGTCTCGCTCTCTCTTTCTCGCTCTCTTTCTGTGTCTCGCTCTCTCTTTCTGTGTCTCGCTCTCTCTTTATCGCTCTCTCTTTCTCTGTGTCTCGCTCTCTCTTTCTCGCTCTCTCTTTCTCTGTGTCTCGCTCTCTCTTTCTCGCTCTTTCTTTCTCTGTGTCTCGCTCTCTCTCTCGCTCTCTCTTTCTCTGTGTCTCGCTCTCTCTTTCTCGCTCTCTCTTTCTCTGTGTCTCGCTCTCTCTTTCTCGCTCTCTCTTTCTCTGTGTCTCGCTCTCTCTTTCTCGCTCTCTTTCTCTGTGTCTCGCTCTCTCTTTCTCGCTCTCTCTTTCTCTGTGTCTCGCTCTCTCTTTCTTGCTCTCTTTCTCTGTGTCTCGCTCTTTCTCGCTCTCTCTTTCTCTGAGTCTCGCTCTCTCTTTCTCGCTCTCTCTTTCTCGCTCTCTCTTTCTCGCTCTCTCTTTCTCTCTCTCTCTCGCTCTCTCTTTCTTGCTCTCTCTCTCGCTCTCTCTTTCTCGCTCTCTCTTTCTCTGTGTCTCGCTCTCTCTTTCTCGCTCTCTCTTTCTCTGTGTCTCGCTCTCTCTTTCTCGCTCTCTCTTTCTCTGTGTCTCGCTCTCTCTTTCTCGCTCTCTCTTTCTCTGTGTCTTGCTCTCTTTCTCGCTCTCTCTTTCTCTGTCTCGCTCTCTGTGTCTCGCTCTCTCTTTCTCTGTGTCTCGCTCTCTCTTTCTCTGTGTCTCGCTCTCTCTTTCTCTGTGTCTCGCTCTCTCTTTCTCTGTCTCGCTCTCTCTTTCTCTGTGTCTCGCTCGCTCTTTCTCTGTGTCTCGCTCGCTCTTTCTCTGTGTCTCGCTCTCTCTTTCTCTGTGTCTCGCTCTCTCTTTCTCTGTGTCTCGCTCTCTCTTTCTCGCTCTCTTTCTCTGTGTCTCGCTCTCTCTTTCTCGCTCTCTCTTTCTCTGTGTCTCGCTCTCTCTTTCTCGCTCTCTCTTTCTGTGTCTCGCTCTCTCTTTCTCTGTGTCTCGCTCTCTCTTTCTGTGTCTCGCTCTCTCTTTCTCGCTCTCTCTTTCTCTGTGTCTCGCTCTCTCTTTCTCGCTCTCTCTTTCTCTGTGTCTCGCTCTCTCTTTCTCGCTCTCTCTTTCTCTGTGTCTCGCTCTCTCTTTATCGCTCTCTCTTTCTCTGTGTCTCGCTCTCTCTTTCTCGCTCTCTCTTTCTCTGTGTCTCGCTCTCTCTTTCTCGCTCTCTCTTTCTCTGTGTCTCGCTTTCTCTTTCTCGCTCTATCTTTCTCTGTGTATCGCTCTCTCTTTCTCGCTCTCTCTTTCTCTGTGTCTCGCTCTCTTTCTCGCTCTCTCTTTCTCTGTGTCTCGCTCTTTCTCGCTCTCTCTTTCTCTGAGTCTCGCTCTCTCTTTCTCGCTCTCTCTTTCTCGCTCTCTCTTTCTCGCTCTCTCTCTCGCTCTCTCTTTCTCGCTCTCTCTTTCTCTGTGTCTCGCTCTCTTTCTCTGTGTCTCGCTCTCTCTTGCTCTGTGTCTCGCTCTCTCTTTCTGTGTGTCTCGCGCTCTCTTTCTCTGTGTCTCGCTCTCTCTTTCTCTGTGTCTCGCTCTCTCTTTCTCTGTGTCTCGCTCTCTCTTTCTCGCTCTCTCTTTCTCTGTGTCTCGCTCTCTTTCTCTGTGTCTCGCTCTCTTTCTCTGTGTCTCGCTCTCTGTCTCTGTGTCTCGCTCTCTCTTTCTCGCTCTCTCTTTCTCTGTGTCTCGCTCTCTCTTTCTCGCTCTCTCTTTCTGTGTCTCGCTCTCTCTTTCTCTGTGTCTCGCTCTCTCTTTCTCTGTGTCTCGCTCTCTTTCTCTGTCTCGCTCTCTCTTTCTCTGTGTCTCGCTCGCTCTTTCTCTGTGTCTCGCTCTCTCTTTCTCTGTGTCTCGCTCTCTCTTTCTCTGTGTCTCGCTCTCTCTTTCTCGCTCTCTCTTTCTCTGTGTCTCGCTCTCTCTTTCTCGCTCTCTCTTTCTCTGTGTCTCGCTCTCTCTTTCTCGCTCTCTCTTTCTCGCTCTCTCTTTCTCGCTCTCTCTTTCTCGCTCTCTCTTTCTTGCTCTCTCTCGCTCTCTCTTTCTCGCTCTCTCTTTCTCTGTGTCTCGCTCTCTCTTGCTCTGTGTCTCGCTCTCTCTTGCTCTGTGTCTCGCTCTCTCTTTCTCTGAGTCTCGCGCTCTCTTTCTCTGTGTCTCGCTCTCTCTTTCTCTGTGTCTCGCTCTCTCTTTCTCGCTCTCTCTTTCTCTGTGTCTCGCTCTCTTTCTCTGTGTCTCGCTCTCTGTCTCTGTGTCTCGCTTTCTCTTTCTCGCTCTCTCTTTCTCTGTCTCGCTCTCTCTTTCTCTGTGTCTCTCTCTCTTTCTGTGTCTCGCTCTCTCTTTCTCTGTGTCTCGCTCTCTCTTTCTCTGTGTCTCGCTCTCTCTTTCTCTGTGTCTCGCTCTCTCTTTCTCTCTGTCTCGATCTCTCTTTCTCGCTCACTCTTTCTCTGTCTCGCTCTCTCTGTCTCGCTCTCTCTGTCTCGCTCTCTCTGTCTCGCTCTCTCTGTCTCGCTCTCTCTGTCTCGCTCTCTCTTTCTCGCTCTCTCTTTCTCGCTCTCTCTTTCTCGCTCTCTCTTTCTCTGTCTCGCTCTCTCTTTCTCTGTGTCTCGCTCTCTCTTTCTCTGTGTCTCGCTCTCTCTTTCTCTGTGTCTCGCTCTCTCTTTCTCTGTGTCTCGCTCTCTTTCTCTGTGTCTCGCTCTCTCTTTCTCGCTCTCTCTTTCTCTGTGTTTCGCTCTCTCTTTCTCGCTCTCTCTTTCTCTGTGTCTCGCTCTCTCTTTGTGTCTCGCTCTCTCTTTCTCGCTCTCTCTTTCTCTGTGTCTCGCTCTCTGTGTCTCGCTCTCTCTTTCTCTGTGTCTCGCTCTCTCTTTCTCTGTGTCTCGGTCGCTCTTTCTCTGTGTCTCGCTCGCTCTTTCTCTGTGTCTCGCTCTCTCTTTCTCTGTCTCGCTCGCTCTCTCTTTCTCTGTGTCTCGCTCGCTCTTTCTCTGTGTCTCGCTCTTTCTCTCTGTCTCGCTCTTTCTCTGTGTCTCGCTCATTCTCTGTGTCTCGCTCTCTCTTTCTCTGTGTCTCGCTCTCTCTTTCTCGCTCTCTCTTTCTCTGTGTCTCGCTTTCTCTTTCTCGCTCTCTCTTTCTCTGTGTCTCGCTCTCTCTTTCTCTGTGTCTCGCTCTCTCTTTCTCGCCCTCTCTTTCTCTGTGTCTCGCTCTCTCTTTCTCGCTCTCTCTTTCTCGCTCTCTTTCTCGCTCTCTCTTTCTCGCTCTCTCTTTCTCGCTCTCTCTTTCTCGCTCTCTCTTTCTCGCTCTCTCTTTCTGTGTCTCGCTCTCTCTTTCTCTGTGTCTCGCTCTCTCTTTCTCTGTGTCTCGCTCTCTCTTTCTCTGTGTCTCACTCTCTCTTTCTCGCTCTCTCTTTCTCTGTGTCTCGCTCTCTCTTTCTGTGTCTCGCTCTCTCTTTCTCTGTGTCTCGCTCTCTCTTTCTCTGTCTCGCTCTCTCTTTCTCTGTGTCTCGCTCTCTCTTTCTCGCTCTCTCTTTCTCTGTGTCTCGCTCTTTCTCTGTGTCTCGCTCTTTCTCTGTGTCTCGCTCTTTCTCTGTGTCTCGCTCTTTCTCTGTGTCTCGCTCTTTCTCTGTGTCTCGCTCTTTCTCTGTGTCTCGCTCGCTCTTTCTCTGTGTCTCGCTCGCTCTTTCTCTGTGTCTCGCTCGCTCTTTCTCTGTGTCTCGCTCGCTCTTTCTCTGTCTCGCTCGCTCTTTCTCTGTGTCTCGCTCTCTCTTTCTCTGTGTCTCGCTCTCTCTTTCTCGCTCTCTCTCTGTGTCTCGCTCTCTTTCTCGCTCTCTCTTTGTGTCTCGCTCTCTCTTTCTCGCTCTCTCTTTCTCTGTGTCTCGCTCTCTCTTTCATCGCTCTCTCTTTCTCGCTCTCTCTTTCTCGCTCTCTCTTTCTCTGTGTCTCGCTCTCTCTTTCTCTGTGTCTCGCTCTCTCTTTCTCTGTGTCTCGCTCTCTCTTTCTCGCTCTCTCTTTCTCTGTGTCTCGCTCTCTCTTTCTCTGTCTCGCTCTCTCTTTCTCTGTGTCTCGCTCTCTCTTTCTCGCTCTCTCTTTCTCTTTGTCTCGCTCTCTCTTTCTCGCTCTCTCTTTCTCTGTGTCTCGCTCTCTCTGTCTCGCTCTCTTTCTCTCTGTCTCGCTCTCTCTTTCTCTGTGTCTCGCTCTCTCTTTCTCTGTGTCTCGCTCTCTCTTTCTCTGTGTCTCGCTCGCTCTTTCTCTGTGTCTCGCTCGCTCTTTCTCTGTGTCTTGCTCGCTCTTTCTCTGTCTTGCTCGCTCTTTCTCTGTGTCTCGCTCGCTTTTTCTCTGTGTCTCGCTCGCTCTTTCTCTGTGTCTCGCTCGCTCTTTCTCTGTGTCTCGCTCGCTCTTTCTCTGTGTCTCGCTAGCTCTTTCTCTGTGTCTCGCTCGCTCTTTCTCTGTGTCTCGCTCGCTCTTTCTCTATGTCTCGCTCGCTCTTTCTCTGTGTCTCGCTCGCTCTTTCTCTGTGTCTCGCTCGCTCTTTCTCTGTGTCTCGCTCGCTCTTTCTCTGTGTCTCGCTCGCTCTTTCTCTGTGTCTCGCTCGCTCTTTCTCTGTGTCTCGCTCGCTCTTTCTCTGTGTCTCGCTCTCTCTTTCTCTGTGTCTCGCTCTCTCTTTCTCTGTGTCTCGCTCTCTCTTTCTCTGTGTCTCGCTCTCTCTTTCTCTGTGTCTCGCTCTTTCTCTGTGTCTCGCTCTTTCTCTGTGTCTCGCTCTTTCTCTGTGTCTCGCTCTCTCTTTCTCTGTGTCTCGCTCTCTCTTTCTCTGTGTCTCGCTCTCTCTTTCTCTGTGTCTCGCTCTCTCTTTCTCGCTCTCTCTTTCTCGCTCTCTCTTTCTCGCTCTCTCTTTCTCGCTCTCTCTTTCTCTGTGTCTCGCTCTCTCTTTCTCTGTCTCGCTCTCTCTTTCTCTGTCTCGCTCTCTCTTTCTCTGTCTCGCTCTCTCTTTCTCTGTGTCTCGCTCTCTCTTTCTCTGTGTCTCGCTCTCTCTTTCTCGCTCTCTCTTTCTCTGTGTCTCGCTCTCTCTTTCTCGCTCTCTCTTTCTCTGTGTCTCGCTCTCTTTCTCGCTCTCTCTTTGTGTCTCGCTCTCTCTTTCTCGCTCTCTCTTTTTCTGTGTCTCGCTCTCTCTTTCTCGCTCTCTCTTTCTCTGTGTCTCGCTCTCTGTGTCTCGCTCTCTCTTTCTCTGTGTCTCGCTCTCTCTTTCTCTGTGTCTCGCTCTCTCTTTCTCGCCCTCTCTTTCTCTGTGTCTCGCTCTCTCTTTCTCGCTCTCTCTTTCTCGCTCTCTTTCTCGCTCTCTCTTTCTCGCTCTCTTTCTCGCTCTCTCTTTCTCGCTCTCTCTTTCTCGCTCTCTCTTTCTCGCTCTCTCTTTCTCGCTCTCTCTTTCTGTGTCTCGCTCTCTCTTTCTCTGTGTCTCGCTCTCTCTTTCTCTGTGTCTCGCTCTCTCTTTCTCTGTGTCTCACTCTCTCTTTCTCGCTCTCTCTTTCTCTGTGTCTCGCTCTCTCTTTCTGTGTCTCGCTCTCTCTTTCTCTGTGTCTCGCTCTCTCTTTCTCTGTGTCTCGCTCTCTCTTTCTCGCTCTCTCTTTCTCTGTGTCTCGCTCTTTCTCTGTGTCTCGCTCTTTCTCTGTGTCTCGCTCTTTCTCTGTGTCTCGCTCTTTCTCTGTGTCTCGCTCTTTCTCTGTGTCTCGCTCTTTCTCTGTGTCTCGCTCGCTCTTTCTCTGTGTCTCGCTCGCTCTTTCTCTGTGTCTCGCTCGCTCTTTCTCTGTGTCTCGCTCGCTCTTTCTCTGTGTCTCGCTCGCTCTTTCTCTGTGTCTCGCTCGCTCTTTCTCTGTCTCGCTCGCTCTTTCTCTGTGTCTCGCTCTCTCTTTCTCTGTGTTTCGCTCTCTCTTTCTCGCTCTCTCTCTGTGTCTCGCTCTCTTTCTCGCTCTCTCTTTGTGTCTCGCTCTCTCTTTCTCGCTCTCTCTTTCTCTGTGTCTCGCTCTCTCTTTCATCGCTCTCTCTTTCTCGCTCTCTCTTTCTCGCTCTCTCTTTCTCTGTGTCTCGCTCTCTCTTTCTCTGTGTCTCGCTCTCTCTTTCTCTGTGTCTCGCTCTCTCTTTCTCGCTCTCTCTTTCTCTGTGTCTCGCTCTCTCTTTCTCTGTCTCGCTCTCTCTTTCTCTGTGTCTCGCTCTCTCTTTCTCGCTCTCTCTTTCTCTGTGTCTCGCTCTCTCTTTCTCGCTCTCTCTTTCTCTGTGTCTCGCTCTCTCTGTCTCGCTCTCTTTCTCTCTGTCTCGCTCTCTCTTTCTCTGTGTCTCGCTCTCTCTTTCTCTGTGTCTCGCTCTCTCTTTCTCTGTGTCTCGCTCGCTCTTTCTCTGTGTCTCGCTCGCTCTTTCTCTGTGTCTTGCTCGCTCTTTCTCTGTCTTGCTCGCTCTTTCTCTGTGTCTCGCTCGCTCTTTCTCTGTGTCTCGCTCGCTTTTTCTCTGTGTCTCGCTCGCTCTTTCTCTGTGTCTCGCTCGCTCTTTCTCTGTGTCTCGCTCGCTCTTTCTCTGTGTCTCGCTAGCTCTTTCTCTGTGTCTCGCTCGCTCTTTCTCTGTGTTTCGCTCGCTCTTTCTCTGTGTCTCGCTCGCTCTTTCTCTGTGTCTCGCTCGCTCTTTCTCTGTGTCTCGCTCGCTCTTTCTCTGTGTCTCGCTCGCTCTTTCTCTGTGTCTCGCTCGCTCTTTCTCTGTGTCTCGCTCGCTCTTTCTCTGTGTCTCGCTCGCTCTTTCTCTGTGTCTCGCTCGCTCTTTCTCTGTGTCTCGCTCTCTCTTTCTCTGTGTCTCGCTCTCTCTTTCTCTGTGTCTCGCTCTCTCTTTCTCTGTGTCTCGCTCTTTCTCTGTGTCTCGCTCTTTCTCTGTGTCTCGCTCTTTCTCTGTGTCTCGCTCTCTCTTTCTCTGTGTCTCGCTCTCTCTTTCTCTGTGTCTCGCTCTCTCTTTCTCTGTGTCTCGCTCTCTCTTTCTCGCTCTCTCTTTCTCGCTCTCTCTTTCTCGCTCTCTCTTTCTCGCTCTCTCTTTCTCTGTGTCTCGCTCTCTCTTTCTCTGTCTCGCTCTCTCTTTCTCTGTCTCGCTCTCTCTTTCTCTGTCTCGCTCTCTCTTTCTCTGTGTCTCGCTCTCTCTTTGTCTGTGTCTCGCTCTCTCTTTCTCGCTCTCTCTTTCTCTGTGTCTCGCTCTCTCTTTCTCGCTCTCTCTTTCTCTGTGTCTCGCTCTTTTTCTCGCTCTCTCTTTGTGTCTCGCTCTCTCTTTCTCGCTCTCTCTTTTTCTGTGTCTCGCTCTCTCTTTCTCGCTCTCTCTTTCTCTGTGTCTCGCTCTCTGTGTCTCGCTCTCTCTTTCTCTGTGTCTCGCTCTCTCTTTCTCTGTGTCTCGCTCTCTCTGTGTCTCGCTCTCTCTTTCTCTGTGTCTCGCTCTCTCTTTCTCTGTGTCTCGCTCGCTCTTTCTCTGTGTCTCGCTCGCTCTTTCTCTGTGTCTCGCTCGCTCTTTCTCTGTGTCTCGCTCGCTCTTTCTCTGTGTCTCGCTCGCTCTTTCTCTGTGTCTCGCTCGCTCTTTCTCTGTGTCTCGCTCGCTCTTTCTCTGTGTCTCGCTCGCTCTTTCTCTGTGTCTCGCTCTTTCTCTGTGTCTCGCTCTTTCTCTGTGTCTCGCTCTCTCTTTCTCTGTGTCTCGCTCTCTCTTTCTCTGTGTCTCGCTCTCTCTTTCTCTGTGTCTCGCTCTCTCTTTCTCGCTCTCTCTTTCTCGCTCTCTCTTTCTCGCTCTCTCTTTCTCTGTGTCTCGCTCTCTCTTTCTCTGTCTCGCTCTCTCTTTCTCTGTCTCGCTCTCTCTTTCTCTGTCTCGCTCTCTCTTTCTCTGTGTCTCGCTCTCTCTTTCTCGCTCTCTCTTTCTCTGTGTCTCGCTCTCTCTTTCTCGCTCTCTCTTTCTCTGTGTCTCGCTCTCTCTTTCTCGCTCTCTCTTTCTGTGTCTCGCTCTCTCTTTCTCGCTCTCTCTTTTTCTGTGTCTCGCTCTCCCTTTCTCGCTCTCTCTTTCTCTGTGTCTCGCTCTCTCTTTCTCTGTGTCTCGCTCTCTCTTTCTCTGTGTCTCGCTCTCTCTTTCTCTGTGTCTCGCTCGCTCTTTCTCTGTGTCTCGCTCGCTCTTTCTCTGTGTCTCGCTCGCTCTTTCTCTGTGTCTCGCTCGCTCTTTCTCTGTGTCTCGCTCGCTCTTTCTCTGTCTCGCTCGCTCTTTCTCTGTGTCTCGCTCTCTCTTTCTCTGTGTCTCGCTCTCTCTTTCTCGCTCTCTCTCTGTGTCTCGCTCTCTTTCTCTCTCTCTCTTTGTGTCTCGCTCTCTCTTTCTCGCTCTCTCTTTCTCTGTGTCTCGCTCTCTCTTTCATCGCTCTCTCTTTCTCGCTCTCTCTTTCTCGCTCTCTCTTTCTCTGTGTCTCGCTCTCTCTTTCTCTGTGTCTCGCTCTCTCTTTCTCTGTGTCTCGCTCTCTCTTTCTCGCTCTCTCTTTCTCTGTGTCTCGCTCTCTCTTTCTCTGTGTCTCGCTCTCTCTTTCTCTGTGTCTCGCTCTCTCTTTCTCGCTCTCTCTTTCTCTCTTTCTCGCTCTCTCTTTCTCTGTGTCTCGCTCTCTCTTTCTCTGTGTCTCGCTCTCTCTTTCTCGCTCTCTCTTTCTCTGTGTCTCGCTCTCTCTTTCTCTGTGTCTCGCTCTCTCTTTCTCGCTCTCTCTTTCTCTGTGTCTCGCTCTCTCTTTCTCGCTCTCTCTTTCTCTGTGTCTCGCTCTCTCTGTCTCGCTCTCTTTCTCTCTGTCTCGCTCTCTCTTTCTCTGTGTCTCGCTCTCTCTTTCTCTGTGTCTCGCTCTCTCTTTCTCTGTGTCTCGCTCTCTCTTTCTCTGTGTCTCGCTCTCTCTTTCTCTGTGTCTCGCTCTCTCTTTCTCTGTGTCTCGCTCGCTCTTTCTCTGTGTCTTGCTCGCTCTTTCTCTGTGTCTTGCTCGCTCTTTCTCTGTGTCTCGCTCGCTCTTTCTCTGTGTCTCGCTCGCTTTTTCTCTGTGTCTCGCTCGCTCTTTCTCTGTGTCTCGCTCGCTCTTTCTCTGTGTCTCGCTCGCTCTTTCTCTGTGTCTCGCTCTCTCTTTCTCGCTCTCTCTCTGTGTCTCGCTCTCTTTCTCGCTCTCTCTTTCTCTGTGTCTCGCTCGCTCTTTCTCTGTGTCTCGCTCGCTCTTTCTCTGTGTCTCGCTCGCTCTTTCTCTGTGTCTCGCTCGCTCTTTCTCTGTGTCTCGCTCGCTCTTTCTCTGTGTCTCGCTCGCTCTTTCTCTGTGTCTCGCTCGCTCTTTCTCTGTGTCTCGCTCGCTCTTTCTCTGTGTCTCGCTCGCTCTTTCTCTGTGTCTCGCTCGCTCTTTCTCTGTCTCGCTCGCTCTTTCTCTGTGTCTCGCTCGCTCTTTCTCTGTGTCTCGCTCTCTCTTTCTCTGTGTCTCGCTCTCTCTTTCTCTGTGTCTCGCTCTCTCTTTCTCTGTGTCTCGCTCTCTCTTTCTCTGTGTCTCGCTCTTTCTCTGTGTCTCGCTCTCTCTTTCTCTGTGTCTCGCTCTCTCTTTCTCTGTGTCTCGCTCTCTCTTTCTCTGTGTCTCGCTCTCTCTTTCTCGCTCTCTCTTTCTCGCTCTCTCTTTCTCGCTCTCTCTTTCTCTGTGTCTCGCTCTCTCTTTCTCTGTCTCGCTCTCTCTTTCTCTGTCTCGCTCTCTCTTTCTCTGTGTCTCGCTCTCTCTTTGTCTGTGTCTCGCTCTCTCTTTCTCGCTCTCTCTTTCTCTGTGTCTCGCTCTCTCTTTCTCGCTCTCTCTTTCTCTGTGTCTCGCTCTCTCTTTCTCGCTCTCTCTTTGTGTCTCGCTCTCTCTTTCTCGCTCTCTCTTTTTCTGTGTCTCGCTCTCTCTTTCTCGCTCTCTCTTTCTCTGTGTCTCGCTCTCTGTGTCTCGCTCTCTCTTTCTCTGTGTCTCGCTCTCTCTTTCTCTGTGTCTCGCTCTCTCTGTGTCTCGCTCTCTCTTTCTCTGTGTCTCGCTCGCTCTTTCTCTGTGTCTCGCTCGCTCTTTCTCTGTGTCTCGCTCGCTCTTTCTCTGTGTCTCGCTCGCTCTTTCTCTGTGTCTTGCTCGCTCTTTCTCTGTGTCTCGCTCGCTCTTTCTGTGTGTCTCGCTCGCTCTTTCTCTGTGTCTCGCTCGCTCTTTCTCTGTGTCTCGCTCGCTCTTTCTCTGTGTCTCGCTCGCTCTTTCTCTGTGTCTCGCTCGCTCTTTCTCTGTGTCTCGCTCGCTCTTTCTCTGTGTCTCGCTCGCTCTTTCTCTGTGTCTCGCTCGCTCTTTCTCTGTGTCTCGCTCTCTCTTTCTCTGTGTCTCGCTCTC
>NW_027362772.1:86243061-86503480 GCF_046119375.1 Phyllobates terribilis
TGTGTCTCGCTCGCTCTTTCTCTGTGTCTCGCTCGCTCTTTCTCTGTGTCGCTCGCTCTTTCTCTGTGTCGCTCGCTCTTTCTCTGTGTCTCGCTCGCTCTTTCTCTGTGTCGCTCGCTCTTTCTCTGTGTCGCTCTCTCTTTCTCTGTGTCGCTCTCTTTCTCTGTGTCGCTCTCTCTTTCTCTGTGTCGCTCTCTCTTTCTCTGTCTCGCTCGCTCTTTCTCTGTGTCGCTCTCTCTTTCTCTGTGTCGCTCTCTCTTTCTCTGTGTCTCGCTCGCTCTGTCTCGCTCGCTCTTTCTCTGTGTCTCGCTCGCTCTTTCTCTGTGTCGCTCGCTCTTTCTCTGTGTTTCGCTCGCTCTTTCTCTGTGTCGCTCGCTCTTTCTCTGTGTCGCTCGCTCTTTCTCTGTGTCTCACTCGCTCTTTCTCTGTCTCGCGCTCGCTCTTTCTCTGTCTCGCGCTCGCTCTTTCTCTGTCTCGCGCTCGCTCTTTCTCTGTGTCTCGCTCGCTCTTTCTCTGTGTCGCTCGCTCTTTCTCTGTGTCGCTCGCTCTTTCTCTGTGTCTCGCTCGCTCTTTCTCTGTGTCGCTCGCTCGCTCTTTCTCTGTGTCGCTCGCTCGCTCTTTCTCTGTGTCGCTCGCTCGCTCTTTCTCTGTGTCGCTCGCTCTTTCTCTGTGTCGCTCTCTCTGTGTGTCGCTCGCTCTTTCTCTGTGTCGCTCGCTCTTTCTCTGTGTCGCTCGCTCTTTCTCTGTGTCGCTCTCTCTTTCTCTGTGTCTCGCTCGCTCTTTCTCTGTGTCTCGCTCGCTCTTTCTCTGTGTCTCGCTCGCTCTTTCTCTGTGTCGCTCGCTCTTTCTCTGTGTCGCTCGCTCTTTCTCTGTGTCGCTCTCTCTTTCTCTGTGTCTCGCTCGCTCTTTCTCTGTGTCGCTCTCTCTTTCTGTGTCTCGCTCGCTCTTTCTCTGTGTCGCTTGCTCTTTCTCTGTGTCGCTCTCTCTTTCTCTGTGTCGCTCTCTCTTTCTCTGTGTCTCGCTCGCTCTTTCTCTGTGTCGCTCGCTCTTTCTCTGTGTCTCGCTCGCTCTTTCTCTGTGTCGCTCGCTATTTCTCTGTGTCGCTCGCTCTTTCTCTGTGTCTCGCTCGCTCTTTCTCTGTGTCGCTCGCTCTTTCTCTGTGTCGCTCTCTCTTTCTCTGTGTCTCGCTCGCTCTTTCTCTGTGTCGCTCTCTCTTTCTCTGTGTCGCTCTCTCTTTCTCTGTGTCGCTCGCTCTTTCTCTGTGTCGCTCTCTCTTTCTCTGTGTCTCGCTCGCTCTTTCTCTGTGTCGCTCGCTCTTTCTCTGTGTCGCTCTCTCTTTCTCTGTGTCTCGCTCGCTCTTTCTCTGTCTCGCTCTCTCTTTCTCTGTCTCGCTCGCTCTTTCTCTGTGTCGCTCTCTCTTTCTCTGTGTCTCGCTCGCTCTTTCTCTGTGTCGCTCGCTCTTTCTCTGTCTCGCTCTCTCTTTCTCTGTGTCTCGCTCGCTCTTTCTCTGTCTCGCTCGCTCTTTCTCTGTCTCGCTCTCTCTTTCTCTGTGTCGCTCTCTCTTTCTCTGTGTCGCTCGCTCTTTCTCTGTGTCGCTCTCTTTCTCTGTGTCTCGCTCGCTCTTTCTCTGTGTCGCTCTCTCTTTCTCTGTGTCGCTCTCTCTTTCTCTGTGTCTCGCTCGCTCTTTCTCTGTGTCGCTCGCTCTTTCTCTGTGTCTCGCTCGCTCTTTCTCTGTGTCGTTCGCTCTTTCTCTGTGTCGTTCGCTCTTTCTCTGTGTCGCTCGCTCTTTCTCTGTGTCGCTCTCTTTCTCTGTGTCTCGCTCGCTCTTTCTCTGTGTCGCTCTCTCTTTCTCTGTGTCGCTCTCTCTTTCTCTGTGTCGCTCGCTCTTTCTCTGTGTCGCTCGCTCTTTCTCTGTGTCTCTCTCGCTCTTTCTCTGTGTCGCTCGCTCTTTCTCTGTGTCGCTCTCTCTTTCTCTGTGTCTCGCTCGCTCTTTCTGTGTCGCTCTCTCTTTCTCTGTGTCGCTCTCTCTTTCTCTGTGTCGCTCGCTCTTTCTCTGTGTCGCTCTCTCTTTCTCTGTGTCGCTCTCTCTTTCTCTGTGTCGCTCTCTCTTTCTCTGTGTCGCTCTCTTTCTCTGTGTCGCTCGCTCTTTCTCTGTGTCGCTCTCTCTTTCTCTGTGTCGCTCGCTCTTTCTCTGTGTCGCTCTCTCTTTCTCTGTGTCTCGCTCTCTCTGTCTCGCTCTCTTTCTCTCTGTCTCGCTCTCTCTTTCTCTGTGTCTCGCTCTCTCTTTCTCTGTGTCTCGCTCTCTCTTTCTCTGTGTCTCGCTCGCTCTTTCTCTGTGTCTCGCTCGCTCTTTCTCTGTGTCTTGCTCGCTCTTTCTCTGTGTCTCGCTCTCACTTTCTCTGTGTCTCGCTCTTTCTTTCTCTGTGTCTCGCTCTCTCTTTCTCTGTGTCTCGCTCTCTCTTTCTCTGTGTCTCGCTCTCTCTTTCTCTGTGTCTCGATCTCTCTTTCTCTGTGTCTCGCTCTCTCTTTCTCTGTGTCTCGCTCTCTCTTTCTGTGTCGCTCGCTCTTTCTCTGTGTCGCTCGCTCTTTCTCTGTGTCGCTCGCTCTTTCTCTGTGTCGCTCGCTCTTTCTCTGTGTCGCTCGCTCTTTCTCTGTCTCGCTCTCTTTCTCTGTCTCGCTCTCTCTCTTTCTCTGTCTCGCTCTCTCTCTTTCTCTGTCTCGCTCTCTCTCTTTCTCTGTCTCGCTCTCTCTCTTTCTCTGTCTCGTGCTCTCTCTGTCTCTGTCTCTCTCTTTCTCTGTCTCGCTCTCTCTCTGTCTCGCTCTCTCTCTGTCTCGCTCTTTCTCTGTCTCTCTCTTTCTCTGTCTCGCTCTTTCTCTGTCTCGCTCTTTCCCTGTCTCGCTCTCTGTCTCGCTCTCTGTCTGTCTCTCTCTCTCTTTCTCTGTCTCGCTCTCTCTCTTTCTCTGTCTCGCTCTCTCTCTTTCTCTGTCTCGCTCTCTCTCTTTCTCTGTCTCGCTCTCTCTCTTTCTCTGTCTCGCTCTCTCTTTCTCTGTCTCGCTCTCTCTCTTTCTCTGTCTCGCTCTTTCTCTGTGTCTCTCTTTCTCTGTCTCGCGCTCTCTCTTTCTCTGTGTCTCTCTCTTTCTCTGTGTCTCTCTCTTTCTCTGTGTCGCTCGCTCTTTCTCTGTGTCGCTCTCTCTTTCTCTGTGTCTCGCTCGCTCTTTCTCTTTGTCGCTCTCTCTTTCTCTGTGTCTCGCTCGCTCTTTCTGTCTCGCTCGCTCTTTCTCTGTGTCGCTCTCTCTTTCTCTGTGTCTCGCTCGCTCTTTCTCTGTCTCGCTCGCTCTTTCTCTGTGTCTCGCTCGCTCTTTCTCTGTGTCGCTCGCTCTTTCTCTGTGTCGCTCGCTCTTTCTCTGTGTTTCGCTCGCTCTTTCTCTGTGTCGCTCGCTCTTTCTCTGTGTCGCTCGCTCTTTCTCTGTGTCTCGCTCTCTCTTTCTCTGTGTCGCTCGCTCTTTCTCTGTGTCGCTCGCTCTTTCTCTGTGTCTCGCTCTCTCTTTCTCTGTCTCGTGCTCGCTCTTTCTCTGTCTCGCGCTCGCTCTTTCTCTGTCTCGCGCTCGCTCTTTCTCTGTGTCTCGCTCGCTCTTTCTCTGTGTCGCTCGCTCTTTCTCTGTGTCGCTCGCTCTTTCTCTGTGTCTCGCTCGCTCTTTCTCTGTGTCGCTCGCTCGCTCTTTCTCTGTGTCGCTCGCTCTTTCTCTGTGTCGCTCTCTCTTTGTGTCGCTCGCTCTTTCTCTGTGTCTCGCTCGCTCTTTCTTTGTGTCGCTCGCTCTTTCTCTGTGTCGCTCGCTCTTTCTCTGTGTCGCTCTCTCTTTCTCTGTGTCTCGCTCGCTCTTTCTCTGTGTCTCACTCGCTCTTTCTCTGTGTCTCGCTCGCTCTTTCTCTGTGTCGCTCGCTCTTTCTCTGTGTCGCTCTCTCTTTCTGTGTCTCGCTCGCTCTTTCTCTGTGTCGCTCGCTCTTTCTCTGTCGCTCTCTCTTTCTCTGTGTCGCTCTCTCTTTCTCTGTCTCGCTCGCTCTTTCTCTGTGTCGCTCGCTCTTTCTCTGTGTCTCGCTCGCTCTTTCTCTGTGTCGCTCTCTTTCTCTGTGTCTCGCTCGCTCTTTCTCTGTGTCGCTCGCTCTTTCTCTGTGTCTCGCTCGCTCTTTCTCTGTGTCGCTCGCTCTTTCTCTGTGTCGCTCTCTCTTTATCTGTGTCGCTCGCTCTTTCTCTGTGTCGCTCGCTCTTTCTCTGTGTCGCTCGCTCTTTCTCTGTGTCGCTCGCTCTTTCTCTGTGTCTCGCTCGCTCTTTCTCTGTCTCGCTCGCTCTTTCTCTGTGTCGCTCTCTCTTTCTCTGTGTCGCTCTCTCTTTCTCTGTGTCTCGCTCGCTCTTTCTCTGTGTCGCTCGCTCTTTCTCTGTGTCTCGCTCGCTCTTTCTCTGTGTCTCGCTCGCTCTTTCTCTGTGTCGCTCGCTCTTTCTCTGTGTCGCTCGCTCTTTCTCTGTGTCTCGCTCGCTCTTTCTCTGTGTCGCTCGCTCTTTCTCTGTGTCGCTCTCTCTTTCTCTGTGTCGCTCTCTTTCTCTGTGTCGCTCTCTCTTTCTCTGTGTCGCTCTCTCTTTCTCTGTCTCGCTCGCTCTTTCTCTGTGTCGCTCTCTCTTTCTCTGTGTCGCTCTCTCTTTCTCTGTGTCTCGCTCGCTCTGTCTCGCTCGCTCTTTCTCTGTGTCTCGCTCGCTCTTTCTCTGTGTCGCTCGCTCTTTCTCTGTGTTTCGCTCGCTCTTTCTCTGTGTCGCTCGCTCTTTCTCTGTGTCGCTCGCTCTTTCTCTGTGTCTCACTCGCTCTTTCTCTGTCTCGCGCTCGCTCTTTCTCTGTCTCGCGCTCGCTCTTTCTCTGTCTCGCGCTCGCTCTTTCTCTGTGTCTCGCTCGCTCTTTCTCTGTGTCGCTCGCTCTTTCTCTGTGTCGCTCGCTCTTTCTCTGTGTCTCGCTCGCTCTTTCTCTGTGTCGCTCGCTCGCTCTTTCTCTGTGTCGCTCGCTCGCTCTTTCTCTGTGTCGCTCGCTCGCTCTTTCTCTGTGTCGCTCGCTCTTTCTCTGTGTCGCTCTCTCTGTGTGTCGCTCGCTCTTTCTCTGTGTCGCTCGCTCTTTCTCTGTGTCGCTCGCTCTTTCTCTGTGTCGCTCTCTCTTTCTCTGTGTCTCGCTCGCTCTTTCTCTGTGTCTCGCTCGCTCTTTCTCTGTGTCTCGCTCGCTCTTTCTCTGTGTCGCTCGCTCTTTCTCTGTGTCGCTCGCTCTTTCTCTGTGTCGCTCTCTCTTTCTCTGTGTCTCGCTCGCTCTTTCTCTGTGTCGCTCTCTCTTTCTGTGTCTCGCTCGCTCTTTCTCTGTGTCGCTTGCTCTTTCTCTGTGTCGCTCTCTCTTTCTCTGTGTCGCTCTCTCTTTCTCTGTGTCTCGCTCGCTCTTTCTCTGTGTCGCTCGCTCTTTCTCTGTGTCTCGCTCGCTCTTTCTCTGTGTCGCTCGCTCTTTCTCTGTGTCGCTCGCTCTTTCTCTGTGTCTCGCTCGCTCTTTCTCTGTGTCGCTCGCTCTTTCTCTGTGTCGCTCTCTCTTTCTCTGTGTCTCGCTCGCTCTTTCTTTGTGTCGCTCTCTCTTTCTCTGTGTCGCTCTCTCTTTCTCTGTGTCGCTCGCTCTTTCTCTGTGTCGCTCTCTCTTTCTCTGTGTCTCGCTCGCTCTTTCTCTGTGTCGCTCGCTCTTTCTCTGTGTCGCTCTCTCTTTCTCTGTGTCTCGCTCGCTCTTTCTCTGTCTCGCTCTCTCTTTCTCTGTCTCGCTCGCTCTTTCTCTGTGTCGCTCTCTCTTTCTCTGTGTCTCGCTCGCTCTTTCTCTGTGTCGCTCGCTCTTTCTCTGTCTCGCTCTCTCTTTCTCTGTGTCTCGCTCGCTCTTTCTCTGTCTCGCTCGCTCTTTCTCTGTCTCGCTCTCTCTTTCTCTGTGTCGCTCTCTCTTTCTCTGTGTCGCTCGCTCTTTCTCTGTGTCGCTCTCTTTCTCTGTGTCTCGCTCGCTCTTTCTCTGTGTCGCTCTCTCTTTCTCTGTGTCGCTCTCTCTTTCTCTGTGTCTCGCTCGCTCTTTCTCTGTGTCGCTCGCTCTTTCTCTGTGTCTCGCTCGCTCTTTCTCTGTGTCGTTCGCTCTTTCTCTGTGTCGTTCGCTCTTTCTCTGTGTCGCTCGCTCTTTCTCTGTGTCGCTCGCTCTTTCTCTGTGTCGCTCTCTTTCTCTGTGTCTCGCTCGCTCTTTCTCTGTGTCGCTCTCTCTTTCTCTGTGTCGCTCTCTCTTTCTCTGTGTCGCTCGCTCTTTCTCTGTGTCGCTCGCTCTTTCTCTGTGTCTCTCTCGCTCTTTCTCTGTGTCGCTCGCTCTTTCTCTGTGTCGCTCTCTCTTTCTCTGTGTCTCGCTCGCTCTTTCTCTGTGTCGCTCTCTCTTTCTCTGTGTCGCTCTCTCTTTCTCTGTGTCGCTCGCTCTTTCTCTGTGTCGCTCTCTCTTTCTCTGTGTCGCTCTCTCTTTCTCTGTGTCGCTCTCTCTTTCTCTGTGTCGCTCTCTTTCTCTGTGTCGCTCGCTCTTTCTCTGTGTCGCTCTCTCTTTCTCTGTGTCGCTCGCTCTTTCTCTGTGTCGCTCTCTCTTTCTCTGTGTCTCGCTCTCTCTGTCTCGCTCTCTTTCTCTCTGTCTCGCTCTCTCTTTCTCTGTGTCTCGCTCTCTCTTTCTCTGTGTCTCGCTCTCTCTTTCTCTGTGTCTCGCTCGCTCTTTCTCTGTGTCTCGCTCGCTCTTTCTCTGTGTCTTGCTCGCTCTTTCTCTGTCTTGCTCGCTCTTTCTCTGTGTCTCGCTCGCTTTTTCTCTGTGTCTCGCTCGCTCTTTCTCTGTGTCTCGCTCGCTCTTTCTCTGTGTCTCGCTCGCTCTTTCTCTGTGTCTCGCTAGCTCTTTCTCTGTGTCTCGCTCGCTCTTTCTCTGTGTCTCGCTCGCTCTTTCTCTGTGTCTCGCTCGCTCTTTCTCTGTGTCTCGCTCGCTCTTTCTCTGTGTCTCGCTCGCTCTTTCTATGTGTCTCGCTCGCTCTTTCTCTGTGTCTCGCTCGCTCTTTCTCTGTGTCTCGCTCGCTCTTTCTCTGTGTCTCGCTCGCTCTTTCTCTGTGTCTCGCTCGCTCTTTCTCTGTGTCTCGCTCTCTCTTTCTCTGTGTCTCGCTCTCTCTTTCTCTGTGTCTCGCTCTCTCTTTCTCTGTGTCTCGCTCTTTCTCTGTGTCTCGCTCTTTCTCTGTGTCTCGCTCTTTCTCTGTGTCTCGCTCTCTCTTTCTCTGTGTCTCGCTCTCTCTTTCTCTGTGTCTCGCTCTCTCTTTCTCTGTGTCTCGCTCTCTCTTTCTCGCTCTCTCTTTCTCGCTCTCTCTTTCTCGCTCTCTCTTTCTCGCTCTCTCTTTCTCTGTGTCTCGCTCTCTCTTTCTCTGTCTCGCTCTCTCTTTCTCTGTCTCGCTCTCTCTTTCTCTGTCTCGCTCTCTCTTTCTCTGTGTCTCGCTCTCTTTTTGTCTGTGTCTCGCTCTCTCTTTCTCGCTCTCTCTTTCTCTGTGTCTCGCTCTCTCTTTCTCGCTCTCTCTTTCTCTGTGTCTCGCTCTCTTTCTCGCTCTCTCTTTGTGTCTCGCTCTCTCTTTCTCGCTCTCTCTTTTTCTGTGTCTCGCTCTCTCTTTCTCGCTCTCTCTTTCTCTGTGTCTCGCTCTCTGTGTCTCGCTCTCTCTTTCTCTGTGTCTCGCTCTCTCTTTCTCTGTGTCTCGCTCTCTCTTTCTCGCCCTCTCTTTCTCTGTGTCTCGCTCTCTCTTTCTCGCTCTCTCTTTCTCGCTCTCTTTCTCGCTCTCTCTTTCTCGCTCTCTTTCTCGCTCTCTCTTTCTCGCTCTCTCTTTCTCGCTCTCTCTTTCTCGCTCTCTCTTTCTGTGTCTCGCTCTCTCTTTCTCTGTGTCTCGCTCTCTCTTTCTCTGTGTCTCGCTCTCTCTTTCTCTGTGTCTCACTCTCTCTTTCTCGCTCTCTCTTTCTCTGTGTCTCGCTCTCTCTTTCTGTGTCTCGCTCTCTCTTTCTCTGTGTCTCGCTCTCTCTTTCTCTGTCTCGCTCTCTCTTTCTCTGTGTCTCGCTCTCTCTTTCTCTGTGTCTCGCTCTTTCTCTGTGTCTCGCTCTTTCTCTGTGTCTCGCTCTTTCTCTGTGTCTCGCTCTTTCTCTGTGTCTCGCTCTTTCTCTGTGTCTCGCTCTTTCTCTGTGTCTCGCTCGCTCTTTCTCTGTGTCTCGCTCGCTCTTTCTCTGTGTCTCGCTCGCTCTTTCTCTGTGTCTCGCTCGCTCTTTCTCTGTGTCTCGCTCGCTCTTTCTCTGTCTCGCTCGCTCTTTCTCTGTGTCTCGCTCTCTCTTTCTCTGTGTTTCGCTCTCTCTTTCTCGCTCTCTCTCTGTGTCTCGCTCTCTTTCTCGCTCTCTCTTTGTGTCTCGCTCTCTCTTTCTCGCTCTCTCTTTCTCTGTGTCTCGCTCTCTCTTTCATCGCTCTCTCTTTCTCGCTCTCTCTTTCTCGCTCTCTCTTTCTCTGTGTCTCGCTCTCTCTTTCTCTGTGTCTCGCTCTCTCTTTCTCTGTGTCTCGCTCTCTCTTTCTCGCTCTCTCTTTCTCTGTGTCTCGCTCTCTCTTTCTCTGTCTCGCTCTCTCTTTCTCTGTGTCTCGCTCTCTCTTTCTCGCTCTCTCTTTCTCTGTGTCTCGCTCTCTCTTTCTCGCTCTCTCTTTCTCTGTGTCTCGCTCTCTCTGTCTCGCTCTCTTTCTCTCTGTCTCGCTCTCTCTTTCTCTGTGTCTCGCTCTCTCTTTCTCTGTGTCTCGCTCTCTCTTTCTCTGTGTCTCGCTCGCTCTTTCTCTGTGTCTCGCTCGCTCTTTCTCTGTGTCTTGCTCGCTCTTTCTCTGTCTTGCTCGCTCTTTCTCTGTGTCTCGCTCGCTCTTTCTCTGTGTCTCGCTCGCTTTTTCTCTGTGTCTCGCTCGCTCTTTCTCTGTGTCTCGCTCGCTCTTTCTCTGTGTCTCGCTCGCTCTTTCTCTGTGTCTCGCTCGCTCTTTCTCTGTGTCTCGCTAGCTCTTTCTCTGTGTCTCGCTCGCTCTTTCTCTGTGTCTCGCTCGCTCTTTCTCTGTGTCTCGCTCGCTCTTTCTCTGTGTCTCGCTCGCTCTTTCTCTGTGTCTCGCTCGCTCTTTCTCTGTGTCTCGCTCGCTCTTTCTCTGTGTCTCGCTCGCTCTTTCTCTGTGTCTCGCTCGCTCTTTCTCTGTGTCTCGCTCGCTCTTTCTCTGTGTCTCGCTCGCTCTTTCTCTGTGTCTCGCTCTCTCTTTCTCTGTGTCTCGCTCTTTCTCTGTGTCTCGCTCTTTCTCTGTGTCTCGCTCTTTCTCTGTGTCTCGCTCTCTCTTTCTCTGTGTCTCGCTCTCTCTTTCTCTGTGTCTCGCTCTCTCTTTCTCTGTGTCTCGCTCTCTCTTTCTCGCTCTCTCTTTCTCGCTCTCTCTTTCTCGCTCTCTCTTTCTCGCTCTCTCTTTCTCTGTGTCTCGCTCTCTCTTTCTCTGTCTCGCTCTCTCTTTCTCTGTCTCGCTCTCTCTTTCTCTGTCTCGCTCTCTCTTTCTCTGTGTCTCGCTCTCTCTTTGTCTGTGTCTCGCTCTCTCTTTCTCGCTCTCTCTTTCTCTGTGTCTCGCTCTCTCTTTCTCGCTCTCTCTTTCTCTGTGTCTCGCTCTCTTTCTCGCTCTCTCTTTGTGTCTCGCTCTCTCTTTCTCGCTCTCTCTTTTTCTGTGTCTCGCTCTCTCTTTCTCGCTCTCTCTTTCTCTGTGTCTCGCTCTCTGTGTCTCGCTCTCTCTTTCTCTGTGTCTCGCTCTCTCTTTCTCTGTGTCTCGCTCTCTCTGTGTCTCGCTCTCTCTTTCTCTGTGTCTCGCTCGCTCTTTCTCTGTGTCTCGCTCGCTCTTTCTCTGTGTCTCGCTCGCTCTTTCTCTGTGTCTCGCTCGCTCTTTCTCTGTGTCTCGCTCGCTCTTTCTCTGTGTCTCGCTCGCTCTTTCTCTGTGTCTCGCTCGCTCTTTCTCTGTGTCTCGCTCGCTCTTTCTCTGTGTCTCGCTCTTTCTCTGTGTCTCGCTCTTTCTCTGTGTCTCGCTCTCTCTTTCTCTGTGTCTCGCTCTCTCTTTCTCTGTGTCTCGCTCTCTCTTTCTCTGTGTCTCGCTCTCTCTTTCTCGCTCTCTCTTTCTCGCTCTCTCTTTCTCTGTGTCTCGCTCTCTCTTTCTCTGTCTCGCTCTCTCTTTCTCTGTCTCGCTCTCTCTTTCTCTGTGTCTCGCTCTCTCTTTCTCTGTGTCTCGCTCTCTCTTTCTCTGTGTCTCGCTCTCTCTTTCTCGCTCTCTCTTTCTCTGTGTCTCGCTCTCTCTTTCTCGCTCTCTCTTTCTCTGTGTCTCGCTCTCTCTTTCTCGCTCTCTCTTTCTGTGTCTCGCTCTCTCTTTCTCGCTCTCTCTTTTTCTGTGTCTCGCTCTCCCTTTCTCGCTCTCTCTTTCTCTGTGTCTCGCTCTCTCTTTCTCTGTGTCTCGCTCTCTCTTTCTCTGTGTCTCGCTCTCTCTTTCTCTGTGTCTCGCTCGCTCTTTCTCTGTGTCTCGCTCGCTCTTTCTCTGTGTCTCGCTCGCTCTTTCTCTGTGTCTCGCTCGCTCTTTCTCTGTGTCTCGCTCGCTCTTTCTCTGTCTCGCTCGCTCTTTCTCTGTGTCTCGCTCTCTCTTTCTCTGTGTCTCGCTCTCTCTTTCTCGCTCTCTCTCTGTGTCTCGCTCTCTTTCTCGCTCTCTCTTTGTGTCTCGCTCTCTCTTTCTCGCTCTCTCTTTCTCTGTGTCTCGCTCTCTCTTTCATCGCTCTCTCTTTCTCGCTCTCTCTTTCTCGCTCTCTCTTTCTCTGTGTCTCGCTCTCTCTTTCTCTGTGTCTCGCTCTCTCTTTCTCTGTGTCTCGCTCTCTCTTTCTCGCTCTCTCTTTCTCTGTGTCTCGCTCTCTCTTTCTCTGTGTCTCGCTCTCTCTTTCTCTGTGTCTCGCTCTCTCTTTCTCGCTCTCTCTTTCTCTGTGTCTCGCTCTCTCTTTCTCTGTGTCTCGCTCTCTCTTTCTCGCTCTCTCTTTCTCTGTGTCTCGCTCTCTCTTTCTCTGTGTCTCGCTCTCTCTTTCTCGCTCTCTCTTTCTCTGTGTCTCGCTCTCTCTTTCTCGCTCTCTCTTTCTCTGTGTCTCGCTCTCTCTGTCTCGCTCTCTTTCTCTCTGTCTCGCTCTCTCTTTCTCTGTGTCTCGCTCTCTCTTTCTCTGTGTCTCGCTCTCTCTTTCTCTGTGTCTCGCTCTCTCTTTCTCTGTGTCTCGCTCTCTCTTTCTCTGTGTCTCGCTCTCTCTTTCTCTGTGTCTCGCTCGCTCTTTCTCTGTGTCTTGCTCGCTCTTTCTCTGTGTCTTGCTCGCTCTTTCTCTGTGTCTCGCTCGCTCTTTCTCTGTGTCTCGCTCGCTTTTTCTCTGTGTCTCGCTCGCTCTTTCTCTGTGTCTCGCTCGCTCTTTCTCTGTGTCTCGCTCGCTCTTTCTCTGTGTCTCGCTCTCTCTTTCTCGCTCTCTCTCTGTGTCTCGCTCTCTTTCTCGCTCTCTCTTTCTCTGTGTCTCGCTCGCTCTTTCTCTGTGTCTCGCTCGCTCTTTCTCTGTGTCTCGCTCGCTCTTTCTCTGTGTCTCGCTCGCTCTTTCTCTGTGTCTCGCTCGCTCTTTCTCTGTGTCTCGCTCGCTCTTTCTCTGTGTCTCGCTCGCTCTTTCTCTGTGTCTCGCTCGCTCTTTCTCTGTGTCTCGCTCGCTCTTTCTCTGTCTCGCTCGCTCTTTCTCTGTGTCTCGCTCGCTCTTTCTCTGTGTCTCGCTCGCTCTTTCTCTGTGTCTCGCTCGCTCTTTCTCTGTGTCTCGCTCTCTCTTTCTCTGTGTCTCGCTCTCTCTTTCTCTGTGTCTCGCTCTCTCTTTCTCTGTGTCTCGCTCTCTCTTTCTCTGTGTCTCGCTCTTTCTCTGTGTCTCGCTCTCTCTTTCTCTGTGTCTCGCTCTCTCTTTCTCTGTGTCTCGCTCTCTCTTTCTCTGTGTCTCGCTCTCTCTTTCTCGCTCTCTCTTTCTCGCTCTCTCTTTCTCGCTCTCTCTTTCTCGCTCTCTCTTTCTCGCTCTCTCTTTCTCTGTGTCTCGCTCTCTCTTTCTCTGTCTCGCTCTCTCTTTCTCTGTCTCGCTCTCTCTTTCTCTGTGTCTCGCTCTCTCTTTGTCTGTGTCTCGCTCTCTCTTTCTCGCTCTCTCTTTCTCTGTGTCTCGCTCTCTCTTTCTCGCTCTCTCTTTCTCTGTGTCTCGCTCTCTCTTTCTCGCTCTCTCTTTGTGTCTCGCTCTCTCTTTCTCGCTCTCTCTTTTTCTGTGTCTCGCTCTCTCTTTCTCGCTCTCTCTTTCTCTGTGTCTCGCTCTCTGTGTCTCGCTCTCTCTTTCTCTGTGTCTCGCTCTCTCTTTCTCTGTGTCTCGCTCTCTCTGTGTCTCGCTCTCTCTTTCTCTGTGTCTCGCTCGCTCTTTCTCTGTGTCTCGCTCGCTCTTTCTCTGTGTCTCGCTCGCTCTTTCTCTGTGTCTCGCTCGCTCTTTCTCTGTGTCTTGCTCGCTCTTTCTCTGTGTCTCGCTCGCTCTTTCTGTGTGTCTCGCTCGCTCTTTCTCTGTGTCTCGCTCGCTCTTTCTCTGTGTCTCGCTCGCTCTTTCTCTGTGTCTCGCTCGCTCTTTCTCTGTGTCTCGCTCTTTCTCTGTGTCTCGCTCTCTCTTTCTCTGTGTCTCGCTCTCTCTTTCTCTGTGTCTCGCTCTCTCTTTCTCGATGTCTCGCTCTCTCTTTCTCGCTCTCTCTTTCTCGCTCTCTCTTTCTCGCTCTCTCTTTCTCTGTGTCTCGCTCTCTCTTTCTCTGTCTCGCTCTCTCTTTCTCTGTGTCTCGCTCTCTCTTTCTCTGTGTCTCGCTCTCTCTTTCTCTGTGTCTCGCTCTCTCTTTCTCTGTGTCTCGCTCTCTCTTTCTCGCTCTCTCTTTCTCTGTGTCTCGCTCTCTCTTTCTCGCTCTCTCTTTCTCTGTGTCTCGCTCTCTCTTTCTCGCTCTCTCTTTCTGTGTCTCGCTCTCTCTTTCTCGCTCTCTCTTTTTCTGTGTCTCGCTCTCCCTTTCTCGCTCTCTCTTTCTCTGTGTCTCGCTCTCTCTTTCTCTGTGTCTCGCTCGCTCTTTCTCTGTGTCTCGCTCGCTCTTTCTCTGTGTCTCGCTCGCTCTTTCTCTGTGTCTCGCTCGCTCTTTCTCTGTGTCTCGCTCGCTCTTTCTCTGTGTCTCGCTCGCTCTTTCTCTGTGTCTCGCTCGCTCTTTCTCTGTGTCTCGCTCGTTCTTTCTCTGTGTCTAGCTCGCTCTTTCTCTGTGTCTCGCTCGCTCTTTCTCTGTGTCTCGCTCGCTCTTTGTGTCTCGCTCGGTCTTTCTCTGTGTCTCGCTCTCTCTTTCTCTGTGTCTCGCTCTCTCTTTCTCTGTGTCTCGCTCTCTCTTTCTCTGTGTCTCGCTCTCTCTTTCTCTGTGTCTCGCTCTTTCTCTGTGTCTCGCTCTTTCTCTGTGTCTCGCTCTTTCTCTGTGTCTCGCTCTCTCTTTCTCTGTGTCTCGCTCTCACTTTCTCTGTGTCTCGCTCTTTCTTTCTCTGTGTCTCGCTCGCTCTTTCTCTGTGTCTCGCTCTCTCTTTCTCTGTGTCTCGCTCTCTCTTTCTCTGTGTCTCGATCTCTCTTTCTCTGTGTCTCGCTCTCTCTTTCTCTGTGTCTCGCTCTCTCTTTCTGTGTCGCTCGCTCTTTCTCTGTGTCGCTCGCTCTTTCTCTGTGTCGCTCGCTCTTTCTCTGTGTCGCTCGCTCTTTCTCTGTGTCGCTCGCTCTTTCTCTGTCTCGCTCTCTTTCTCTGTCTCGCTCTCTCTCTTTCTCTGTCTCGCTCTCTCTCTTTCTCTGTCTCGCTCTCTCTCTTTCTCTGTCTCGCTCTCTCTCTTTCTCTGTCTCGCGCTCTCTCTGTCTCTGTCTCTCTCTTTCTCTGTCTCGCTCTCTCTCTGTCTCGCTCTCTCTCTGTCTCGCTCTTTCTCTGTCTCTCTCTTTCTCTGTCTCGCTCTTTCTCTGTCTCGCTCTTTCCCTGTCTCGCTCTCTGTCTCGCTCTCTGTCTGTCTCTCTCTCTCTTTCTCTGTCTCGCTCTCTCTCTTTCTCTGTCTCGCTCTCTCTCTTTCTCTGTCTCGCTCTCTCTCTTTCTCTGTCTCGCTCTCTCTCTTTCTCTGTCTCGCTCTCTCTTTCTCTGTCTCGCTCTCTCTCTTTCTCTGTCTCGCTCTTTCTCTGTGTCTCTCTTTCTCTGTCTCGCGCTCTCTCTTTCTCTGTGTCTCTCTCTTTCTCTGTGTCTCTCTCTTTCTCTGTGTCGCTCGCTCTTTCTCTGTGTCGCTCTCTCTTTCTCTGTGTCTCGCTCGCTCTTTCTCTTTGTCGCTCTCTCTTTCTCTGTGTCTCGCTCGCTCTTTCTGTCTCGCTCGCTCTTTCTCTGTGTCGCTCTCTCTTTCTCTGTGTCTCGCTCGCTCTTTCTCTGTCTCGCTCGCTCTTTCTCTGTGTCTCGCTCGCTCTTTCTCTGTGTCGCTCGCTCTTTCTCTGTGTCGCTCGCTCTTTCTCTGTGTTTCGCTCGCTCTTTCTCTGTGTCGCTCGCTCTTTCTCTGTGTCGCTCGCTCTTTCTCTGTGTCTCGCTCTCTCTTTCTCTGTGTCGCTCGCTCTTTCTCTGTGTCGCTCGCTCTTTCTCTGTGTCTCGCTCTCTCTTTCTCTGTCTCGTGCTCGCTCTTTCTCTGTCTCGCGCTCGCTCTTTCTCTGTCTCGCGCTCGCTCTTTCTCTGTGTCTCGCTCGCTCTTTCTCTGTGTCGCTCGCTCTTTCTCTGTGTCGCTCGCTCTTTCTCTGTGTCTCGCTCGCTCTTTCTCTGTGTCGCTCGCTCGCTCTTTCTCTGTGTCGCTCGCTCTTTCTCTGTGTCGCTCTCTCTTTGTGTCGCTCGCTCTTTCTCTGTGTCTCGCTCGCTCTTTCTTTGTGTCGCTCGCTCTTTCTCTGTGTCGCTCGCTCTTTCTCTGTGTCGCTCTCTCTTTCTCTGTGTCTCGCTCGCTCTTTCTCTGTGTCTCACTCGCTCTTTCTCTGTGTCTCGCTCGCTCTTTCTCTGTGTCGCTCGCTCTTTCTCTGTGTCGCTCTCTCTTTCTGTGTCTCGCTCGCTCTTTCTCTGTGTCGCTCGCTCTTTCTCTGTGTCGCTCTCTCTTTCTCTGTGTCGCTCTCTCTTTCTCTGTGTCTCGCTCGCTCTTTCTCTGTGTCGCTCGCTCTTTCTCTGTGTCTCGCTCGCTCTTTCTCTGTGTCGCCCTCTTTCTCTGTGTCTCGCTCGCTCTTTCTCTGTGTCGCTCGCTCTTTCTCTGTGTCGCTCTCTCTTTATCTGTGTCGCTCGCTCTTTCTCTGTGTCGCTCGCTCTTTCTCTGTGTCGCTCGCTCTTTCTCTGTGTCGCTCGCTCTTTCTCTGTGTCTCGCTCGCTCTTTCTCTGTCTCGCTCTTTCTCTGTGTCGCTCTCTCTTTCTCTGTGTCGCTCTCTCTTTCTCTGTGTCTCGCTCGCTCTTTCTCTGTGTCGCTCGCTCTTTCTCTGTGTCTCGCTCGCTCTTTCTCTGTGTCTCGCTCGCTCTTTCTCTGTGTCGCTCGCTCTTTCTCTGTGTCGCTCGCTCTTTCTCTGTGTCTCGCTCGCTCTTTCTCTGTGTCGCTCGCTCTTTCTCTGTGTCGCTCTCTCTTTCTCTGTGTCGCTCTCTTTCTCTGTGTCGCTCTCTCTTTCTCTGTGTCGCTCTCTCTTTCTCTGTCTCGCTCGCTCTTTCTCTGTGTCGCTCTCTCTTTCTCTGTGTCGCTCTCTCTTTCTCTGTGTCTCGCTCGCTCTTTCTCTGTCTCGCTCGCTCTTTCTCTGTGTCTCGCTCGCTCTTTCTCTGTGTCGCTCGCTCTTTCTCTGTGTTTCGCTCGCTCTTTCTCTGTGTCGCTCGCTCTTTCTCTGTGTCGCTCGCTCTTTCTCTGTGTCTCACTCGCTCTTTCTCTGTCTCGCGCTCGCTCTTTCTCTGTCTCGCGCTCGCTCTTTCTCTGTCTCGCGCTCGCTCTTTCTCTGTGTCTCGCTCGCTCTTTCTCTGTGTCGCTCGCTCTTTCTCTGTGTCGCTCGCTCTTTCTCTGTGTCTCGCTCGCTCTTTCTCTGTGTCGCTCGCTCTTTCTCTGTGTCGCTCGCTCGCTCTTTCTCTGTGTCGCTCGCTCTTTCTCTGTGTCGCTCTCTCTGTGTGTCGCTCGCTCTTTCTCTGTGTCGCTCGCTCTTTCTCTGTGTCGCTCGCTCTTTCTCTGTGTCGCTCTCTCTTTCTCTGTGTCTCGCTCGCTCTTTCTCTGTGTCTCGCTCGCTCTTTCTCTGTGTCTCGCTCGCTCTTTCTCTGTGTCGCTCGCTCTTTCTCTGTGTCGCTCGCTCTTTCTCTGTGTCGCTCTCTCTTTCTCTGTGTCTCGCTCGCTCTTTCTCTGTGTCGCTCTCTCTTTCTGTGTCTCGCTCGCTCTTTCTCTGTGTCGCTTGCTCTTTCTCTGTGTCGCTCTCTCTTTCTCTGTGTCGCTCTCTCTTTCTCTGTGTCTCGCTCGCTCTTTCTCTGTGTCGCTCGCTCTTTCTCTGTGTCTCGCTCGCTCTTTGTCTGTGTCGCTCGCTCTTTCTCTGTGTCGCTCGCTCTTTCTCTGTGTCTCGCTCGCTCTTTCTCTGTGTCGCTCGCTCTTTCTCTGTGTCGCTCTCTCTTTCTCTGTGTCTCGCTCGCTCTTTCTCTGTGTCGCTCTCTCTTTCTCTGTGTCGCTCTCTCTTTCTCTGTGTCGCTCGCTCTTTCTCTGTGTCGCTCTCTCTTTCTCTGTGTCTCGCTCGCTCTTTCTCTGTGTCGCTCGCTCTTTCTCTGTGTCGCTCTCTCTTTCTCTGTGTCTCGCTCGCTCTTTCTCTGTCTCGCTCTCTCTTTCTCTGTCTCGCTCGCTCTTTCTCTGTGTCGCTCTCTCTTTCTCTGTGTCTCGCTCGCTCTTTCTCTGTGTCGCTCGCTCTTTCTCTGTCTCGCTCTCTCTTTCTCTGTGTCTCGCTCGCTCTTTCTCTGTCTCGCTCGCTCTTTCTCTGTCTCGCTCTCTCTTTCTCTGTGTCGCTCTCTCTTTCTCTGTGTCGCTCGCTCTTTCTCTGTGTCGCTCTCTCTTTCTCTGTGTCTCGCTCGCTCTTTCTCTGTGTCGCTCTCTCTTTCTCTGTGTCGCTCTCTCTTTCTCTGTGTCTCGCTCGCTCTTTCTCTGTGTCGCTCGCTCTTTCTCTGTGTCTCGCTCGCTCTTTCTCTGTGTCGTTCGCTCTTTCTCTGTGTCGTTCGCTCTTTCTCTGTGTCGCTCGCTCTTTCTCTGTGTCGCTCGCTCTTTCTCTGTGTCGCTCTCTCTTTCTCTGTGTCTCGCTCGCTCTTTCTCTGTGTCGCTCTCTCTTTCTCTGTGTCGCTCTCTCTTTCTCTGTGTCGCTCGCTCTTTCTCTGTGTCGCTCGCTCTTTCTCTGTGTCTCTCTCGCTCTTTCTCTGTGTCGCTCGCTCTTTCTCTGTGTCGCTCTCTCTTTCTCTGTGTCTCGCTCGCTCTTTCTCTGTGTCGCTCTCTCTTTCTCTGTGTCGCTCTCTCTTTCTCTGTGTCGCTCTCTCTTTCTCTGTGTCGCTCTCTCTTTCTCTGTGTCGCTCTCTCTTTCTCTGTGTCGCTCTCTTTCTCTGTGTCGCTCGCTCTTTCTCTGTGTCGCTCTCTCTTTCTCTGTGTCGCTCGCTCTTTCTCTGTGTCGCTCGCTCTTTCTCTGTGTCGCTCGCTCTTTCTCTGTGTCGCTCGCTGTGTCGCTCGCTCTTTCGCTCTCTTCTGACCACTAGATGGCAGCAGACAATGTCAGATGCACTTACAGGGAGTCAGTCAGCAGAGCAGCAGGCAGGGAAGCATCACCCTTCTCATGCTGCCTGCGCTGAGCGCTGATTGTGGAGTTCTGCTGTAATGCATCTCGGTTCGGTCACCACAGGACATACAAGTGCACAGACCTCATCAGCTGAACTATAGCGCACGGTGCTGACCGCTGCTTTCTGATATTACTGCTGATGTGAATGGTAATATTGTATGGACACTTCTAGCATGTCTGCGCGGAGGGGGTTGACACTGGTATATGGGCATTGATGTAGCTGGCACTGGCATGTGGGCGCTGACATGGTTGGTGTGTGGGCACAGATGTAGCTGGTGTGTGGGTGCTGACGTAGTTGGCACTGGAGCATGTAGGTGGCTAGTGCTGGGATATGGGCAATGGCGCAACTGGTCCTGTTATGGGAAAGGTGGGCATATGTAATGCACTACTATGCCATAGGTCACACACCATGTGGTATGTGGATGTTACCACTTCGCTGTGGCAGGGACAAAATAAAATAAAACGAAGTTCGTGACACCAGGGTGCACTTAATTAACCTCTGCTTCCTGGTAGTGTGATGTAATGTGGTGCATTCCAAATAGTCCAGAAAACAGGGAGTCTAGCCACTTCACGCCAGAGTCTGTTTTTGCCTTCGTGACCAGGCCAATTTTTACAATTCTGACCACTGTCACTTTATGAGGTTATTACTCTGGAGCTTCAACGGATCCCCCTGATTCTGAGACTGTTTTTTCGTGACATATTGTACTTCATGATTGTGGTAACATTTCTTCGATATCACTTGCGTTTATTTGTGAAAAAATAGGAAATTTGGCAAAAATGTTGAAAATTTTGCAATTTTCAAACTTTTAATTTTCATGCCCTTAAATCAGAGCGATATGTCACACAAAAGAGTTAATAAATAACATTTCCCACATGTCTACTTTACATCAGCACAATTTTGGAACCAAATTTTTTTTTTTATTAGGGAGCTATAAGGGTTAAAAGTTGACCAGAGATTTCTCATTTTTCCAACAAAATTTACAAAACCATTTGTTTAGGGACCACATCACATTTGAAGTCACTTTGAGGGGTCTATATGACAGAAAATACCCAAAAGTGACACCATTCTAAAAACTGCACCCCTCAAGGTGCTCAAAACCACATTCAAGAAGGGTATTAACCCTTCAGGTGCTTCACAGGAATTTTTGGAATGTGGAAGAAAAAAATTAACATTTAACTTTTTTTCACAAAAATGTTACTTTAGACCCAATTTTTTATATTTTCGCAGGGGTAACACGAAAAAATGAACCCCAAAATTTTTTGTGCAATTTCTCATGAGCACGCCGATACCCCATATGTGGGGGAAAACCACTGTTTGGGCGCACGGCAGGGCTCGGAAGGGAAGGAGCGCCATTAGCCTTATTGAATGTAAACTTTGCTTGAATAATTAGCGGACACCACGTTGCATTTGGGGAGCCCCTGATGTGCCTAAACAGTGGAAACCCCCCACAAGTGACCCCATTTCGGAAATTAGACCCCTCAGGGAACTTATCTAGATGTGTGGTGAGCACCTTGGGAGACATAATAAACAAATCAATAGCAAGTGAAGAATTGGTTTTATTTATTTTTTTTATGCCGTTCCTCGTGCAGTATAAGTGATGAGATTACTTTATTCTTCGGGTCGGTGCGATTGCAGTGATACCAGAATCATATCGGGTTTTTATGACTGACAGCTGTCACACACTAAAAGACACATTTTTTTGTAAAATCTAGTTTTTGCATCGCCATATTTTGAGAGCTATAATTTTTCCATATTTCGGCCGACAAGAGTCATGTGACGGCTTGTTTTTTGTGGGACGAGTTGACATTTTTATTGGTGCCATTTTCAGGCACGTGACATTTTTTGATCGCTTTCTATTCCATTTTTTGGGAGGTAAAATTAACAAAAACCAACAATTCAGGAATTGTTTTTTGAGTTTTTTTTTTATGCCGGTCTGTAAAAGTGATCAGGCAGCGTTATTGTTCGGGTCAGTACGTTTACAGTGATACTACACTTACTATACATTTTATGTTTTGGCGCTTTTACACAATAAAACAATTTTATAGAAAAAATATTTTTTTGCATCGCTTTATTCTGAGCTATAACTTTTTTATTTTTCGGCTGATGGAGCTGTATAGCGGCTTTGTTTTGCGGGACAAGATGACGTTTTCAGCGGTACCATTTTTATTTGCATTTTGATCGCATTTTTTTCTACTTTTTGTTTGGCGATATGATGAAAAAGCATGGTTTTTTGCTCCGTTTTTTATTTATTTTTATTACGGTGTGCACAGAAGGAGTTAATTAGTTTGACAGTTTTATAGCTCAGGTTGTTTCGGACGCGGCGATACCAAATATGTGTACTTTTTTTGTTTTTGCAAAAATATACGGATTTAATGGTTTAATATTTTATTTATTTATTTTTATTTATTTTGTGATTTTTTTTTAACAGTTTGAAAACATTTTTTTTTACTTTTTTTTTACATTTTTACTTAGACCCTGTATGGGACATTAATTTTTATTTTTCTGATCACTGATCTCATGTCATGTAATAGACATGTATTACCTTGTATGAGACCACTGCTGACAGTTTCACACTGTGTCTCCTGCTGCACTCCGCTTGCAGGCTGACCCTGGCAGGACACCATATATGGCAGATCTGGAGGCAGTCATGTGACCTCCAGCTGCCATAACAACACCAGGTCCTGGAAGGTATCAGGGGTCGTCGGAGAGGTAAGTAGACGACCCCCTCTCCTCTCACTATCTTCTATGTGCCGCGATCACTATAGATCGTGACATATAGAAGATAGCTAAGGGTTAACATCATTGGGACCTGATCCAATCAGGTCCCAATGATGTTCCCTGTCAGAGCTATCGCTCTGCACCACACCCGTAGCGCTTGCAGGACCCTGGGGGTCCTGAGCGCTGCGGGACCACCCAACGTTTTTATATACAGTGGGCGGTCAGGAAGCGGCTAGAGGGGCTGTTGATAAACGTTACTTATTGCACGAATACACAGGTACATTCAGATAAACGATTTCACAGAGATTCAATTCCAATGCAGCGATCAGTTACTTCCCAGTATAGTAATGCAGATATATCAATGGTGCAGCGATTCCTGAGCTCCAGCTTCTGCTTCTATACACAGTCTATCACACGGCTGCCTGCAGCCGAGGCCGGGCTCTCTCATATACAGGAGCTGAGGCCGTGCTCTCTCATATACAGGAGCTGAGGCCGTGCTCTCTCATATACAGGAGCTGAGGCCGTGCTCTCTCATATACAGGAGCCGAGGCCGGGCTCTCTCATATACAGGAGCTGAGGCCGTGCTCTCTCATATACAGGAGCTGAGGCCGTGCTCTCTCATATACAGGAGCTGAGGCCGTGCTCTCTCATATACAGGAGCTGAGGCCGGGCTCTCTCATATACAGGAGCTGAGGCCGTGCTCTCTCATATACAGGAGCTGAGGCCGGGCTCTCTCATATACAGGAGCTGAGGCCGTGCTCTCTCATATACAGGAGCCGAGGCCGGGCTCTCTCATATACGGGAGCTGAGGCCGGGCTCTCTCATATACAGGAGCTGAGGCCGTGCTCTCTCATATACAGGAGCCGAGGCCGGGCTCTCTCATATACAGGAGCCGAGGCCGGGCTCTCTCATATACAGGAGCCGAGGCCGGGCTCTCTCATATACAGGAGCCGAGGCCGGGCTCTCTCATATACAGGAGCCGAGGCCGGGCTCTCTCATATACAGGAGCCGAGGCCGGGCTCTCTCATATACAGGAGCTGAGGCCGGGCTCTCTCATATACAGGAGCCGAGGCCGGGCTCTCTCATATACAGGAGCTGAGGCCGGGCTCTCTCATATACAGGAGCCGAGGCCGGGCTCTCTCATATACAGGAGCCGAGGCCGGGCTCTCTCATATACAGGAGCTGAGGCCGGGCTCTCTCATATACAGGAGCCGAGGCCGGGCTCTCTCATATACAGGAGCTGAGGCCGGGCTCTCTCATATACAGGAGCCGAGGCCGGGCTCTCTCATATACAGGAGCTGAGGTTGTGCTCTCTCATATACAGGAGCTGAGGCCGGGCTCTCTCATATACAGGAGCTGAGGCCGTGCTCTCTCATATACAGGAGCTGAGGCCGTGCTCTCTCATATACGGGAGCTGAGGCTGTGCTCTCTCATATACAGGAGCTGAGGCCGGGCTCTCTCATATACGGGAGCTGAGGCCGTGCTCTCTCATATACGGGAGCTGAGGCCGGGCTCTCTCATATACAGGAGCTGAGGCTGTGCTCTCTCATATACAGGAGCTGATGCCGTGCTCTCTCATATACGGGAGCTGAGGCCGTGCTCTCTCATATACGGGAGCTGAGGCCGGGCTCTCTCATATACGGGAGCTGAGGCCGTGCTCTCTCATATACATGAGCTGAGGCCGTGCTCTCTCATATACAGGAGCTGAGGCCGTGCTCTCTCATATACATGAGCCGAGGCCGGGTTCTCTCAAATACAGGAGCTGAGGCTGTGCTCTCATATACAGGAGCTGAGGCCCGGCTCTCTCATATACAGGAGCTGAAGCCGTGCTCTCTCATATACATGAGCTGAGGCCGTGCTCTCTCATATACGGGAGCTGAGGCCGTGCTCTCTCATATACGGGAGCTGAGGCCGTGCTCTCTCATATACGGGAGCTGAGGCCGTGCTCTCTCATATACGGGAGCTGAGGCCGTGCTCTCTCATATACGGGAGCTGAGGCCGGGCTCTCTCATATACGGGAGCTGAGGCCGTGCTCTCTCATATACGGGAGCTGAGGCCGGGCTCTCTCATATACGGGAGCTGAGGCCGGGCTCTCTCATATACGGGAGCTGAGGCCGGGCTCTCTCATATACGGGAGCTGAGGCCGGGCTCTCTCATATACGGGAGCTGAGGCCGGGCTCTCTCATATACGGGAGCTGAGGCCGTGCTCTCTCATATACGGGAGCTGAGGCCGGGCTCTCTCATATACGGGAGCTGAGGCCGGGCTCTCTCATATACGGGAGCTGAGGCCGTGCTCTCTCATATACGGGAGCTGAGGCCGGGCTCTCTCATATACGGGAGCTGAGGCCGGGCTCTCTCATATACGGGAGCTGAGGCCGGGCTCTCTCATATACGGGAGCTGAGGCCGGGCTCTCTCATATACGGGAGCTGAGGCCGTGCTCTCTCATATACGGGAGCTGAGGCCGTGCTCTCTCATATACGGGAGCTGAGGCCGTGCTCTCTCATATACGGGAGCTGAGGCCGTGCTCTCTCATATACGGGAGCTGAGGCCGTGCTCTGTCATATACGGGAGCTGAGGCCGGGCTCTCTCATATACGGGAGCTGAGGCCGGGCTCTCTCATATACGGGAGCTGAGGCCGTGCTCTCTCATATACGGGAGCTGAGGCCGTGCTCTCTCATATACGGGAGCTGAGGCCGTGCTCTCTCATATACTGGAGCTGAGGCCGGGCTCTCTCATATACGGGAGCTGAGGCCGTGCTCTCTCATATACGGGAGCTGAGGCCGTGCTCTCTCATATACGGGAGCTGAGGCCGTGCTCTCTCATATACGGGAGCTGAGGCCGTGCTCTCTCATATACGGGAGCTGAGGCCGTGCTCTCTCATATACGGGAGCTGAGGCCGTGCTCTCTCATATACGGGAGCTGAGGCCGTGCTCTCTCATATACGGGAGCTGAGGCCGTGCTCTCTCATATACGGGAGCTGAGGCCGTGCTCTCTCATATACGGGAGCTGAGGCCGTGCTCTCTCATATACGGGAGCTGAGGCCGTGCTCTCTCATATACGGGAGCTGAGGCCGTGCTCTCTCATATACGGGAGCTGAGGCCGGGCTCTCTCATATACGGGAGCTGAGGCCGTGCTCTCTCATATACGGGAGCTGAGGCCGTGCTCTCTCATATACGGGAGCTGAGGCCGTGCTCTCTCATATACGGGAGCTGAGGCCGTGCTCTCTCATATACGGGAGCTGAGGCCGTGCTCTCTCATATACGGGAGCTGAGGCCGTGCTCTCTCATATACGGGAGCTGAGGCCGTGCTCTCTCATATACGGGAGCTGAGGCCGTGCTCTCTCATATACGGGAGCTGAGGCCGGGCTCTCTCATATACGGGAGCTGAGGCCGGGCTCTCTCATATACGGGAGCTGAGGCCGTGCTCTCTCATATACGGGAGCTGAGGCCGTGCTCTCTCATATACGGGAGCTGAGGCCGTGCTCTCTCATATACGGGAGCTGAGGCCGTGCTCTCTCATATACGGGAGCTGAGGCCGTGCTCTCTCATATACGGGAGCTGAGGCCGTGCTCTCTCATATACGGGAGCTGAGGCCGTGCTCTCTCATATACGGGAGCTGAGGCCGTGCTCTCTCATATACGGGAGCTGAGGCCGTGCTCTCTCATATACGGGAGCTGAGGCCGTGCTCTCTCATATTCGGGAGCTGAGGCCGTGCTCTCTCATATACAGGAGCTGAGGCCGTGCTCTCTCATATACAGGAGCTGAGGCCGTGCTCTCTCATATACAGGAGCTGAGGCCGGGCTCTCTCATATACAGGAGCTGAGGCCGTGCTCTCTCATATACAGGAGCTGAGGCCGTGCTCTCTCATATACAGGAGCTGAGGCCGTGCTCTCTCATATACAGGAGCTGAGGCCGTACTCTCTCATATACAAGAGCTGAGGCAGGGCTCTCTCATATACGGGAGCTGAGGCCGTGCTCTCTCATATACGGGAGCTGAGGCCGTGCTCTCTCATATACGGGAGCTGAGGCCGTGCTCTCTCATATACGGGAGCTGAGGCCGTGCTCTCTCATATACGGGAGCTGAGGCCGTGCTCTCTCATATACGGGAGCTGAGGCCGTGCTCTCTCATATACGGGAGCTGAGGCCGTGCTCTCTCATATACAGGAGCTGAGGCCGTGCTCTCTCATATACAGGAGCTGAGGCCGTGCTCTCTCATATACGGGAGCTGAGGCCGGGCTCTCTCATATACGGGAGCTGAGGCCGGGCTCTCTCATATACGGGAGCTGAGGCCGGGCTCTCTCATATACGGGAGCTGAGGCCGTGCTCTCTCATATGCGGGAGCTGAGGCCGTGCTCTCTCATATGCGGGAGCTGAGGCCGTGCTCTCTCATATGCGGGAGCTGAGGCCGTGCTCTCTCATATACGGGAGCTGAGGCCGGGCTCTCTCATATACGGGAGCTGAGGCCGTGCTCTCTCATATACAGGAGCTGAGGCCGTGCTCTCTCATATACAGGAGCTGAGGCCGGGCTCTCTCATATACAGGAGCTGAGGCCGTGCTCTCTCATATACAGGAGCTGAGGCCGGGCTCTCTCATATACAGGAGCTGAGGCCGGGCTCTCTCATATACGGGAGCTGAGGCCGGGCTCTCTCATATACGGGAGCTGAGGCCGGGCTCTCTCATATACGGGAGCTGAGGCCGGGCTCTCTCATATACGGGAGCTGAGGCCGTGCTCTCTCATATACGGGAGATGAGGCCGTGCTCTCTCATATACGGGAGCTGAGGCCGTGCTCTCTCATATACGGGAGCTGAGGCCGTGCTCTCTCATATACGGGAGCTGAGGCCGTGCTCTCTCATATACGGGAGCTGAGGCCGTGCTCTCTCATATACGGGAGCTGAGGCCGTGCTCTCTCATATACGGGAGCTGAGGCCGTGCTCTCTCATATACGGGAGCTGAGGCCGTGCTCTCTCATATACGGGAGCTGAGGCCGTGCTCTCTCATATACGGGAGCTGAGGCCGTGCTCTCTCATATACGGGAGCTGAGGCCGTGCTCTCTCATATACGGGAGCTGAGGCCGTGCTCTCTCATATACGGGAGCTGAGGCCGTGCTCTCTCATATACGGGAGCTGAGGCCGTGCTCTCTCATATACGGGAGCTGAGGCCGTGCTCTCTCATATACGGGAGCTGAGGCCGTGCTCTCTCATATACGGGAGCTGAGGCCGTGCTCTCTCATATACGGGAGCTGAGGCCGTGCTCTCTCATATACGGGAGCTGAGGCCGTGCTCTCTCATATACGGGAGCTGAGGCCGTGCTCTCTCATATACGGGAGCTGAGGCCGTGCTCTCTCATATACGGGAGCTGAGGCCGTGCTCTCTCATATACGGGAGCTGAGGCCGTGCTCTCTCATATACGGGAGCTGAGGCCGTGCTCTCTCATATACGGGAGCTGAGGCCGTGCTCTCTCATATACGGGAGCTGAGGCCGTGCTCTCTCATATACGGGAGCTGAGGCCGTGCTCTCTCATATACGGGAGCTGAGGCCGGGCTCTCTCATATACGGGAGCTGAGGCCGGGCTCTCTCATATACGGGAGCTGAGGCCGGGCTCTCTCATATACGGGAGCTGAGGCCGTGCTCTCTCATATACGGGAGCTGAGGCCGTGCTCTCTCATATACGGGAGCTGAGGCCGTGCTCTCTCATATACGGGAGCTGAGGCCGTGCTCTCTCATATACGGGAGCTGAGGCCGGGCTCTCTCATATACGGGAGCTGAGGCCGTGCTCTCTCATATACGGGAGCTGAGGCCGTGCTCTCTCATATACGGGAGCTGAGGCCGTGCTCTCTCATATACGGGAGCTGAGGCCGTGCTCTCTCATATACGGGAGCTGAGGCCGTGCTCTCTCATATACGGGAGCTGAGGCCGTGCTCTCTCATATACAGGAGCTGAGGCTGTGCTCTCTCATATACAGGAGCTGAGGCCGGGCTCTCTCATATACGGGAGCTGAGGCCGGGCTCTCTCATATACGGGAGCTGAGGCCGGGCTCTCTCATATACGGGAGCTGAGGCCGTGCTCTCTCATATACGGGAGCTGAGGCCGTGCTCTCTCATATACGGGAGCTGAGGCCGTGCTCTCTCATATACGGGAGCTGAGGCCGTGCTCTCTCATATACGGGAGCTGAGGCCGTGCTCTCTCATATACAGGAGCTGAGGCCGTGCTCTCTCATATACAGGAGCTGAGGCCGGGCTCTCTCATATACAGGAGCTGAGGCCGGGCTCTCTCATATACAGGAGCTGAGGCCGTGCTCTCTCATATACAGGAGCTGAGGCCGTGCTCTCTCATATATAGGAGCTGAGGCCGTGCTCTCTCATATACAAGAGCTGAGGCCGGGCTCTCTCATATACGGGAGCTGAGGCCGGGCTCTCTCATATACGGGAGCTGAGGCCGTGCTCTCTCATATACGGGAGCTGAGGCCGTGCTTTCTCATATACGGGAGCTGAGGCCGTGCTCTCTCATATACGGGAGCTGAGGCCGTGCTTTCTCATATACGGGAGCTGAGGCCGTGCTCTCTCATATACGGGAGCTGAGGCCGTGCTCTCTCATATACGGGAGCTGAGGCCGTGCTCTCTCATATACGGGAGCTGAGGCCGGGCTCTCTCATATACGGGAGCTGAGGCCGGGCTCTCTCATATACAGGAGCTGAGGCCGGGCTCTCTCATATACAGGAGCTGAGGCCGGGCTCTCTCATATACAGGAGCTGAGGCCGGGCTCTCTCATATACAGGAGCTGAGGCCGGGCTCTCTCATATACGGGAGCTGAGGCCGGGCTCTCTCATATACGGGAGCTGAGGCCGTGCTCTCTCATATACGGGAGCTGAGGCCGGGCTCTCTCATATACGGGAGCTGAGGCCGGGCTCTCTCATATACGGGAGCTGAGGCCGTGCTCTCTCATATACGGGAGCTGAGGCCGTGCTCTCTCATATACGGGAGCTGAGGCCGTGCTCTCTCATATACGGGAGCTGAGGCCGTGCTCTCTCATATACGGGAGCTGAGGCCGTGCTCTCTCATATACGGGAGCTGAGGCCGTGCTCTCTCATATACGGGAGCTGAGGCCGGGCTCTCTCATATACGGGAGCTGAGGCCGGGCTCTCTCATATACGGGAGCTGAGGCCGGGCTCTCTCATATACGGGAGCTGAGGCCGGGCTCTCTCATATACGGGAGCTGAGGCCGGGCTCTCTCATATACAGGAGCTGAGGCCGGGCTCTCTCATATACAGGAGCTGAGGCCGGGCTCTCTCATATACAGGAGCTGAGGCCGTGCTCTCTCATATACAGGAGCTGAGGCCGTGCTCTCTCATATACAGGAGCTGAGGCCGGGCTCTCTCATATACGGGAGCTGAGGCCGTGCTCTCTCATATACGGGAGCTGAGGCCGGGCTCTCTCATATACGGGAGCTGAGGCCGGGCTCTCTCATATACAGGAGCTGAGGCCGGGCTCTCTCATATACAGGAGCTGAGGCCGTGCTCTCTCATATACAGGAGCTGAGGCCGTGCTCTCTCATATACAGGAGCTGAGGCCGGGCTCTCTCATATACGGGAGCTGAGGCCGTGCTCTCTCATATACGGGAGCTGAGGCCGGGCTCTCTCATATACGGGAGCTGAGGCCGGGCTCTCTCATATACAGGAGCTGAGGCCGGGCTCTCTCATATACAGGAGCTGAGGCCGGGCTCTCTCATATACAGGAGCCGAGGCCGGGCTCTCTCGTGTGCGGGCGCTGAGGCCGGGCTCTCTCGTGTGCGGGCACTGAGGCCGGGCTCTCTCTCTGCGGGTGAGTTTTGGTAGGTGGCCACGGTCAGGAGCCGCTGCAGGTTTGATGCTGTGTGTTTATACAGCGTCAAACCCGCAGCGTCCAGATGTTACAGCATAGTGGATGGGATCTCTAGAAATCCTATGTCCGCTATCCGTGCATCTGAGGCTGCGGATCACCCGTGGACACTGACATGCGGTGCGTCTTTCAGGACCGCAGCATGTCAAATTCTCTTGCTAGTTGCTAAATTGTCGCTAGTGTCCGCAACAGAAGTTTGACCCCTAGAATGTATTGAATGCGGTGAATCCGCACGGTTCAGTGAACACATGCGGATTTACCTGCGTTCAATAAAATGCAACGTTTTGGATGCAGCAAAAAATATGCGTCCAAATCGCTGCTACGTCCGGAACGTGGGCACAGAGCCTAAAATGAAACAAAAAAAATGGCGTGTGTACCGCCGGCCGCCGGGACGAGAACAGTGCTGGGGCCCAGGACCAGGAGGACACCGGGGGGGCGCTGGACAGGTGAGTACAGTGTTTTTTTTTCTTTTCTTCTATCAGCGGGAGCGGCGGTCGGATGAGAGGAGTTGTAGTCCTCATCTCCCGACCCGGGTACCACCCGCACCGCTTTTCCGACGCAAATTCGCGGCTATTGGCTTTAATTGAAACGCAGCAAATCCGCAGGTATAAATACTACACTACACCTGCGGGTTTGCTGTGATTCAAGTCAATGGACGTGGATTCGCTGCGCAAACGCCCGAACAATGATCACGCTGCGATTTTTTTTTTTTTCCACACTAGTAATCCTGAGCGGAAATTTGCGCAGGATTACCATTGCTATAGCGGGAAGAGCGTTTTTGATGCATTTTTGCGCGGGAAAACCGCATCAAAAACGCTATGTGTGCACATAACCTTAGGGCGAGGAGTGGGAGAACAGAGAGGATGACGATGAGGTTGTAGATCCTACTTGGTGTGAACCCAGAGGCCCGCAGCGGAGTAGCTCCGCAGAGGAGGTGGCGGACCAGGAGGTTGAGTTGCGTCTTCCTGCACAGACACTGAGTGATGCAACCACGCCAAGTACTGCAGCCGCAGCCACAACTGTGCCTATGGTAAGCAGCGGTTGTGGGTCTGCAGTTTGCGAGGGGTGGCCTAGCCGGGGTCTTTTTGGATGACACATCTTGCGTTATCTGCCAAGTCTGTAAAAAAAAAAAAAAAAATGTTTAACTGGAGGCAAAAATTGCAATAATTTGACTACTACTTGCATGAACCGGCACACACGCGATGTGTTAGGGCTTATACCCCTATGTGAGAAGAAAAACATTCTGACACCGGGAACGAAAAAACGGACGAGTGTCATGCGATTTTCATGCAAGTGCAATCCGAGATTTTATCAGATTGCACTCGTCCGTTTTTCTCGCATATGAGTATGAGCCCTTAGACTGGGAATCTCACCGCTCTAAAATGCGGACTAACGGGCCTCGCCAACCACCGGCGGCCCCATCAACCACATCTGCTGCTTCTCCCTCCAAGTGTTCTCACACAGGTCTCCGGCCGCAGAACCTCCACTTGTTTATCCGCCGCAGTCAGTGAGTGAGAGCCCGTCAGCTGTAACGGAAGCGGACATGCCATGCGTTTGTTTCACCGAGCCCACTGCATCTTTCTAATACCACCGTAACCTCTCCACCTGCACCTCACTCACGCTCCACCACGGTTCACCCTACTCCACCCTTTCTCAGCACCGCAGCTTGAATTTCACCATCTCCAATCTGTTGGCCATGGAAATGCTGCCTTTCCATCTGGTGAATACAAAAAGCTGATGGCCGTCGCAGTCCCCCAGTACCAGTCGCCATTACTTCTCTAAGAAAGCTGTGCCTGCGCTACACCAGCATGTCACAGACAACATCACCCGTTTCTTGATTAAATCTATGTCTGACCGAATACTGACCAAATACTGATAGTGGGGCCATGGTCTTCCTCCAGTGCTTCTGCCTCCTCCACCTCCTCTAGGGCCTCCACGTACACCCTCAACCTCTGCCTTAATGAGACAGTGCTTCTGCCTCCTCCACCTCCTCTAGGACCTCCACCTACACCCTCAACCTCTGCCTTAATGAGACAGTGCTTCTGCCTCCTCCACCTCCTCTAGGACCTCCACCTGCGCCCTCAACCTCTGCCTTAATGAGACACGCGTTCCAACAGTGCGGAGTGAATCCCCCCACCTCCGTACTGCGCGGCCAGGACTCACCGCAATCAGGAGTCATACAGGTGAAGAGTTGTGGACAGCTCTCCAGGCTGAGTTTGAGCAATGGCTGTCTCCGCTGAACCTGGAGCCAGGAAAGGACGTGTGCGATAACGGTGCAGATCTGGTGGCGGCCCTACGCCGGGGCAACCTCACACGTGCCTTGCATGACTCGCATCCTTATCCTGATGGTACAGCAATTTCTCCGCCACTATCCCGGCTTGGATACGCTGCTGCAGAAACCACGGTCGCTGTGGGCTCACTTCCGCCATTCGCAACCCGCGAGTCATCGACTTGCGTCGCTACAGAGGTCTTTCTGTCTATCGGTTAACCAGTTGATAAGTGATGCGCCGACACGGTGGAATTCATCTCTGCACATGTTGCAGTGACGAGCCCTGACGCAGTATCTCATTTTGCATAGCCTGGGCCAACGGAGTATGGAAGAGGTGCAAATCACACCTGCGGAGTGGACACAGATGAAGGACCTCTGCACCCTTCTGCACATTTTTGAAATGGCTACTAAGTTGGTTAGCGCTGACCATGCCATCATCAGCATCACTATTCCGGTCATCTACATGCTGGAGCACACTTTGAGTAGTCTGCGGGAGTAGGTGAGGTTCCCAGGGGACAAGGAGGAAGCAGAGGAGGATGTGGAAGGATAGCAATATCTCTAAGTTCCGGACTGTCGTCATACAGTGAGGGTGGATTGCAGCTATCGAGGTTGACTGGTGGTACCAGACAAACTGTTAGTGAAGGTGCAGGAGCCGAGGAACAAATGGAGGAGGATGAGGAGGTGATGGGCGTGCAACAGTCAGGAGATGAAGAGGATAATGATCACCTCTCTCTATGTTCTCTGTGGTTGGCGGGAGGGGACAGAGTCAACAAACTTCAGTGCTACCCCGCCACCAACACACTATGGACTTGGACCGAGTGAAAGAGACTGACCCATGAGCACCTTCTTGCAGCACTATCTGCAACATGATAGTTGTCCGTATTGTTTGGATTAGAAATAGTGCTGACTACTGGGTTGCCTCTGTTCAATCCACGGTACAAGAGTAAATTTTGCCAGATGGTCATCCCCCATGGAAAGAGACGCGCCCATGCTGGAGTATCAAAACATGCTTGAAGACAATCTTGAGAGTGGTTTTCCCCAAGACAGCAGTGAGGCACACAGTGTGCAACGCAGTGATAGACTTCCAACCCTGGGAACATTGAGTCGTCAACGCAAAAACATCAACCGCAGCAGCAGGGTAAATGTCAGAGGCAATTTCTGTGTGTCTCCTTCATTTGTGTTGCCTGAATTTGTCCGAGCTCTCGGAGCACCAGACCGACACCTGTCACTCATCCACCAGTTACTGATCAAAGTTTAAGCTAGAAATGTTTCTCCAAGCCCTGTCCAATGCTGAAATGTGGCAGGACCAGACCACGCTATTAGCTCAAACAATTTAGATCGTGAAATATAGGCTGGAGCACAATACTAGCACAAAATAATTAAAAGCTGAAATGTGGCATGGTTGCTGTAGCACGGTAGTACCAGAAAAAAATTAGGTTTTCTAATATGTGGAGCCCTAGATAAAGCAGAATCTCAGCGAAAAACAATTACAACTGAGATGTGACCTGGTTGATGTAGCATGGTAGTAGCAGCAAAAATTTAGATTTTATAATGTCAACCCCTGGATGGAGCAGAATATCAGCATCAAAGAAGTAAAAACTCAAATGTTGCCTGTTTATGTAGCACAGTAGTAACAGAAAAAATGTAATTTTTTTTTTTACTGTGGAACCCTGTATACAGCAGAATAAATGCGCAAAAAAATTTCAAGTTGAGATGTGGCCTGCTGTATGTATCACAGTAGTAACACTGTTTCAAAGGTGTACTCCTGCATGGAGCACAATATCAGCACAACAGAGTTCTATGCTGAAATGAGCCGTGCTGTCTCTGTCTGGACCACACTAATAGCAAAAACGATTGATCTGCTGGAAGGTCGATTTCACAGCCACACAGGATCCTATCTATTCAAACTACCTGACTTAGAAGCAACCGCCTAGCTAACTATCTCAATCTCTCAGTATCCAGGAGCTGCATCAGGAGCAGCCTCTCTGCGCTGTTATACTGACAGAATGGCACTAAAACAACATGTCTGCTCTTTATATAGAGAGGGACATGTGACTTAAGCAGCCAATGATACAAGCCCTTGTGTCTGGACGTTGTGGGTGGTTACTGCGCCCTGATTGGCTACAGGAATCTGCACACATTAAGTTAAGAAAAAAAAAGATTAACAGTCCGCCGCTCCTCTGACCTCTCTCCACCCCTCCCCTCATCAAACACGTCCCCCTCGCTCATCATACAGCACCACTATCCTAGCCAAAGTCCTAATAAATACGGTAGTGGAAACGCAATAATTTCCCGCGCTTTTGACGATTTGGGCAGCTTTTCAGTAAAAACGCTCGGGTGTCCGATCACGAATCTGAATGTCCAATGTTCGTGCCGAATTTGAAAAAATCTAATGGTTTCCACACATGTTCGCTCATCTCTACTCCCCAATGTCCTACCTGCCTCCACTCCCCCAATACCACACCTGCCCCTCCCCAATGTCCCACCTGCCTCCACTCCCCCGATACTCCACCTGCCTCTCACTGGTGAACTGCCCAATGTCCTACCTGCCTCCCCCGATACTCCACCTGCCTCTCACTGGTGAACTGCCCAATGTCCTGCCTCCACTCCCCCAATACCACACCTGCCTCTCACTGATGAACTGCCCAATGTCCTACCTGCCTCCCCCGATACTCCACCTGCCTCTCACTGGTGAACTCCCCAATGTCCTACCTTCCTCCCCTCCCCCAATACCACACCTGCCCCTCCCCAATGTCCCACCTGCCTCTTCCCCCCCCCCTATACTCCACCTCACCCTCACTGGTGAACTGCCCAATGTCCTACCTGCCTCCACTCCCCCGATACTCCACCTGCCTCTCACTCTTGAACTCCACAATGTCCTACCTTCCTCCCCTCCCCCAATACCACACCTGCCCCTCCCCAATGTTCCACTTGCCTCTTTCCCTTCCCCCTATACTCCACCTCACCCTCACTGGTGAACTGCCCAATGTCCTACCTGCCTCCCCCGATACTACACCTGCCTCTCACTGGTGAAATTCCCAATGTCTTACTTGCCTCCCCTCCCCTGATATTACACCTGCCCCTCCCCAATGTCCCATCTGCCTCTTCCCCTCCCCCCGATACTCCACCTGCCCTTCTCCAATGTCTTACCTGCCTCCCCTCGCCCGATACTCCACCTGTCCCTCTCCAATGTTCCACCTACCTCCCCTCCCCCGATACGCCACCTGCCCCTCATTGGTGTCCTGCTCGATGTCCCACCTGCCTAATCTCACCCAATACTCCCCTCCCTGATACTCCATCTGGTGTCCTCCCCAATGTCCCATCTGCCTCCACTCCCCTGATACTCCACCTGCCCCTCACTGGTGTCCTCCCCAATGTCCCACCTGCCTCCCCACACCCGATACTCCACCTACCCCTCCCCAATGTCCCACCTGCCTCTCCTCCCTCGGTACTCCACCATCCCCTCACTGGTGTCCTCCCCAATAGTCCACCTGCCCCTCGCCCGATACTCCACCTGCCCCTCCCCAAAGTCCCACCTGCCTCCCCTCCCCCGATACTCCACCTGCCCCTCACTGGTGTCCTCCCCAAAGTCCCACCTGCTTCCCCTCCCTCGATACTTCACCTGCCCCTCCCCAATGTCTCACCTGCCTCCCCTTACCCGATACTCCACTTGCCCCTCCCCAATGTCTCACCTGCCTCTCCTCATCCTATACTCCACTTGCCCCTCCCCAATGTCCCACCTGCTTCCCCTCCCTCGATACTCCACCTGCCCCTCCCCAATGTCTCACCTGCCTCCCCTTACCCGATACTCCACTTGCCCCTCCCCAATGTCTCCCCTGCCTCTCCTCATCCTATACTCCACCTGTCCCTCCCCAATGTCCCACCTGCCTTCCCCTGATACTGCACCTGCCGCTCCCCAATGTCCCACCTGCCTCTCTCTAGTGTCCTCCCCAAAGTCCCACCTGCTTCCCCTCCCTCGATACTCCACCTGCCCCTCCCCAATGTCTCACCTGCCTCCCCTTACCCGATACTCCACTTGCCACTCCCCAATGTCTCACCTGCCTCTCCTCATCCTATACTCCACCTGTCCCTCCCCAATGTCCCATCTGCCTTCCCCCGATACTGCACCTGCCCCTCCCCAATGTCCCACCTGCCCCTCTCTAGTGTCCTCCCCAAAGTCCCACCTGCTTCCCCTCCCTCGATACTCGACCTACCCCGCACTGGTATCCTCCTCAATGTCTCACCTACCTCCCCTCACCCGATACTCCACCTGCCCCTCACTGGTGTCCTCCCCAAAGTCCCACCTGCTTCCCCTCCCTCGATTCTCCACCTGCCCCTTCCCAATGTCTCACCTGCCTCCCCTCACCGGATACTCCACCTGTCCCTCCCCAATGTCCCACCTGCCTCCCCCCGATACTGCACCTGCCCCTCCCCAATGTCCCACCTGCCCCTCTCTAGTGTCCTCCCCAAAGTCCCACCTGCCTCCCCTCACCCGATACTCGACCTACCCCCCGCACTGGTATCCTCCTCAATGTCCCACCTGCCCCGCTTCCTCCTGTACTCCGAGACTCCGTGTTTTCAGCAGTTTCCACCTTCACAGTAAACATTGATCTCAGGATTCGGGATGATTTTCTCCTCTTGCGGGGGTGCCCTTTATGTACAGAGGCCTCCCCTGTCCTTACGCATCCGCCATCTTCACCTGCGCCTCACTGCTGACAGGAAATCACGTGGTCGTCCTGCGAGCCATCACCGTTATAATGATCCTCTTCATGATTGACCAAGGAGTCTACCCGCATGACAAGATCCTGGAGTCCCAGTGGTGGAAGAAGGTGGTCTTCGCAGGGGGTGCATTTAGCATAGTTGTTTGAGAATCGCTGCCAATCAGTACCAAACTTTAAGGTGCCCTCTAGCTGTTGGGGGATGGCGGAACGGGTCACGGGCAGTCTGAGGGATGGCGGCGCTCGATACGGGGAGTCTGGGGGATGGCAGCACGTGATACGGTGAATCTAGGGGATGGCGGCACAATGTATGGAATGTGTTTTTCTTATTTTGAAAGTAAGCCTCAGATACATTTCTCTTGCAGGTGTGGTCATGCAGCTCTGCTCCTTCTCGCCCCTGACGGGTTTATACCACTTGGTGTGGTCCATGTCGTACGTTCTCTTCCCGGAGGTGTCATGGAGCCACAAGGTGTGACCTTCTCATGGCAATAGACTTTGTGCTTTCTGATAACCATGTGGTGGAGTGAGGGCAGCCCTGTGGACTGGTAGTTAATGAATGATACGGGAAGGAAGATGTCATCATGGGGGGAAGAGATGGTGAGGTCATCAAGGGGAGGAGGTGGAGAGGTCATCAATGGGGGGTGGAGAGGTCATCAATATGGGGAGTGGAGAGGTCATAAATGGGGGTGGGAGGTGGAGAGGTCATCAATGGGGGGTGGAGAGGTCATCAATATGAGGGGTGGAGAGGTCATCAATATGGGGGTGGAGAGGTCATCAATATGGGGGTGGAGAGGTACTCAATATGGGGGATGGAGAGGTATATAATTGGAGGGAAGAAGAGGTAGATCATCGGGGGAGATGGAGATGTCTATCATTGGGGAGGGAGATGGAGAGGCCATCACTGGGGGAGGAGATGGAGAGGTATATCATTGGGGGATGGAGAGATCATGGGGAGATGGAGAGGCCTATCATTGGGGAGGGGGATGGAGAGGCCATCATTGGGGGGGAGAAGGAGAGTTCATCATGGTGATGTTGCTGGAGGCAGAGACTCACCATCTTGCTGATTATACTGAAGTCTTGGACACTGGCTGTCACGGGGTCCTTCTCCAACATCACACAATCAACAGTGCAAGAGAAGAGTGAACAATCCCAAGACCTTTATTATAGGCAAAACCGAAAAGTCCATATACAATCCACCACACAGAGGATAATACAGTCCAGAAATACAAACGCAGTTCTGTAACGGGATAAAAGTCCCGGGAGAGGAGAGTCCAACAATCCAGCAGACAGAGGATAAAATACTCCACATCCTTCTCTTTCTCAATGAGGTGCTGTCCTCACGTCATTGTCCCACACAGAATCTCACCAGTGTCTCTCCTGGCTGTGATATTTAAAAGTCCCTTCTACTCATTCCCAGGTCAGGGGAGAAGGTGGCATTGTTGGTCCTTCCATTGCTTTACAACAAGCTGGCCTGGTTCAATATGTCATTAGCATATTAGCAAACAGCATTATCCACTGACCCTGTCCACAGATAACAGTATAATAAGCTGTGGGAGCTGATATCAGATGATAAATAGCAGCTATTCATCAATTACCAAATATCAACTCAACCTACGAGAGAAGTCAACATTAGAGGGACACAGCAACAAGAGAACATTAGAGGGACACAGAGCAACAAGAGAACACTGAAAATCAGTCAAATATAAATAGACACAAAATGATACCCACATAGCATATCACACCGGCCCCTGTCATCCCTGTGGCCCCGTGTGCCAGCAGTGCCCAGCCCCGTGTTGGGGGCCTGAACAGAATTTCTAGGGTGCAGGTTACGCACAATAAACAGCATTTGTCCTGTATCACGTGGCGCCTCTTGTCTCCTCTCCTTCACATTTTCAGAATTTTTATTTTCCACCATAAATAGATTCACAGGTAAAGGGTTAATCCCGTCCGTTCAGTATATACATCATACAGGTGGGCGCGGGTAAATGGCAAAGTCCTCACCCCTCCTTCACCAATGGCTCCAGCTTGGCCAGAGCATCATGCAGGGATCCCAGCCACAGACGCATACTCCATCCAGCTGAGAGTGTCCCTGGGGGTCAGGGGGGTCCGTCCATCCGCCTGGTCCTGGCCATTCTGCAGCAGCTTCATCACATCTGTAAAGCATGGTCTCAGCGGCGCCTCCCATTGGCAACAGCTGCTCATCACCTCAAACCTGAAGGGTCAGAAGACAGGAACAGTGGGGGAGGGTGAAAAATGAACGTCAACCCCCAAGATGTGCGACTAATGACCTACACAGCGCCCCCCAACCCTACCTTAGGGGCCACAGCTGCTACTGGCTCCTCTGCGCTAATTTTATAGCCTCCCCCCTCCCCCATCATGTCTTATAAATCACTGCTGACACCTGGTGGAGACTACAAAGCAGCGGCCTGATGGGGGTGATCATCAGCAGATCAACATCCGGCAAGTGACCCCAAAACTATGGAACGTCAGCTCTGTGGTCTCACAAGCTTTCATAAAGAAAGTAAACTTGGGGTGAAGGCGGGAGGTGCTTGGGGCTCAGGGTGCGGTCCCCATCGTTGGGTCTGCGGAATGATCCACTGCTCTTTCTGTGGCTGAAGATGCAACACTGCAGGCAGCGGTGAGGGAGAGGATCATCGGCCACAAACGGAAGTTCCCACTCCATCCGGCCACAAACGGCCGTTCCCACTCCACCCGGCCACAAACGGACGTTCCCACTCCATCCGGCCACAAACGGACGTTCTCACTCCACCCGGCTACAAACGGACGTTCCCACTCCATCCGGCCACAAACGGACGTTCTCACTCCACCCGGCTACAAACGGACGTTCTCACTCCATCCGGCCACAAACGGTCCTTCCCACTCCACCCGGCCACAAACGGCCGTTTCCACTCCATCCGGCCACAAACGAACGTTCCCACTCCACCCGGCCACAAACGGACGTTCCCACTCCACCCGGCCACAAACGGACGTTCCCACTCCACCCGGCCACAAACGGACGTTCCCACTCCACCTGGCCACAAACGGCCGTTCCCACTCCGCCCGGCCACAAACGGACGTTTCCACTCCGCCTGGTCACAAACGGCCGTTCCCACTCCAACCGGCCACAAATGGCCGTTCCCACTCCACCCGGCCACAAACAGACGTTCTCACTCCATCCAGCCACAAACGGACGTTCCCACTCCACCCGGCCACAAACGGACGTTCCCACTCCACCTGGCCACAAACGGCCGTTCCCACTCCGCCCGGCCACAAACGGACGTTTCCACTCCACCTGGTCACAAACGTCCATTCCCACTCCATCCAGCCACAAACGGCCGTTCCCACTCCACCCGGCCACAAACGGCCGTTCCCACTCCACCCGGCCACAAACGGACGTTTCCACTCCATCCGGCCACAAACGGACGTTCTCACTCCACCCGGCTACAAACGGACGTTCTCACTCCATCCGGCCACAAACGGCCGTTCCCACTCCACCCGGCCACAAACGGACGTTCCCACTCCACCCGGCCACAAACGGACGTTCCCACTCCATCCGGCCACAAACGGCCGTTCCCACTCCACCCGGCCACAAACGGACGTTCCCACTCCATCCGGCTACAAACGGCCGTTCTTACTCCACCCGGCCACAAACGGACGTTCCCACTCCATCCGGCCACAAATGGACGTTCCCACCCCACCCGGCCACAAACGGACGTTCCCACTCCACCCGGCTACAAACGGACGTTCCCACTCCATCCGGCCACAAACGGACGTTCCCACTCCATCCGGCTACAAACGGCCGTTCCCACTCCATCCGGCCACAAACGGCCTTTCTCACTCCATCCGGCCACAAACGGCCTTTCTCACTCCACCCGGCCACAAACGGACGTTCCCACTCCACCCGGCCACAAACGGACGTTCCCACTTCACCTGGCCACAAACAGACGTTCTCACTCCATCCAGCCACAAACGGACGTTCCCACTCCACCCGGCCACAAACGGCCGTTCCCACTCCATCCGGCCACAAACGGACGTTCTCACTCCACCCGGCTACAAACGGACGTTCTCACTCCATCCGGCCACAAACGGCTGTTCCCACTCCACCCGGCCACAAACGGACGTTCCCACTCAATCCGGCCACAAACAGCCGTTCCCACTCCACCCGGCCACAAACGTACGTTCCCACTCTATCCGGCCACAAACGGCCGTTCTCACTCCACCCGGCTACAAACGGACGTTCTCACTCCATCCGGCCACAAACGGCCGTTCCCACTCCACCTGGCCACAAACGGCCGTTTCCACTCCATCCGGCCACAAACGGCCGTTCCCACTCCATCCGGCCACAAACGGCCGTTCCCACTCCATCCGGCCACAAACGGACGTTCCCACTCCACCCGGCCACAAACGGACGTTCCCACTTCACCTGGCCACAAACAGACGTTCTCACTCCATCCGGCCACAAACGGACGTTCCCACTCCACCCGGCCACAAACGGACGTTTCCACTCCGCCCGGCCACAAACGGACGTTTCCACTCCGCCCGGTCACAAACGTCCGTTCCCACTCCATCCGGCCACAAACGGCCGTTCCCACTCCGCCCGGTCACAAACGTCCGTTCCCACTCCATCCGGCCACAAACGGCCGTTCCCACTCCACCCGGCCACAAACAGCCGTTCCCACTCCACCCGGCCACAAACGGACGTTTCCACTCCATCCGGCCACAAACGGACGTTCTTACTCCACCCGGCTACAAACGGACGTTCTCACTCCATCCGGCCACAAACGGCCGTTCCCACTCCACCCGGCCATAAACGGCCGTTCCCACTCCACCCGGCCACAAACGGCCATTCCCACTCCACACGGCCACAAACGGCTGTTCGCTTCCCACTACACCCGGCCACAAACGGACGTTCCCACTCCATCCGGCCAAAAACGGACGTTCTCACTCCACCCGGCCACAAACGGACGTTCCCACCCCACCCTGCCACAAACGTCTGTTCCCACTCCACCTGGCCACAAACGGACGTTCCCACTCCGCCCGGCCACAAACGGACGTTCCCACGACACCCGGCCACAAACGGACGTTCCCACTCCATCCGGCCACAAACGGCCGTTCCCACTCCGCCAGGCCACAAACGGACGTTTCCACTCCGCCTGGTCACAAACGTCCGTTCTCACTCCATCCAGCCACAAACGGCCGTTCCCACTCCATCCGGCCACAAACGGCCGTTCTCACTCCACCCGGCCACAAACGGACGTTCCCACTCTATCCGGCCACAAACGGCCGTTCTCACTCCACCCGGCTACAAACGGACGTTCTCACTCCATCCGGCCACAAACGGCCGTTCCCACTCCACCCGGCCACAAACGGCCGTTTCCACTCCATCCGGCCACAAACGGCCGTTCCCACTCCATCCGGCCACAAACGGCCGTTCCCACTCCACCCGGCCACAAACGGCAGTTTCCACTCCATCCGGCCACAAATGGCTGTTCCCACTCCATCCGGCCACAAACGGCCGTTCCCACTCCATCCGGCCACAAACGGACGTTCCCACTCTATCCGGCCACAAACGGCCGTTCTCACTCCACCCGGCTACAAACGGACGTTCTCACTCCATCCGGCCACAAACGGCCGTTCCCACTCCACCCGGCCATAAACGGCCGTTCCCACTCCACCCGGCCACAAACGGCCATTCCCACTCCACACGGCCACAAACGGCTGTTCGCTTCCCACTACACCCGGCCACAAACGGACGTTCCCACTCCATCCGGCCAAAAACGGACGTTCTCACTCCACCCGGCCACAAACGGACGTTCCCACCCCACCCTGCCACAAACGTCTGTTCCCACTCCACCTGGCCACAAACGGACGTTCCCACTCCGCCCGGCCACAAACGGACGTTCCCACGACACCCGGCCACAAACGGACGTTCCCACTCCATCCGGCCACAAACGGCCGTTCCCACTCCGCCAGGCCACAAACGGACGTTTCCACTCCGCCTGGTCACAAACGTCCGTTCTCACTCCATCCAGCCACAAACGGCCGTTCCCACTCCATCCGGCCACAAACGGCCGTTCTCACTCCACCCGGCCACAAACGGACGTTCCCACTCTATCCGGCCACAAACGGCCGTTCTCACTCCACCCGGCTACAAACGGACGTTCTCACTCCATCCGGCCACAAACGGCCGTTCCCACTCCACCCGGCCACAAACGGCCGTTTCCACTCCATCCGGCCACAAACGGCCGTTCCCACTCCATCCGGCCACAAACGGCCGTTCCCACTCCACCCGGCCACAAACGGCAGTTTCCACTCCATCCGGCCACAAATGGCTGTTCCCACTCCATCCGGCCACAAACGGCCGTTCCCACTCCATCCGGCCACAAACGGACGTTCCCACTCTATCCGGCCACAAACGGCCGTTCTCACTCCACCCGGCTACAAACGGACGTTCTCACTCCATCCGGCCACAAACGGCCGTTCCCACTCCACCCGGCCACAAACGGCCGTTTCCACTCCATCCGGCCACAAACGGCTGTTCCCACTCCATCCGGCCACAAACGGCTGTTCCCACTCCATCCGGCCACAAACGGACGTTCCCACTCCACCTGGCCACAAACGGACGTTCCCACTCCGCCCGGCCACAAACGGACGTTTCCACTCCGCCCGGTCACAAACGTCCGTTCCCACTCCATACGGCCACAAACGGCCGTTCCCACTCCGCCCGGTCACAAACGTCCGTTCCCACTCCATCCGGCCACAAACGGCCGTTCCCACTCCACCCGGCCACAAACGGCCGTTCCCACTCCACCCGGCCACAAACGGACGTTCTCACTCCATCCGGCCACAAACGGCCGTTCCCACTCCACCCGGACACAAACGGCCGTTCCCACTCCACCCGGCCACAAACGGCCATTCCCACTCCACCCGGCCACAAACGGCTGTTCCCTTCCCACTCCACCCGGCCACAAACGGACGTTTCCACTCCATCCGGCCACAAACGGACATTCCCACGACACCCGGCCACAAACGGACGTTCCCACGACACCCGGCCACAAACGGACGTACCCACTCCATCCGGCCACAAACGGACGTTCCCACTCCACCCGGCCACAAACGGACGTTCCCACTCCATCCGGCCACAAACGGACGTTCTCACTCCACCCGGCTACAAACGGACGTTCCCACTCCATCCGGCCACAAACGGACGTTCTCACTCCACCCGGCTACAAACGGACGTTCTCACTCCATCCGGCCACAAACGGTCCTTCCCACTCCACCCGGCCACAAACGGCCGTTTCCACTCCATCCGGCCACAAACGAACGTTCCCACTCCACCCGGCCACAAACGGACGTTCCCACTCCACCCGGCCACAAACGGACGTTCCCACTCCACCCGGCCACAAACGGACGTTCCCAATCCACCTGGCCACAAACGGCCGTTCCCACTCCGCCCGGCCACAAACGGACGTTTCCACTCCGCTTGGTCACAAACGGCCGTTCCCACTCCAACCGGCCACAAATGGCCGTTCCCACTCCACCCGGCCACAAACAGACGTTCTCACTCCATCCAGCCACAAACGGACGTTCCCACTCCACCCGGCCACAAACGGACGTTCCCACTCCACCTGGCCACAAACGGCCGTTCCCACTCCGCCCGGCCACAAACGGACGTTTCCACTCCACCTGGTCACAAACGTCCGTTCCCACTCCATCCAGCCACAAACGGCCGTTCCCACTCCACCCGGCCACAAACGGCCGTTCCCACTCCACCCGGCCACAAACGGACGTTTCCACTCCATCCGGCCACAAACGGACGTTCTCACTCCACCCGGCTACAAACGGACGTTCTCACTCCATCCGGCCACAAACGGCCGTTCCCACTCCACCCGGCCACAAACGGACGTTCCCACTCCACCCGGCCACAAACGGCCGTTCCCACTCCACCCGGCCACAAACGGACGTTCCCACTCCATCCGGCTACAAACGGCCGTTCTTACTCCACCCGGCCACAAACGGACGTTCCCACTCCATCCGGCCAAAAATGGACGTTCCCACCCCACCCGGCCACAAACGGACGTTCCCACTCCATCCGGCTACAAACGGACGTTCCCACTCCATCCGGCCACAAACGGACGTTCCCACTCCATCCGGCTACAAACGGCCGTTCCCACTCCATCCGGCCACAAACGGCCTTTCTCACTCCATCCGGCCACAAACGGCCTTTCTCACTCCACCCGGCCACAAACGGACGTTCCCACTCCACCCGGCCACAAACGAACGTTCCCACTTCACCTGGCCACAAACAGACGTTCTCACTCCATCCAGCCACAAACGGACGTTCCCACTCCACCCGGCCACAAACGGCCGTTCCCACTCCATCCGGCCACAAACGGACGTTCTCACTCCACCCGGCTACAAACGGACGTTCTCACTCCATCCGGCCACAAACGGCCGTTCCCACTCCACCCGGCCACAAACGGACGTTCCCACTCAATCCGGCCACAAACAGCCGTTCCCACTCCACCCGGCCACAAACGTACGTTCCCACTCTATCCGGCCACAAACGGCCGTTCTCACTCCACCCGGCTACAAACGGACGTTCTCACTCCATCCGGCCACAAACGGCCGTTCCCACTCCACCCGGCCACAAACGGCCGTTTCCACTCCATCCGGCCACAAACGGCCGTTCCCACTCCATCCGGCCACAAACGGACGTTCCCACTCCACCAGGCCACAAACGGACGTTCCCACTCCACCTGGCCACAAACAGACGTTCTCACTCCATCCGGCCACAAACGGACGTTCCCACTCCACCCGGCCACAAACGGACGTTCCCACTCCACCCGGCCACAAACGGACGTTCCCACTTCACCTGGCCACAAACAGACGTTCTCACTCCATCCAGCCACAAACGGACGTTCCCACTCCACCCGGCCACAAACGGCCGTTCCCACTCCATCCGGCCACAAACGGACGTTCTCACTCCACCCGGCTACAAACGGACGTTCTCACTCCATCCGGCCACAAACGGCCGTTCCCACTCCACCCGGCCACAAACGGACGTTCCCACTCAATCCGGCCACAAACAGCCGTTCCCACTCCACCCGGCCACAAACGTACGTTCCCACTCTATCCGGCCACAAACGGCCGTTCTCACTCCACCCGGCTACAAACGGACGTTCTCACTCCATCCGGCCACAAACGGCCGTTACCACTCCACCCGGCCACAAACGGCCGTTTCAACTCCATCCGGCCACAAACGGCCGTTCCCACTCCATCCGGCCACAAACGGCCGTTTCCACTCCATCCGGCCACAAACGGACGTTCCCACTCCACCCGGCCACAAACGGACGTTCCCACTCCACCTGGCCACAAACAGACGTTCTCACTCCATCCGGCCACAAACGGACGTTCCCACTCCACCCGGCCACAAACGGACGTTTCCACTCCGCCCGGCCACAAACGGACGTTTCCACTCCGCCCGGTCACAAACGTCCGTTCCCACTCCATCCGGCCACAAACGGCCGTTCCCACTCCGCCCGGTCACAAACGTCCGTTCCCACTCCATCCGGCCACAAACGGCCGTTCCCACTCCACCCGGCCACAAACAGCCGTTCCCACTCCACCCGGCCACAAACGGACGTTTCCACTCCATCCGGCCACAAACGGACGTTCTTACTCCACCCGGCTACAAACGGACGTTCTCACTCCATCCGGCCACAAACGGCCGTTCCCACTCCACCCGGCCATAAACGGCCGTTCCCACTCCACCCGGCCACAAACGGCCATTCCCACTCCACACGGCCACAAACGGCTGTTCGCTTCCCACTACACCCGGCCACAAACGGACGTTCCCACTCCATCCGGCCACAAACGGACGTTCTCACTCCACCCGGCCACAAACGGACGTTCCCACCCCACCCTGCCACAAACGTCTGTTCCCACTCCACCTGGCCACAAACGGACGTTCCCACTCCGCCCGGCCACAAACGGACGTTCCCACGACACCCGGCCACAAACGGACGTTCCCACTCCATCCGGCCACAAACGGCCGTTCCCACTCCGCCAGGCCACAAACGGACGTTTCCACTCCGCCTGGTCACAAACGTCCGTTCTCACTCCATCCAGCCACAAACGGCCGTTCCCACTCCATCCGGCCACAAACGGCCGTTCTCACTCCACCCGGCCACAAACGGACGTTCCCACTCTATCCGGCCACAAACGGCCGTTCTCACTCCACCCGGCTACAAACGGACGTTCTCACTCCATCCGGCCACAAACGGCCGTTCCCACTCCACCCGGCCACAAACGGCCGTTTCCACTCCATCCGGCCACAAACGGCCGTTCCCACTCCATCCGGCCACAAACGGCCGTTCCCACTCCATCCGGCCACAAACGGCCGTTCCCACTCCACCCGGCCACAAACGGCAGTTTCCACTCCATCCGGCCACAAACGGCTGTTCCCACTCCATCCGGCCACAAACGGCCGTTCCCACTCCATCCGGCCACAAACGGACGTTCCCACTCTATCCGGCCACAAACGGCCGTTCTCACTCCACCCGGCTACAAACGGACGTTCTCACTCCATCCGGCCACAAACGGCCGTTCCCACTCCACCCGGCCACAAACGGCCGTTTCCACTCCATCCGGCCACAAACGGCTGTTCCCACTCCATCCGGCCACAAACGGCTGTTCCCACTCCATCCGGCCACAAACGGACGTTCCCACTCCACCTGGCCACAAACGGACGTTCCCACTCTGCCCGGCCACAAACGGACGTTTCCACTCCGCCCGGTCACAAACGTCCGTTCCCACTCCATCCGGCCACAAACGGCCGTTCCCACTCCGCCCGGTCACAAACGTCCGTTCCCACTCCATCCGGCCACAAACGGCCGTTCCCACTCCACCCGGCCACAAACGGCCGTTCCCACTCCACCCGGCCACAAACGGACGTTCTTACTCCACCCGGCTACAAACGGACGTTCTCACTCCATCCGGCCACAAACGGCCGTTCCCACTCCACCCGGCCACAAACGGCCGTTCCCACTCCACCCGGCCACAAACGGCCATTCCCACTCCACCCGGCCACAAACGGCTGTTCCCTTCCCACTCCACCCGGCCACAAACGGACGTTCCCACTCCATCCGGCCACAAACGGACATTCCCACGACACCCGGCCACAAACGGACGTTCCCACGACACCCGGCCACAAACGGACGTACCCACTCCATCCGGCCACAAACGGACGTTCCCACTCCACCCGGCCACAAACGGGCGTTCCCACTCCATCCGGCCACAAACGGACGTTCCCACTCCACCCGGCCACAAACGGGCGTTCCCACTCCATCCGGCCACAAACGGACGTTCCCACGACACCCGGCCACAAACGGACGTACCCACTCCATCCGGCCACAAACGGACGTTCCCACTCCACCCGGCCACAAACGGGCGTTCCCACTCCATCCGGCCACAAACGGACGTTCTCACTCCACCCGGCTACAAACGGGCGTTCCCACTCCACCCGGCCACAAACGGACGTTCCCACTCCATCCGGCTACAAACGGCCGTTCTTACTCCACCCGGCCACAAACGGACGTTCCCACTCCATCCGGCCAAAAATGGACGTTCCCACCCCACCCGGCCACAAACGGACGTTCCCACTCCATCCGGCTACAAACGGACGTTCCCACTCCATCCGGCCACAAACGGACGTTCCCACTCCATCCGGCTACAAACGGCCGTTCCCACTCCATCCAGCCACAAACGGCCTTTCTCACTCCATCCGGCCACAAACGGCCTTTCTCACTCCACCCGGCCACAAACGGACGTTCCCACTCCACCCGGCCACAAACGAACGTTCCCACTTCACCTGGCCACAAACAGACGTTCTCACTCCATCCAGCCAGAAACGGACGTTCCCACTCCACCCGGCCACAAACGGCCGTTCCCACTCCATCCGGCCACAAACGGACGTTCTCACTCCACCCGGCTACAAACGGACGTTCTCACTCCATCCGGCCACAAACGGCCGTTCCCACTCCACCTGGCCACAAACGGACGTTCCCACTCAATCCGGCCACAAACAGCCGTTCCCACTCCACCCGGCCACAAACGTACGTTCCCACTCTATCCGGCCACAAACGGCCGTTCTCACTCCACCCGGCTACAAACGGACGTTCTCACTCCATCCGGCCACAAACGGCCGTTCCCACTCCACCCGGCCACAAACGGCCGTTTCCACTCCATCCGGCCACAAACGGCCGTTCCCACTCCATCCGGCCACAAACGGACGTTCCCACTCCACCAGGCCACAAACGGACGTTCCCACTCCACCTGGCCACAAACAGACGTTCTCACTCCATCCGGCCACAAACGGACGTTCCCACTCCACCCGGCCACAAACGGACGTTCCCACTCCACCCGGCCACAAACGGACGTTCCCACTTCACCTGGCCACAAACAGACGTTCTCACTCCATCCAGCCACAAACGGACGTTCCCACTCCACCCGGCCACAAACGGCCGTTCCCACTCCATCCGGCCACAAACGGACGTTCTCACTCCACCCGGCTACAAACGGACGTTCTCACTCCATCCGGCCACAAACGGCCGTTCCCACTCCACCCGGCCACAAACGGACGTTCCCACTCAATCCGGCCACAAACAGCCGTTCCCACTCCACCCGGCCACAAACGTACGTTCCCACTCTATCCGGCCACAAACGGCCGTTCTCACTCCACCCGGCTACAAACGGACGTTCTCACTCCATCCGGCCACAAACGGCCGTTACCACTCCACCCGGCCACAAACGGCCGTTTCAACTCCATCCGGCCACAAACGGCCGTTCCCACTCCATCCGGCCACAAACGGCCGTTTCCACTCCATCCGGCCACAAACGGACGTTCCCACTCCACCCGGCCACAAACGGACGTTCCCACTCCACCTGGCCACAAACAGACGTTCTCACTCCATCCGGCCACAAACGGACGTTCCCACTCCACCCGGCCACAAACGGACGTTTCCACTCCGCCCGGCCACAAACGGACGTTTCCACTCCGCCCGGTCACAAACGTCCGTTCCCACTCCATCCGGCCACAAACGGCCGTTCCCACTCCGCCCGGTCACAAACGTCCGTTCCCACTCCATCCGGCCACAAACGGCCGTTCCCACTCCACCCGGCCACAAACAGCCGTTCCCACTCCACCCGGCCACAAACGGACGTTTCCACTCCATCCGGCCACAAACGGACGTTCTTACTCCACCCGGCTACAAACGGACGTTCTCACTCCATCCGGCCACAAACGGCCGTTCCCACTCCACCCGGCCATAAACGGCCGTTCCCACTCCACCCGGCCACAAACGGCCATTCCCACTCCACACGGCCACAAACGGCTGTTCGCTTCCCACTACACCCGGCCACAAACGGACGTTCCCACTCCATCCGGCCACAAACGGACGTTCTCACTCCACCCGGCCACAAACGGACGTTCCCACCCCACCCTGCCACAAACGTCTGTTCCCACTCCACCTGGCCACAAACGGACGTTCCCACTCCGCCCGGCCACAAACGGACGTTCCCACGACACCCGGCCACAAACGGACGTTCCCACTCCATCCGGCCACAAACGGCCGTTCCCACTCCGCCAGGCCACAAACGGACGTTTCCACTCCGCCTGGTCACAAACGTCCGTTCTCACTCCATCCAGCCACAAACGGCCGTTCCCACTCCATCCGGCCACAAACGGCCGTTCTCACTCCACCCGGCCACAAACGGACGTTCCCACTCTATCCGGCCACAAACGGCCGTTCTCACTCCACCCGGCTACAAACGGACGTTCTCACTCCATCCGGCCACAAACGGCCGTTCCCACTCCACCCGGCCACAAACGGCCGTTTCCACTCCATCCGGCCACAAACGGCCGTTCCCACTCTATCCGGCCACAAACGGCCGTTCCCACTCCATCCGGCCACAAACGGCCGTTCCCACTCCACCCGGCCACAAACGGCAGTTTCCACTCCATCCGGCCACAAACGGCTGTTCCCACTCCATCCGGCCACAAACGGCCGTTCCCACTCCATCCGGCCACAAACGGACGTTCCCACTCTATCCGGCCACAAACGGCCGTTCTCACTCCACCCGGCTACAAACGGACGTTCTCACTCCATCCGGCCACAAACGGCCGTTCCCACTCCACCCGGCCACAAACGGCCGTTTCCACTCCATCCGGCCACAAACGGCTGTTCCCACTCCATCCGGCCACAAACGGCTGTTCCCACTCCATCCGGCCACAAACGGACGTTCCCACTCCACCTGGCCACAAACGGACGTTCCCACTCTGCCCGGCCACAAACGGACGTTTCCACTCCGCCCGGTCACAAACGTCCGTTCCCACTCCATCCGGCCACAAACGGCCGTTCCCACTCCGCCCGGTCACAAACGTCCGTTCCCACTCCATCCGGCCACAAACGGCCGTTCCCACTCCACCCGGCCACAAACGGCCGTTCCCACTCCACCCGGCCACAAACGGACGTTCTTACTCCACCCGGCTACAAACGGACGTTCTCACTCCATCCGGCCACAAACGGCCGTTCCCACTCCACCCGGCCACAAACGGCCGTTCCCACTCCACCCGGCCACAAACGGCCATTCCCACTCCACCCGGCCACAAACGGCTGTTCCCTTCCCACTCCACCCGGCCACAAACGGACGTTCCCACTCCATCCGGCCACAAACGGACATTCCCACGACACCCGGCCACAAACGGACGTTCCCACGACACCCGGCCACAAACGGACGTACCCACTCCATCCGGCCACAAACGGACGTTCCCACTCCACCCGGCCACAAACGGGCGTTCCCACTCCATCCGGCCACAAACGGACGTTCTCACTCCACCCGGCTACAAACGGACGTTCCCACTCCATCCGGCCACAAACGGACGTTCTCACTCCACCCGGCTACAAACGGACGTTCTCACTCCATCCGGCCACAAACGGTCCTTCCCACTCCACCCGGCCACAAACGGCCGTTTCCACTCCATCCGGCCACAAACGAACGTTCCCACTCCACCCGGCCACAAACGGACGTTCCCACTCCACCCGGCCACAAACGGACGTTCCCACTCCACCCGGCCACAAACGGACGTTCCCACTCCACCTGGCCACAAACGGCCGTTCCCACTCCGCCCGGCCACAAACGGACGTTTCCACTCCGCCTGGTCACAAACGGCCGTTCCCACTCCAACCTGCCACAAATGGCCGTTCCCACTCCACCCGGCCACAAACAGACGTTCTCACTCCATCCAGCCACAAACGGACGTTCCCACTCCACCCGGCCACAAACGGACGTTCCCACTCCACCTGGCCACAAACGGCCGTTCCCACTCCGCCCGGCCACAAACGGACGTTTCCACTCCACCTGGTCACAAACGTCCGTTCCCACTCCATCCAGCCACAAACGGCCGTTCCCACTCCACCCGGCCACAAACGGCCGTTCCCACTCCACCCGGCCACAAACGGACGTTTCCACTCCATCCGGCCACAAACGGACGTTCTCACTCCACCCGGCTACAAACGGACGTTCTCACTCCATCCGGCCACAAACGGCCGTTCCCACTCCACCCGGCCACAAACGGACGTTCCCACTCCACCCGGCCACAAACGGACGTTCCCACTCCATCCGGCCACAAACGGCCGTTCCCACTCCACCCGGCCACAAACGGACGTTCCCACTCCATCCGGCTACAAACGGCCGTTCTTACTCCACCCGGCCACAAACGGACGTTCCCACTCCATCCGGCCACAAATGGACGTTCCCACCCCACCCGGCCACAAACGGACGTTCCCACTCCATCCGGCTACAAACGGACGTTCCCACTCCATCCGGCCACAAACGGACGTTCCCACTCCATCCGGCTACAAACGGCCGTTCCCACTCCATCCGGCCACAAACGGCCTTTCTCACTCCATCCGGCCACAAACGGCCTTTCTCACTCCACCCGGCCACAAACGGACGTTCCCACTCCACGCGGCCACAAACGGACGTTCCCACTTCACCTGGCCACAAACAGACGTTCTCACTCCATCCAGCCACAAACGGACGTTCCCACTCCACCCGGCCACAAACGAGGGTTCCCACTCCATCGGCCACAAACGGACGTTCTCACTCCACCCGGCTACAAACGGACGTTCTCACTCCATCCGGCCACAAACGGCCGTTCCCACTCCACCCGGCCACAAACGGACGTTCCCACTCAATCCGGCCACAAACAGCCGTTCCCACTCCACCCGGCCACAAACGTACGTTCCCACTCTATCCGGCCACAAACGGCCGTTCTCACTCCACCCGGCTACAAACGGACGTTCTCACTCCATCCGGCCACAAACGGCCGTTCCCACTCCACCTGGCCACAAACGGCCGTTTAAACTCCATCCGGCCACAAACGGCCGTTCCCACTCCATCCGGCCACAAACGGCCGTTCCCACTCCATCCGGCCACAAACGGACGTTCCCACTCCACCCGGCCACAAACGGACGTTCCCACTCCACCCGGCCACAAACGGACGTTCCCACCCCACCCTGCCACAAACGTCTGTTCCCACTCCACCTGGCCACAAACGGACGTTCCCACTCCGCCCGGCCACAAACGGACGTTCCCACGACACCCGGCCACAAACGGACGTTCCCACTCCATCCGGCCACAAACGGCCGTTCCCACTCCGCCAGGCCACAAACGGACGTTTCCACTCCGCCTGGTCACAAACGTCCGTTCTCACTCCATCCAGCCACAAACGGCCGTTCCCACTCCATCCGGCCACAAACGGCCGTTCTCACTCCACCCGGCCACAAACGGACGTTCCCACTCTATCCGGCCACAAACGGCCGTTCTCACTCCACCCGGCTACAAACGGACGTTCTCACTCCATCCGGCCACAAACGGCCGTTCCCACTCCACCCGGCCACAAACGGCCGTTTCCACTCCATCCGGCCACAAACGGCCGTTCCCACTCTATCCGGCCACAAACGGCCGTTCCCACTCCATCCGGCCACAAACGGCCGTTCCCACTCCACCCGGCCACAAACGGCAGTTTCCACTCCATCCGGCCACAAACGGCTGTTCCCACTCCATCCGGCCACAAACGGCCGTTCCCACTCCATCCGGCCACAAACGGACGTTCCCACTCTATCCGGCCACAAACGGCCGTTCTCACTCCACCCGGCTACAAACGGACGTTCTCACTCCATCCGGCCACAAACGGCCGTTCCCACTCCACCCGGCCACAAACGGCCGTTTCCACTCCATCCGGCCACAAACGGCTGTTCCCACTCCATCCGGCCACAAACGGCTGTTCCCACTCCATCCGGCCACAAACGGACGTTCCCACTCCACCTGGCCACAAACGGACGTTCCCACTCTGCCCGGCCACAAACGGACGTTTCCACTCCGCCCGGTCACAAACGTCCGTTCCCACTCCATCCGGCCACAAACGGCCGTTCCCACTCCGCCCGGTCACAAACGTCCGTTCCCACTCCATCCGGCCACAAACGGCCGTTCCCACTCCACCCGGCCACAAACGGCCGTTCCCACTCCACCCGGCCACAAACGGACGTTCTTACTCCACCCGGCTACAAACGGACGTTCTCACTCCATCCGGCCACAAACGGCCGTTCCCACTCCACCCGGCCACAAACGGCCGTTCCCACTCCACCCGGCCACAAACGGCCATTCCCACTCCACCCGGCCACAAACGGCTGTTCCCTTCCCACTCCACCCGGCCACAAACGGACGTTCCCACTCCATCCGGCCACAAACGGACATTCCCACGACACCCGGCCACAAACGGACGTTCCCACGACACCCGGCCACAAACGGACGTACCCACTCCATCCGGCCACAAACGGACGTTCCCACTCCACCCGGCCACAAACGGGCGTTCCCACTCCATCCGGCCACAAACGGACGTTCTCACTCCACCCGGCTACAAACGGACGTTCCCACTCCATCCGGCCACAAACGGACGTTCTCACTCCACCCGGCTACAAACGGACGTTCTCACTCCATCCGGCCACAAACGGTCCTTCCCACTCCACCCGGCCACAAACGGCCGTTTCCACTCCATCCGGCCACAAACGAACGTTCCCACTCCACCCGGCCACAAACGGACGTTCCCACTCCACCCGGCCACAAACGGACGTTCCCACTCCACCCGGCCACAAACGGACGTTCCCACTCCACCTGGCCACAAACGGCCGTTCCCACTCCGCCCGGCCACAAACGGACGTTTCCACTCCGCCTGGTCACAAACGGCCGTTCCCACTCCAACCTGCCACAAATGGCCGTTCCCACTCCACCCGGCCACAAACAGACGTTCTCACTCCATCCAGCCACAAACGGACGTTCCCACTCCACCCGGCCACAAACGGACGTTCCCACTCCACCTGGCCACAAACGGCCGTTCCCACTCCGCCCGGCCACAAACGGACGTTTCCACTCCACCTGGTCACAAACGTCCGTTCCCACTCCATCCAGCCACAAACGGCCGTTCCCACTCCACCCGGCCACAAACGGCCGTTCCCACTCCACCCGGCCACAAACGGACGTTTCCACTCCATCCGGCCACAAACGGACGTTCTCACTCCACCCGGCTACAAACGGACGTTCTCACTCCATCCGGCCACAAACGGCCGTTCCCACTCCACCCGGCCACAAACGGACGTTCCCACTCCACCCGGCCACAAACGGACGTTCCCACTCCATCCGGCCACAAACGGCCGTTCCCACTCCACCCGGCCACAAACGGACGTTCCCACTCCATCCGGCTACAAACGGCCGTTCTTACTCCACCCGGCCACAAACGGACGTTCCCACTCCATCCGGCCACAAATGGACGTTCCCACCCCACCCGGCCACAAACGGACGTTCCCACTCCATCCGGCTACAAACGGACGTTCCCACTCCATCCGGCCACAAACGGACGTTCCCACTCCATCCGGCTACAAACGGCCGTTCCCACTCCATCCGGCCACAAACGGCCTTTCTCACTCCATCCGGCCACAAACGGCCTTTCTCACTCCACCCGGCCACAAACGGACGTTCCCACTCCACGCGGCCACAAACGGACGTTCCCACTTCACCTGGCCACAAACAGACGTTCTCACTCCATCCAGCCACAAACGGACGTTCCCACTCCACCCGGCCACAAACGAGGGTTCCCACTCCATCGGCCACAAACGGACGTTCTCACTCCACCCGGCTACAAACGGACGTTCTCACTCCATCCGGCCACAAACGGCCGTTCCCACTCCACCCGGCCACAAACGGACGTTCCCACTCAATCCGGCCACAAACAGCCGTTCCCACTCCACCCGGCCACAAACGTACGTTCCCACTCTATCCGGCCACAAACGGCCGTTCTCACTCCACCCGGCTACAAACGGACGTTCTCACTCCATCCGGCCACAAACGGCCGTTCCCACTCCACCTGGCCACAAACGGCCGTTTAAACTCCATCCGGCCACAAACGGCCGTTCCCACTCCATCCGGCCACAAACGGCCGTTCCCACTCCATCCGGCCACAAACGGACGTTCCCACTCCACCCGGCCACAAACGGACGTTCCCACTCCACCTGGCCACAAACAGACGTTCTCACTCCATCCGGCCACAAACGGACGTTCCCACTCCACCCGGCCACAAACGGACGTTTCCACTCCGCCCGGCCACAAACGGACGTTTCCACTCCGCCCGGTCACAAACGTCCGTTCCCACTCCATCCGGCCACAAACGGCCGTTCCCACTCCGCCCGGTCACAAACGTCCGTTCCCACTCCATCCGGCCACAAACGGCCGTTCCCACTCCGCCCGGTCACAAACGTCCGTTCCCACTCCATCCGGCCACAAACGGCCGTTCCCACTCCACCCGGCCACAAACGGACGTTCCCACTCCATCCGGCCACAAACGGCCGTTCCCACTCCACCCGGCCACAAACGGACGTTCCCACTCCATCCGGCTACAAACGGCCGTTCTTACTCCACCCGGCCACAAACGGACGTTCCCACTCCATCCGGCCACAAATGGACGTTCCCACCCCACCCGGCCACAAACGGACGTTCCCACTCCATCCGGCTACAAACGGACGTTCCCACTCCATCCGGCCACAAACGGACGTTCCCACTCCATCCGGCTACAAACGGCCGTTCCCACTCCATCCGGCCACAAACGGCCTTTCTCACTCCATCCGGCCACAAACGGCCTTTCTCACTCCACCCGGCCACAAACGGACGTTCCCACTCCACGCGGCCACAAACGGACGTTCCCACTTCACCTGGCCACAAACAGACGTTCTCACTCCATCCAGCCACAAACGGACGTTCCCACTCCACCCGGCCACAAACGAGGGTTCCCACTCCATCGGCCACAAACGGACGTTCTCACTCCACCCGGCTACAAACGGACGTTCTCACTCCATCCGGCCACAAACGGCCGTTCCCACTCCACCCGGCCACAAACGGACGTTCCCACTCAATCCGGCCACAAACAGCCGTTCCCACTCCACCCGGCCACAAACGTACGTTCCCACTCTATCCGGCCACAAACGGCCGTTCTCACTCCACCCGGCTACAAACGGACGTTCTCACTCCATCCGGCCACAAACGGCCGTTCCCACTCCACCTGGCCACAAACGGCCGTTTAAACTCCATCCGGCCACAAACGGCCGTTCCCACTCCATCCGGCCACAAACGGCCGTTCCCACTCCATCCGGCCACAAACGGACGTTCCCACTCCACCCGGCCACAAACGGACGTTCCCACTCCACCTGGCCACAAACAGACGTTCTCACTCCATCCGGCCACAAACGGACGTTCCCACTCCACCCGGCCACAAACGGACGTTTCCACTCCGCCCGGCCACAAACGGACGTTTCCACTCCGCCCGGTCACAAACGTCCGTTCCCACTCCATCCGGCCACAAACGGCCGTTCCCACTCCGCCCGGTCACAAACGTCCGTTCCCACTCCATCCGGCCACAAACGGCCGTTCCCACTCCACCCGGCCACAAACAGCCGTTCCCACTCCACCCGGCCACAAACGGACGTTTCCACTCCATCCGGCCACAAACGGACGTTCTTACTCCACCCGGCTACAAACGGACGTTCTCACTCCATCCGGCCACAAACGGCCGTTCCCACTCCACCCGGCCATAAACGGCCGTTCCCACTCCACCCGGCCACAAACGGCCATTCCCACTCCACACGGCCACAAACGGCTGTTCGCATCCCACTACACCCGGCCACAAACGGACGTTCCCACTCCATCCGGCCACAAATGGACGTTCTCACTCCACCCGGCCACAAACGGACGTTCCCACCCCACCCTGCCACAAACGTCTGTTCCCACTCCACCTGGCCACAAACGGACGTTCCCACTCCGCCCGGCCACAAACGGACGTTCCCACGACACCCGGCCACAAACGGACGTTCCCACTCCATCCGGCCACAAACGGCCGTTCCCACTCCGCCAGGCCACAAACGGACGTTTCCACTCCGCCTGGTCACAAACGTCCGTTCTCACTCCATCCAGCTACAAACGGCCGTTCCCACTCCATCCGGCCACAAACGGCCGTTCTCACTCCACCCGGCCACAAACGGACGTTCCCACTCTATCCGGCCACAAACGGCCGTTCTCACTCCACCCGGCTACAAACGGACGTTCTCACTCCATCCGGCCACAAACGGCCGTTCCCACTCCACCCGGCCACAAACGGCCGTTCCCACTCCATCCGGCCACAAACGGCCGTTCCCACTCCATCCGGCCACAAACGGCCGTTCCCACTCCATCCGGCCACAAACGGCCGTTCCCACTCCACCCGGCCACAAACGGCAGTTTCCACTCCATCCGGCCACAAATGGCTGTTCCCACTCCATCCGGCCACAAACGGCCGTTCCCACTCCATCCGGCCACAAACGGCCGTTCCCACTCCATCCGGCCACAAACGGACGTTCCCACTCTATCCGGCCACAAACGGCCGTTCTCACTCCACCCGGCTACAAACGGACGTTCTCACTCCATCCGGCCACAAACGGCCGTTCCCACTCCACCCGGCCACAAACGGCCGTTTCCACTCCATCCGGCCACAAACGGCTGTTCCCACTCCATCCGGCCACAAACGGCTGTTCCCACTCCATCTGGCCACAAACGGACGTTCCCACTCCACCTGGCCACAAACGGACGTTCCCACTCTGCCCGGCCACAAACGGACGTTTCCACTCCGCCCGGTCACAAACGTCCGTTCCCACTCCATCCGGCCACAAACGGCCGTTCCCACTCCGCCCGGTCACAAACGTCCGTTCTCACTCCATCCGGCCACAAACGGCCGTTCCCACTCCACCCGGCCACAAACGGCCGTTCCCACTCCACCCGGCCACAAACGGACGTTCTTACTCCACCCGGCTACAAACGGACGTTCTCACTCCATCCGGCCACAAACGGCCGTTCCCACTCCACCCGGCCACAAACGGCCGTTCCCACTCCACCCGGCCACAAACGGCCGTTCCCACTCCACCCGGCCACAAACGGCCATTCCCACTCCACCCGGCCACAAACGGCTGTTCCCTTCCCACTCCACCCGGCCACAAACGGACGTTCCCACTCCATCCGGCCACAAACGGACATTCCCACGACACCCGGCCACAAACGGACGTTCCCACGACACCCGGCCACAAACGGACGTACCCACTCCATCCGGCCACAATCGGACGTTCCCACTCCACCCGGCCACAAACGGACGTTCCCACTCCATCCGGCCACAAACGTCCGTTCCCACTCCGCCCGGCCACAAACGTCCGTTCCCACTCCGCCCGGCCACAAACGTCCGTTCCCACTCCACCTGGCCACAAACGGACGTTCCCACGACACCCGGCCACAAACGGACGTTCCCACTCCACCCGGCCACAAACGGACGTTCCCACTCCATCCGGCCACAAACGGACGATCCCACTCCACCCGGCCACAAACGGACGTTCCCACTCCATCCGGCCACAAACGTCCGTTCCCACTCCGCCCGGCCACAAACGTCCGTTCCCACTCCGCCCGGCCACAAACGTCCGTTCCCACTCCACCCGGCCACAAACGGACGTTCTCACTCCACCCGGCCACAAACGTCCGTTCCCACGACACCCGGCCACAAACGGACGTTCCCACTCCGCCCGGCCACAAACGGACGTTCCCACTCCGCCCGGCCACAAACGTCCGTTCCCACTCCGCCCGGCCACAAACGGCCGTTCCCACTCCACCCGGCCACAAACGGACGTTCCCACTCCACCCGGCCACAAACGGACGTTCCCACTCCATCCGGCCACAAACGGACGTTCTCACTCCACCCGGCCACAAACGGACGTTCCCACTCCGCCCGGCCACAAACGTCCGTTCCCACTCCACCCAGCCACAAACGGACGTTCCCACTCCGCCCGGCCACAAACGTCCATTCCCACTCCGCCCGGCCACAAACGTCCGTTCCCACTCCGCCCGGCCACAAACGTCCGTTCCCACTCCGCCCGGCCACAAACGGACGTTCTCACTCCGCCCGGCCACAAACGGACGTTCCCACTCCATCCGGCCACAAACGGACGTTCTCACTCCGCCCGGCCACAAACGGACGTTCTCACTCCACCCGGCCACAAACGTCCGTTCCCACTCCACCCGGCCACAAACGGCCGTTCCCACTCCACCCGGCCACAAACGGCCGTTCCCACTCCACCCGGCCACAAACGGACGTTTCCACTCCATCCGGCCACAAACGGACGTTCTTACTCCACCCGGCTACAAACGGACGTTCTCACTCCATCCAGCCACAAACGGCCGTTCCCACTCCACCCGGCCACAAACGGCCGTTACCACGACACCCGGCCACAAACGGACGTTCCCACGACACCCGGCCACAAACGGACGTTCCCACTCCATCCGGCCACAAACGGACGTTCCCACTCCACCCGGCCACAAACGGACGTTCCCACTCCATCCGGCCACAAACGTCCGTTCCCACTCCGCCCGGCCACAAACGTCCGTTCCCACTCCGCCCGGCCACAAACGTCCGTTCCCACTCCACCTGGCCACAAACGGACGTTCCCACGACACCCGGCCACAAACGGACGTTCCCACGACACCCGGCCACAAACGGACGTTCCCACTCCATCCGGCCACAAACGGACGTTCCCACTCCACCCGGCCACAAACGGATGTTCCCACTCCATCCGGCCACAAACGTCCGTTCCCACTCCGCCCGGCCACAAACGTCCGTTCCCAATCCGCCCGGCCACAAACGTCCGTTCCCACTCCACCCGGCCACAAACGGACGTTCTCACTCCACCCGGCCACAAACGTCCGTTCCCACGACACCCGGCCACAAACGGACGTTCCCACTCCGCCCGGCCACAAACGGACGTTCCCACTCCGCCCGGCCACAAACGTCCGTTCCCACTCCGCCCGGCCACAAACGGCCGTTCCCACTCCACCCGGCCACAAACGGACGTTCCCACTCCACCCGGCCACAAACGGACGTTCCCACTCCATCCGGCCACAAACGGACGTTCTCACTCCACCCGGCCACAAACGGACATTCCCACTCCGCCCGGCCACAAACGTCCGTTCCCACTCCGCCCGGCCACAAACGGACGTTCCCACTCCGCCCGGCCACAAACGTCCATTCCCACTCCGCCCGGCCACAAACGTCCGTTCCCACTCCGCCCGGCCACAAACGTCCGTTCCCACTCCGCCCGGCCACAAACGGACGTTCTCACTCCGCCCGGCCACAAACGGACGTTCCCACTCCATCCGGCCACAAACGGACGTTCTCACTCCGCCCGGCCACAAACGGACGTTCTCACTCCACCCGGCCACAAACGTCCGTTCCCACTCCACCCGGCCACAAACGGCCGTTCCCACTCCACCCGGCCACAAACGGCCGTTCCCACTCCACCCGGCCACAAACGGACGTTTCCACTCCATCCGGCCACAAACGGACGTTCTTACTCCACCCGGCTACAAACGGACGTTCTCACTCCATCCTGCCACAAACGGCCGTTCCCACTCCACCCGGCCACAAACGGCCGTTCCCACTCCACCCGGCCACAAACGGCCATTCCCACTCCACCCGGCCACAAACGGCTGTTCCCTTCCCACTCCACCCGGCCACAAACGGACGTTCCCACTCCATCCGGCCACAAACGGACGTTCCCACTCCGCCCGGCCACAAACGGACGTTCCCACGACACCCGGCCACAAAAGGACGTTCCCAGGACACCCGGCCACAAACGGACGTTCCCACTCCATCCGGCCACAAACGGACGTTCCCACTCCACCCGGCCACAAACGGACTTTCTCACTCCATCCGGCCACAAACGTCCGTTCCCACTCCGCCCGGCCACAAACGTCCGTTCCCACTCCACCCGGCCACAAGCGGACGTTCCCACGACACCCGGCCACAAACGGACGTTCCCACGACACCCGGCCACAAACGGACGTTCCCACTCCATCCGGCCACAAACGGACGTTCGCACTCCATCCGGCCACAAACGGACGTTCCCACTCCACCCGGCCACAAACGGACGTTCCCACGACACCCGTCCACAAAAGGACGTTCCCACGACACCCGGCCACAAACGGACGTTCCCACTCCATCCGGCCACAAACGGACGTTCCCACTCCACCCGGCCACAAACGGACGTTCCCACTCCATCCGGCCACAAAAGTCCGTTCCCACTCCGCATGGCCACAAACGTCCGTTCCCACTCCACCCGGCCACAAACGTCCGTTCCCACTCCACCCGGCCTCAAACGGACGTTCCCACGACACCCGGCCACAAACGGACGTTCCCACGACACCCGGCCACAAACGGACGTTCCCACTCCATCCGGCCACAAACGGACGTTCCCACTCCACCCGGCCACAAACGGACGTTCCCACTCCATCCGGCCACAAACGTCCGTTCCCACTCCGCCCGGCCACAAACGTCCGTTCCCACTCCGCCCGGCCACAAACGTCCGTTCCCACACCACCCGGCCACAAACGGACGTTCTCACTCCACCTGGCCACAAACGTCCGTTCCCACGACACCCGGCCACAAACAGACGTTCCCACTCCGCCCGGCCACAAACGGCCGTTCCCACTCCGCCCGGCCACAAACGTCCGTTCCCACTCCGCCCGGCCACAAACGGACGCTCTCACTCCACCTGGCCACAAACGTCCGTTCCCACTACACCCGGCCACAAACGGACGTTCTCACTCCACCCGGCCACAAACGGCCGTTCCCACTCCACCCGGCCACAAACGGCCGTTCCCACTCCACCCGGCCACAAACGGACGTTCCCACTGCACCCGGTCACAAACGGACGTTCCCACTCCATCCGGCCACAAACGGACATTCTCACTTCACCCGGCCACAAACGGACGTTCCCACTCCGCCCGGCCACAAACGTCCGTTCCCACTCCGCCCGGCCACAAACGGATGTTCCCACTCCGCCCGGCCACAAACGTCCGTTCCCACTCCGCCCGGCCACAAACGTCCGTTCCCACTCCGCCCGGCCACAAACGTCCATTCCCACTCCGCCCGGCCACAAACGGACGTTCTCACTCCGCCCGGCCACAAACGTCCGTTCCCACTCCACCCGGCCACAAACAGACGTTCTCACTCCACCCGGCCACAAACGGACGTTCCCACTCCACCCGGCCACAAATGTCCGTTCCCACTCCGCCCGGCCACAAACGTCCGTTCCCACTCCGCCCGGCCACAAACGGACGTTCTCACTCCGCCCGGCCACAAACGTCCGTTCTCACTCCGCCTGGCCACAAACGTCCGTTCCCACTCCGCCCGGCCACAAACGGACGTTCTCACTCCGCCCGGCCACAAACGTCCGTTCTCACTCCGCCAGGCCACAAACGTCCCTTCCCACTCCGCCCGGCCACAAACGTCCGTTCCCACTCCGCCCGGCCGCAAACGTCCGTTCCCACTCCGCCCGGCCGCAAACGTCGGTTCCCACTCCGCCCGGCCACAAACGTCCGTTCCCACTACGCCCGGCCACAATCGTCCGTTCCCACTCCGCCCGGCCACAAACGTCCGTTCCCACTCCGCCCGGCCACAAACGTCCGTTCCCACTCCGCCCGGCCACAAACGTCCGTTCCCACTCCGCCCGGCCGCAAACGTCCGTTCCCACTCCGCCCGGCCACAAACGTCCGTTCCCACTCCGCCCGGCCACAAACGGCCGTTCCCACTCCGCCCGGCCACAAACGGCCGTTCCCACTCCGCCCGGCCACAAACGTCCGTTCCCACTCCGCCCGGCCACAAACGTCCGTTCCCACTCCGCCCGGCCACAAACGGCCGTTCCCACTCCGCCCGGCCACAAAAGTCCGTTCCCACTCCGCCCGGCCACAAACGGACGTTCTCACTCCGCCCGGCCACAAACGGACGTTCCCACTCCATCCGGCCACAAACGGACGTTCTCAATTCACCCGGCCACAAACGGACGTTCCCACTCCACCCGGCCACAAACGTCCGTTCCCACTCCGCCCGGTCACAAACGTCCGTTCCCACTCCGCCCGGCCACAAACGGCCGTTCCCACTCCACCCGGTCACAAACGTCCGTTCCCACTCCGCCCGGCCACAAACGGACGTTCCCACTCCGCCCGGCCACAAACGTCCGTTCCCACTCCGCCCGGCCACAAACGTCCGTTCCCACTCCGCCCGGCCACAAACGGACGTTCTTACTCCGCCCGGCCACAAACGTCCGTTCCCACTACGCCCGGCCACAAACGTCCGTTCCCACTCCACCCGGCCACAAATGTCCGTTCCCACTCCGCCCGGCCACAAACGTCCGTTCCCACTCCGCCTGGCCACAAACGGACGTTCCCACTCCGCCCGGCCACAAACGTCCGTTCCCACTACGCCCGGCCACAAACGGACGTTCTCACTCCGCCCGGCCACAAACGGACGTTCTCACTCCACCCGGCCACAAACGTCCGTTCCCACTCCGCCCGGCCACAAACGGACGTTCTCACTCCGCCCGGCCACAAACGTCCGTTCCCACTAGCCCCGGCCACAAACGGCCGTTCCCACTCCGCCCGGCCACAAACGGCCGTTCCCACTCCGCCCGGCCACAAACGGACGTTCCCACTCCGCCCGGCCACAAACGTCCCTTCCCACTCCGCCCGGCCACAAACGTCCGTTCCCACTCCGCCCGGCCGCAAACGTCCGTTCCCACTCCGCCCGGCCGCAAACGTCCGTTCCCACTCCGCCCGGCCGCAAACGTCCGTTCCCACTCCGCCCGGCCACAAACGTCCGTTCCCACTCCGCCCGGCCACAAACGTCCGTTCCCACTCCGCCCGGCCGCAAACGTCCGTTCCCACTCCGCCCGGCCACAAACGTCCGTTCCCACTCCGCCCGGCCACAAACGGCCGTTCCCACTCCGCCCGGCCACAAACGGCCGTTCCCACTCCGCCCGGCCACAAACGTCCGTTCCCACTCCGCCCGGCAACAAACGGCCGTTCCCACTCCGCCCGGCCACAAAAGTCCGTTCCCACTCCGCCCGGCCACAAACGGACGTTCTCACTCCACCCGGCCACAAACGGACGTTCCCACTCCATCCGGCCACAAACGGACGTTCTCAATTCACCCGGCCACAAACGGACGTTCCCACTCCACCCGGCCACAAACGTCCGTTCCCACTCCGCCCAGCCACAAACGTCCGTTCCCACTCCGCCCGGCCACAAACGGCCGTTCCCACTCCGCCCGGCCACAAACGGCCGTTCCCACTCTGCCCGGCCACAAACGGACGTTCCCACTCCACCCGGCCACAAACGTCCGTTCCCACTCCGCCCGGCCACAAACGGCCGTTCCCACTCTGCCCGGCCACAAACGGACGTTCTCACTCCACCTGGCCACAAACGTCCGTTCCCACGATACCCGGCACAAACAGACGTTCCCACTCCGCCCGGCCACAAACGGCCGTTCCCACTCCGCCCGGCCACAAACGTCCGTTCCCACTCCGCCCGGCCACAAACGGCCGTTCCCACTCCACCCGGCCACAAACGGACGTTCTCACTCCACCTGGCCACAAACGTCCGTTCCCACGACACCCGGCCACAAACAGACGTTCCCACTCCGCCCGGCCACAAACGGCCGTTCCCACTCCGCCCGGCCACAAACGTCCGTTCCCACTCCGCCCGGCCACAAACGGACGCTCTCACTCCACCCGGCCACAAACGTCCGTTCCCACTACACCCGGCCACAAACGGACGTTCTCACTCCACCCGGCCACAAACGGCCGTTCCCACTCCACCCGGCCACAAACGGCCGTTCCCACTCCACCCGGCCACAAACGGACGTTCCCACTGCACCCGGTCACAAACGGACGTTCCCACTCCATCCGGCCACAAACGGACATTCTCACTTCACCCGGCCACAAACGGACGTTCCCACTCCGCCCGGCCACAAACGTCCGTTCCCACTCCGCCCGGCCACAAACGGATGTTCCCACTCCGCCCGGCCACAAACGTCCGTTCCCACTCCGCCCGGCCACAAACGTCCGTTCCCACTCCGCCCGGCCACAAACGTCCATTCCCACTCCGCCCGGCCACAAACGGACGTTCTCACTCCGCCCGGCCACAAACGTCCGTTCCCACTCCACCCGGCCACAAACAGACGTTCTCACTCCGCCCGGCCACAAACGGACGTTCCCACTCCACCCGGCCACAAATGTCCGTTCCCACTCCGCCCGGCCACAAACGTCCGTTCCCACTCCGCCCGGCCACAAACGGACGTTCTCACTCCGCCCGGCCACAAACGTCCGTTCTCACTCCGCCTGGCCACAAACGTCCGTTCCCACTCCGCCCGGCCACAAACGGACGTTCTCACTCCGCCCGGCCACAAACGTCCGTTCTCACTCCGCCAGGCCACAAACGTCCATTCCCACTACGCCCGGCCACAAACGTCCGTTCCCACTCCACCCGGCCACAAACGTCCGTTCCCACTCCGCCCGGCCACAAACGTCCGTTTCCACTCTGCCCGGCCACAAACGGACGTTCCCACTCCGCCCGGCCACAAACGTCCGTTCCCACTACGCCCGGCCACAAACGGACGTTCTCACTCCGCCCGGCCACAAACGGACGTTCTCACTCCACCCAGCCACAAACGTCCGTTTCCACTCCGCCCGGCCACAAACATCCGTTCTCACTCCGCCCGGCCACAAACGTCCGTTCCCACTAGCCCCGGCCACAAACGGCCGTTCCCACTCCGCCCGGCCACAAACGGCCGTTCCCACTCCGCCCGGCCACAAACGGACGTTCCCACTCCGCCCAGCGACAAACGTCCCTTCCCACTCCGCCCGGCCACAAACGTCCGTTCCCACTCCGCCCGGCCGCAAACGTCCGTTCCCACTCCGCCCGGCCGCAAACGTCGGTTCCCACTCCGCCCGGCCACAAACGTCCGTTCCCACTACGCCCGGCCACAAACGTCCGTTCCCACTCCGCCCGGCCACAAACGTCCGTTCCCACTCCGCCCGGCCACAAACGTCCGTTCCCACTCCGCCCGGCCACAAACGTCCGTTCCCACTCCGCCCGGCCGCAAACGTCCGTTCCCACTCCGCCCGGCCACAAACGTCCGTTCCCACTCCGCCCGGCCACAAACGGCCGTTCCCACTCCGCCCGGCCACAAACGGCCGTTCCCACTCCGCCCGGCCACAAACGTCCGTTCCCACTCCGCCCGGCCACAAAAGTCCGTTCCCACTCCGCCCGGCCACAAACGGACGTTCTCACTCCGCCCGGCCACAAACGGACGTTCCCACTCCATCCGGCCACAAACGGACGTTCTCAATTCACCCGGCCACAAACGGACGTTCCCACTCCACCCGGCCACAAACGTCCGTTCCCACTCCGCCCGGTCACAAACGTCCGTTCCCACTCCGCCCGGCCACAAACGGCCGTTCCCACTCCACCCGGTCACAAACGTCCGTTCCCACTCCGCCCGGCCACAAACGGACGTTCCCACTCCGCCCGGCCACAAACGTCCGTTCCCACTCCGCCCGGCCACAAACGTCCGTTCCCACTCCGCCCGGCCACAAACGGACGTTCTTACTCCACCCGGCCACAAACGTCCGTTCCCACTACGCCCGGCCACAAACGTCCGTTCCCACTCCACCCGGCCACAAATGTCCGTTCCCACTCCGCCCGGCCACAAACGTCCGTTCCCACTCCGCCTGGCCACAAACGGACGTTCCCACTCCGCCCGGCCACAAACGTCCGTTCCCACTACGCCCGGCCACAAACGGACGTTCTCACTCCGCCCGGCCACAAACGTCCGTTCCCACTACGCCCGGCCACAAACGGACGTTCTCACTCCGCCCGGCCACAAACGTCCGTTCCCACTCCGCCCGGCCACAAACGGACGTTCTCACTCCGCCCGGCCACAAACGTCCGTTCCCACTAGCCCCGGCCACAAACGGCCGTTCCCACTCCGCCCGGCCACAAACGGCCGTTCCCACTCCGCCCGGCCACAAACGGACGTTCCCACTCCGCCCGGCCACAAACGTCCCTTCCCACTCCGCCCGGCCACAAACGTCCGTTCCCACTCCGCCCGGCCGCAAACGTCCGTTCCCACTCCGCCCGGCCGCAAACGTCCGTTCCCACTCCGCCCGGCCGCAAACGTCCGTTCCCACTCCGCCCGGCCGCAAACGTCCGTTCCCACTCCGCCCGGCCACAAACGTCCGTTCCCACTCCGCCCGGCCGCAAACGTCCGTTCCCACTCCGCCCGGCCACAAACGTCCGTTCCCACTCCGCCCGGCCACAAACGGCCGTTCCCACTCCGCCCGGCCACAAACGGCCGTTCCCACTCCGCCCGGCCACAAACGTCCGTTCCCACTCCGCCCGGCAACAAACGGCCGTTCCCACTCCGCCCGGCCACAAAAGTCCGTTCCCACTCTGCCCGGCCACAAACGGACGTTCTCACTCCACCCGGCCACAAACGGACGTTCCCACTCCATCCGGCCACAAACGGACGTTCTCAATTCACCCGGCCACAAACGGACGTTCCCACTCCACCCGGCCACAAACGGACGTTCCCACTCCACCCGGCCACAAACGTCCGTTCCCACTCCGCCCGGCCACAAACGGCCGTTCCCACTCCGCCCGGCCACAAACGGCCGTTCCCACTCTGCCCGGCCACAAACGGACGTTCCCACTCCACCCGGCCACAAACGTCCGTTCCCACTCCGCCCGGCCACAAACGGCCGTTCCCACTCTGCCCGGCCACAAACGGAGTTCTCACAGAGTTTTGCTCCTCGTTGTTATTTCCGGCATTGGGGACGTCGCTCGCTGATTTCTAATTCACAACATGAAGAGAAATGTAGATAATTTTTAACTACTTTACAGAAAATAACAAAAAATGTTCTAATAAACAGCAGTGTCTGCATTTGTCTTTACAAACTCGCAATATGTCTCTTTTTTTGAGGATTGATGTGAATCATTAACCTAACATTTAGTTGTTAGGCTATGTGCACACGTAGCGATTATTGATATGTTTTCGTTCCTGGTGGTTTTCTGGCCACGAAAAAATCCTCATACTCACCTGTCCGGCGGCCCCCCGGAGGAGGTCACTGGGGTTCATCAGCTGAAGATTTGGGGCATCTTATGGATGCGCCATTTCTGGGACTGCTGAGGGGTGATATTAATAGCCGCGGAGGGGGCTAGTATTCATGGCACCTTCCCTGGCTATTAATATCAGCCCGCAGCTGTCTGTTTAAGCCTTTTCTGGTTAGATGTTATAGGGGGATTTTTTTCTGGGGTCCTCCTGTAATCTAGCCAGTAAAGGCTAAACAAACAGCTGACGTATGACGTCCTGCTGGAGAGAGATGCGATCATTATGGGGTCTATGTGCCTGCGGGCCACAGGTGCAGAAAGGACGCCGAGGGAACGGAGGACAGGTGAGAAGAATCTTTTTTTTTTTTTCTCTGTCATGTCTATGTGAAATACAGCACAGGGGACCTGTGTGCAGTATGGGGGGACGTGGACCCTGTGTGCAGTATGGGGGGACGTGGACCCTGTGCACAGTATGGGTGGGGACGGGGACCCTTTGCGCAGTATGGGGGGGATGGGGACCCTGTGTGCAGTATGGGGGGGGCGGGGTCCCTGTGCGCAGTATAGGGGGGGACAGTGATCCTGTGCGCAGTATGGGGGGGATGGGGACCCTGTGTGCAGTATGGGGGGGGCGGGGTTCCTGTGCACAGTATGGGTGGGGACGGGGACCCTGTGCGCAGTATAGGGGGGGACAGGGATCCTGTGCGCAGTATGGGGGGGACGGGGACCCTGTGCGCAGTATGGGGACGGACCCTGTGCGCAGTATAGGGGGGGACAGGGACCCTGTGTACAGTATGGGGACGGACCCTGTGCGCAGTATGGGGGGGGGTGGACCCTGTGCACAGTATGGGGGGAACGGGGACCCTGTGCGCAGTATAAGGGGGGAAACTGTGCGCAGTATGGGGGGGACCCTGTGCGCAGTACGGGGGGGAACCCTGTGTGCAGTATGGGGGGGGACTCTGTGCGCAGTATGGGGGACATGTTTGCAAGATAAGGACCAGGATGGGGGACCATGTCTGCAATATGGGGACCATGTCTGCAATATGGGGGACCTGGATGGGAGACCATGTCTGCAATATGGGGGACCTGGATGGGAGACCATGTCTGCAATATGGGGGACCTGGATGGGACACCATGCCTGCAATATGGGGGACCTCGATGGGAGACCATGTCTGCAATATGGGGGACCTGGATGGGAGACCATGTCTGCAATATGGGGGACCTGGATGGGAGACCATGTCTGCAATATGGGGGACCTGGAGGGGAGACCATGTCTGCAGTATGGGGGACCTGGATGGGGGACCATGTCTGCAGTATGGGGGACCTGGATGGGGGACCATGTCTGCAGTATGGGGGACCTGGATGGGGGACCATGTCTGCAGTATGGGGGACCTGAATGGGAGACCATGTCTGCAGTATGGGGGACCTGGATGGGAGACCATATCTGCAGTATGGGGGACCTGGATGGGAGACCATGTCTGTAATATGGAGGGCCTGGATGGGGGACCATGTCTGCAATATGGGGAACCTGGATGGGAGACCATGTCTGCAATATGAGGGACCTGGATGGGAGACCATGTCTGCAATATGGGGGGGACCTGGATGGGAGACCATGTCTGCAATATGGGGGACCTGGATGGGAGACCATGTCTGTAATATGGGGGACCTGGATGGGGGACCATGTCTGCAATATGAAGGATCTGGATGGGAGACCATGTCTGCAACATGGGGGACCTGGATGGGAGACCATGTCTGCAATATGGGGGACCTGGATGGGAGACCATGTCTGCAATATGGGGGACCTGGATGGGAGACCATGTCTGCAATATGGGGGACCTGGATGGGAGACCATGTCTGTAATATGGGGGACCTGGATGGTGGACCATGTCTGCAATATGGGGGACCTGGATGGGAGACCATGTCTGCAATATGGGGGACCTGGATGGGAGACCATGTCTGCAATATGGGGGACCATGTCTGCAATATGGGGGACCCGGATGGGAGACCATGTCTGCAATATGGGGGACCTGGATAGGAGACCATGTCTGCAATATGGGGGGGACCTGGATGGGAGACCATGTCTGCAAGATGAGGACCAGTTCAAAAGGTGTATAGAAAATAAAATGGTATCACTAAAAATGTCACTTTGTCATGCAAATAATGCAGCCCCCCAAATTAAATGTTTTTTGTGTGCGGCCCATATACCCAGCTGAGCTTGAGACCCCTGGTCTAGACTATGGCAACTCGGACCTATGCTGCCTGAAAGGCTATCGAGTGCTTCATATCCCTCCTAAAGAACCAGAGGGCAAAGCAGAGTGTAAATTACCTACAGAGGAGAAAGTTTACTGAAAAAAGGAAAGATCCCAGAGTGAGTAAAAGAAACCCCCAAATACAAAATAAATACAAAATAAAGTACGTATTGTTATATAATATGCCATCTACTACCTAAAAAGACACAAAAGATAGGTGCATGGCAAGGAACTGAAACAGCAAAGCAGTAAACCCTAACTGGAAATTCACTGACTGGCTTTAAACTACAGCGGTATGGCTAGCATCCAAATGAGAATATCACCAGCAGGAAATGCCAGCAGGGAGGAAGAATATAAAACTGCACCCAAAAGGTGATAGGGCAGACAAAGTTAAAACACCTGTGTTATGCTGAACAGACTGCAGCCAGAATATCAGAACCTAAACACATGGAAAAAAAAAGGTGCGTCTGCTGTGGCTCGTCAGACAGAGAAGCCAACCACAAAATATAGGCTCAGGGGTTCGAACCAAGGAGCATGACAGTACCCCTCCTTCTACAAGAGGCCACTGGACCCACGGGGATCACAAACCACTGACGCCGCTGAGAGAACTCCCTAACTAGGTGATCCGCATGGGAATCTTCCGTACCGAAATCCTTCCATTTAATGCGATGTTGCCATCGAAGAATGACACGTCTAGAACCCAACACTTGTTCTACCTCATACTCCTTGTCCTCCTCCAAATCAACCTCATTAGGCATAAAAAAAACCTGTTGGGGTCTGGCTAGAGGCTTTACACCTGGTGCAAACGCTGCACTTACGGACATACTCACTAACATCCTTTCGAGCACTCTGCCACCACCTGGAAACAGCTCTCCATGTAGCAGAGGAACCAGGAAGTCTGGCCGGCACACAGTCATGCACTTTGCTAATGTGAAGCCAGGATGGCATAAAAAGCTTAGCGGGTGGCAAGCCCTCTGGTAAACCAAACAGCTTCCACAATGCTCTGTCTGAGATTAATCCCTACACCACCACACCTTCACTAAGAATTTTCATTCCTCAACTCCGGAACAAACTAAAACTAAAACTGAGAAAAGGAAAGATCCCAGAGTGAGTAAAATAAACCCCCAAATTCAAAATAAATACAAAATAAATTACGTATTGTTATATAATATGCCACCTACTACTTAAAAAGACACAAAAGATAGGTGCAGGGTAAGGAACTGAAATATATGTTATAGAGACAGGATCCCAATGACCGCCATCATCGTTATACAGGTCGCCGTATCGTTGCTGCATCGTTGGGAAGATCTGACTATTTGACATCTCACCAGCGACCACGTAGCGACGCAGCAATGATCCCTGCCAGGTCGTATTGTTGTCAGGATCGCTGTAGCGTCGTTAAGTGTGACGGTACCTTTATAGAAACAACTGTTTCATCAACCAGGACATACCCAACACAACTTTAGCTGGTAAGGAAGGAAACACCATGAATGAGAGATTCTGTGTTGTAACACTCCCACTCTCATGCACATCTTCTCAACCTTAGAAGGAACACCCAACACAACTTTAGCTGGTAAGGAAGGAAACACCATGAATGAGAGATTCTGTGTTGTAACACTCCCACTATCATGCACATCTTCTCAACCTTAGAAGGAACACCCAACACAACTTTAGCTGGTAAGGAAGGAAACACCATGAATGAGAGATTCTGTGTTGTAACACTCCTACTCTCATGCACATCTTCTCAACCTTAGAAGGAACACCCAACACAACGTTAGCTGGTAAGGAAGGAAACACCATGAATGAGAGATTCTGTGTTGTAACACTCCTACTCTCATGCACATCTTCTCCACCTTAGAAGGAACACCCAACACAACTTTAGCTGGTAAGGAAGTAAACACCATGAATGAGAGATTCTGTGTTGTAACACTCCTACTCTCATGCACATCTTCTCAACCTTAGAAGGAACACCAAACACAACTTTAGCTGGTAAGGAAGGAAACATAATGAATGAGAGATTCTATGTTGTAACACTCCTACTCTCATTCACATCTTCTCAACCTTAGAAGGAACACCCAACACAACTTTAGCTGGTAAGGAAGGAAACATAATGAATGAGAGATTCTATGTTGTAACACTCCTACTCTCATGCACATCTTCTCAACCTTAGAAGGAACACCCAACACAACGTTAGCTGGTAAGGAAGGAAACACCATGAATGAGAGATTCTGTGTTGTAACACTCCTACTCTCATGCACATCTTCTCCACCTTAGAAGGAACACCCAACACAACTTTAGCTGGTAAGGAAGTAAACACCATGAATGAGAGATTCTGTGTTGTAACACTCCCACTCTCATGCACATCTTCTCCACCTTAGAAGGAACACCCAACACAACTTTAGCTGGTAAGGAAGTAAACACCATGAATGAGAGATTCTGTGTTGTAACACTCCTACTCTCATGCACATCTTCTCCACCTTAGTGTAGCATCGGCGTCTCTGCCCCGTGCTAGGCAGAGACGCCGTCCCTCTCACCTCCCCACTCCTGGCGCGGCGTCCTCCAGCGCTTCTCTCCCCGCTGCTTCCGGCACGCGCTCCTTCCCCGGCAGTGTGCTTAGGGCACGCGCGCGCGCGCTCCCCCGCTCTTAAAGGGACCGCGCGCATCGTCCTAAGGAGTCCCCGGCCAATTGCTGGAGGACCTCCCATTTATAAGGCACCTCCTCCAAAATGGAGGTGCCCGAGCTATGTTGTTTGCACTGTGTCTCACCTGTGCTTCAGCCCTCAGGTTCCGCTGCTAGCCTGACTTCCCGTCCTGCATGCCAGCCTGTTACTTGCCTAGTCCGTCAGACAGCTCACCTGGGAGCATCTTCTACTTACCTGCCTTGTCTGCCAGTCCGCTCACCTGGGAGCGTCCTTCAGTTACCTGCCTGTTACCGGCCTCGTCTGTCAGACCGCTCACCTGGGAGCGTACACCAGTTACTTGCCTGTTACCTGCCTTGTCTGCTGACTGCTCACCTGGGAGCGCCCACCAGTCACCTGCCTGTCTCCTGCCTCGTCTGTCAGACTGCTCACCTGGGAGCGTCCACCAGTTACCTGACTGTTTTCTGCTGTCTCAGTCTGCCCGCTCACCTGGGAGCGCCCGCCAGCTACCTGTCAGGTACCCGCCTCGCCTGTCTACCCAGAGACTGCCCCGGTCACTTGCCGTGACCACCTGCCTATCTACCCAGAGACTGCCCCGGTCACTTGCCGTGACCACCTGCCTATCTACCCAGAGACTGCCCCGGTCACTTGCCGTGACCTCCTGCCTATCTACCCAGAGACTGCCCCCATCACTTGCCGTGACCACCTGCCTGTCTTCCCAGAGACTGTCCCCCGTCACCTGCCGTGACCACCTGCCCGCTTACCCAGAGACTGTCCCCGTCACTTGCTGTGACTACCTGCTTGCCTTCCCTGGGAGTCACCCGCTTCCTTACAAGGACTTCCCCCTTGGATTGCAGCTCAGAGGTTCCACTTCCCGGACCCGTAACACTTAGAAGGAACACCCAACACAACTTTATCTGGTAAGGAAGTAAACACCATGAATGAGAGATTCTGTGTTGTAACACTCCTACTCTCATGCACATCTTCTCAACCTTAGAAGGAACACCAAACACAACTTTAGCTGGTAAGGAAGGAAACATAATGAATGAGAGATTCTATGTTGTAACACTCCTACTCTCATTCACATCTTCTCAACCTTAGAAGGAACACCCAACACAACTTTAGCTGGTAAGGAAGGAAACACCATGAATGAGAGATTCTGTGTTGTAACACTCCTACTCTCATGCACATCTTCTCCACCTTAGAAGGAACACCCAACACAACTTTAGCTGGTAAGGAAGGAAACACCATGAATGAGAGATTCTGTGTTGTAACACTCCTACTCTCATGCACATCTTCTCAACCTTAGAAGGAACACCCAACACAACTTTAGCTGGTAAGGAAGGAAACATAATGAATGAGAGATTCTATGTTGTAACACTCCTACTCTCATGCACATCTTCTCCACCTTAGAAGGAACACCCAACACAACTTTATCTGGTAAGGAAGTAAACACCATGAATGAGAGATTCTGTGTTGTAACACTCCTACTCTCATGCACATCTTCTCCACCTTAGAAGGAACACCCAACACAACTTTATCTGGTAAGGAAGGAAACACCATGAATGAGAGATTCTGTGTTGTAACACTCCTACTCTCATGCACATCTTCTCAACCTTAGAAGGAACACCCAACACAATTTTAGCTGGTAAGGAAGGAAACACCATGAATGAGAGATTCTGTGTTGTAACACTCCTACTATCATGCACATCTTCTCAACCTTAGAAGGAACACTCAACACAACTTTAGCTGGTAAGGAAGGAAACACCATGAATGAGAGATTCTGTGTTGTAACACTCCTACTCTCATGCACATCTTCTCAACCTTAGAAGGAACACCCAACACAACTTTAGCTGGTAAGGAAGGAAACACCATGAATGAGAGATTCTGTGTTGTAACACTCCTACTCTCATGCACATCTTCTCCACCTTAGAAGGAACACCCAACACAACTTTATCTGGTAAGGAAGGAAACACCATGAATGAGAGATTCTGTGTTGTAACACTCCTACTCTCATGCACATCTTCTCAACCTTAGAAGGAACACCCAACACAACTTTAGCTGGTAAGGAAGGAAACATAATGAATGAGAGATTCTATGTTGTAACACTCCCACTATCATGCACATCTTCTCAACCTTAGAAGGAACACCCAACACAACTTTAGCTGGTAATGAAGGAAACACCATGAATGAGAGATTCTGTGTTGTAACACTCCTACTCTCATGCACATCTTCTCAACCTTAGAAGGAACACCCAAGACAACTTTAGCTGGTAAGGAAGGAAACACCATGAATGAGAGATTCTGTGTTGTAACACTCCAACTCTCGTGCACATCTTCTCAACCTTAGAAGGAACACCCAACACAACTTTAGCTGGTAAGGAAGGAAACACCATGAATGAGAGATTCTGTGTTGTAACACTCCTACTCTCATGCACATCTTCTCCACCTTAGAAGGAACACCCAACACAACTTTATCTGGTAAGGAAGTAAACACCATGAATGAGAGATTCTGTGTTGTAACACTCCTACTCTCATGCACATCTTCTCAACCTTAGAAGGAACACCCAACACAACTTTAGCTGGTAAGGAAGGAAATACCATGAATGAGAGATTCTGTGTTGTAACACTCCTACTCTCATGCACATCTTCTCAACCTTAGAAGGAACACCCAAGACAACTTTAGCTGGTAAGGAAGGAAACACCATGAATGAGAGATTCTGTGTTGTAACACTCCCACTCTCATGCACATCTTCTCAACCTTAGAAGGAACACCCAAGACAACTTTAGCTGGTAAGGAAGGAAACACCATGAATGAGAGATTCTATGTTGTAACACTCCTACTCTCATGCACATCTTCTCAACCTTAGAAGGAACACCCAAGACAACTTTAGCTGGTAAGGAAGGAAACACCATGAATGAGCGATTCTGTGTTGTAACACTCCCACTATCATGCACATCTTCTCAACCTTAGAAGGAACACCCAACACAACTTTAGCTGGTAAGGAAGGAAACACCATGAATGAGAGATTCTATGTTGTAACACTCCTACTCTCATGCACATCTTCTCAACCTTAGAAGGAACACCCAAGACAACTTTAGCTGGTAAGGAAGGAAACACCATGAATGAGAGATTCTGTGTTGTAACACTCCTACTCTCATGCACATCTTCTCAACCTTAGAAGGAACACCCAAGACAACTTTAGCTGGTAAGGAAGGAAACACCATGAATGAGAGATTCTGTGTTGTAACACTCCCACTCTCATGCACATCTTCTCAACCTTAGAAGGAACACAAGTTTGGGTAAGGGGAGAATTATCAATTGAGGATACTTGAATAGGATGAACGAGAGTTGAAACTGTATATCTACAATGAGATCTAAGGTGGAACCTGAGTCAACAAATGTACAGGTAACTATGACTTCAGATTTGGTAGCCAAAGACACTTGTAAAAAACAACCAGTAGTTTGCATGAAAGATAGCAAAAATGTCAGGGTTTCAATAACTTGTCATGTGGCCTTGAGCATCAATTACAGCTTGACGATGTCTCCTGCGGTTCACAAGTCGCGCTATTGTCTGCTGAGGAATGGCATCCCACTCTGAACCCCAGAACCTCAATGACCTGAGGGCCACCCTTCAGCAGAGTTACGAACCCACACACGGACACTCAACTGATCCCATAGGTTTTCTATGGGATTCAGGTCTGGAGGAAGTGCAGGCCGCTCCATCTGAGGTCCCCAGTCTCCAGCAGCCGTTCCCTAGTGAAGTGGTCATCAGCGTGGGATGTGGCAGAGGACGTCCACTTCTCTGCCTTTCCGTGACTCTTCCAGTCTCTCTGTATCTCTGTTGCACCCTGCTAATGACTCCGTGTCTCTCTAACCCCAGTGGCCGCTCCTGTCTGAGAACCTCCTGCTTGAAGACTCACAATGGCGAGGTACTGTTCATCAATTGTTAGGTGTTGTCAAAATATGAACAGCAACGTGAGGACCACTGTTTAATACTAATTCTAATGGAACCCCGAAATTTATTGGGCGATTCATGGATCGAACACCTGGTGTGAATTTTGCCATTAAGCTCCTTGTTAGAGAACAGCAAGTTGTGCAAAAAGTACTGAAACATTGAACAGTTGGACGCGGGCATCGAAAGATTTATGCAAATTGTCTCTTTAGAAAATAAGAGGACTAGAACTCTAGTACCACCTATAAGAAGTAGCAATACTAAAAGTCAATATCGACCCTCTAACGAGCCTTGTCACATGACTTATGATAAAAGCCAAACCAGGCTCGTTAGAGGGTCGATATTGACTTTTAGGATTGCTACTTCCAATAGGTGGCACTAGAGGTCCAGTCCTCTTCCTCTCTGATGAGACAATTTGCATATTTCTCTGAGGAGTATTGCAAGGCTTAAAAGTCCCCTCACCTTGGCATGTCAAGCTTGACATGTCACTCCCCGCAAGGTGAAACGTTAACCCTTCAAAAGTTTAGAGACGGTCACATTAAGGTCACCTGAAAAGGTTAGAGGGTATTTTAGGATCATCCTGACATTTCACCCGAAAGCCAAATATCAATAACTTTTTGTGAGTAGTGTATCAATGACTCTTTTCTTTCTCTCTCTTTAGCTTTAAGAAATTCATTATTGTATCTGAAACACATGACCCGTTCCACCGCGGTATAGACAGAAATAAGATGGTGTTTCAGGTTTCATTTCCCCCTTGGACTATCTGCTGGCCCCAATTTGCATCGGTTCTCCGGCCTTAATAGGATGAAGGAAGAAGTAACGAAAACACCCTTGAATGTTTTCTGTCCCTAACACGTCTGTCCAAACGCACTGCCAGTGACACCACCTCTTCCAGGGACAACATGGAGGGACTAGAAGCAGTGGCGTACCGCCAATTGTGGAAGGCCTTGAGCCGGGGCCCCATAGCAGTCCGGGGGCAGACATACCGCTGCTGCAGCTGCACCGGGGCCTGGAGGGTCAGGGGGGCCCTTGCCAGGCGGCTAATATTGAGGGCAATCGGGCCGGCTTCTCGGACCCCGTAGCTTAGGGGGGGGGGCCATGGCCAGATTGCTCTCATCACACCCGACGGGCAGGGAGCGATCCCTGCAGCTCAGCTGCTAACAGGAGAAAATGGCAGCAGAGGGATCTGTCCTCTGCTTCCTGCCCGGCGCTTCCTCCCTGACACAGACGCACGCAGCTTGATGACGTCATCGTGCAGCGCGCACCTGGGTCAGGGAGAAAGTTGCTGGGAACAAGGATGCTCCAGGGGAGCGTGCTGAGAGGTAAGTTGTATTTTTTTTTTTTTACTGAAACACTGGGGAGAGGAACAGGTAAATGAGGGGAGGTGGGGGAGAGCAATGATGGGGATGGTGGCGATGGGGACAGCAATGATGGGGCTGGGAAGAGCAATGATGGGGATGGTGGCAATGGGGAGAGTAATGATGGAGATGGTGGGGCTGGGGAGAGCAATGATGGGACTGGAGACAGCAATGATGGGGATGGTGGGGCTGGGAAGAGCAATGATAGAGATGGTGGCGATGGGGAGAGCAATGATGGAGATGGTGGGGCTGGGGAGAGCAATGATGGGACTGGAGAGCGCAATGATGGGTCTGGGGAGAGCAATGATGGGGCTGGGGAGAGCAATGATGAGAATGATGGAGCTGGGGAGAGCAATGATGGGGATGATGGCAATGGGGAGAGCAATGATGGGGATGGTGGCGATGGGGAGAGCAATGATGGGGCTGGGGAGAGCAATGATGGGGCTGGGGAGAGAAATGATGGGGCTGATGGGGCTGGAGAGAGCAATGATGGGGGGAGCAATGATAGGGATGGTGGGGCTGGGGAGAGCAATGATGGGACTGGGAAGACCAATGATGGGGATGGGGAGAGCAATGATGGGTCTGGGGACAGCAATGATGGGGATGGTGAGAGCAATGATGGGGCTGAGGAGAGCAATGATTAGGATGAGGAGAGCAAACATGGGAATGGCTCTGTGGTCTCCTTCTGTAACAATGATTGAAACAGGAGGGGAGCGTCTGCTCTGTGGTCTTCTGTAACAATGATCCTTAAAAAAGGAGACCACACAGGTAACGCTCCCCTCCTCTCCCGATCATTGTTGCAGGAGACCACAGAGCAGACGCTTCCCTTCTCTTTCAATCATTGTTACAGAAGACCACAGAGCAGACGCTCCCCTCCTCTTTCAATCATTGTTACAGAAGCAGACCACAGAGCCATCACTCCCCTCCTCTCTCAATCATTGTTAAAAAAGGAGACCAAACAGGTAACGCTCCCTTTCTCTCCCGATCATTGTTACAGGAGACTACAGAGGCGATGTTCCCCTCTTCTCTCAATCATTGTTACAGGAGACCACAGAGCAGATGCTCCCCTCCTCTCCTGATCATTGTTACAGGAGACCACAGAGGCGACGCTCCCCTCCTCTCCTGATCATTGTTACAGGAGACCACAGAGCAGACACTCCCCTCCTCTCCCGATCATTGTTACAGGAGACCACAGAGCAGACGCTCCCCTCCTCTCCCGATCATTGTTACAGGAGATCACAGAGGTGACGCTCCACTCCTCTCCCGTTCATTGCTGTAGGTGACCACAGAGCAGACGCTCCCCTCCTCTCCCGATCATTGTTACAGGAGACCGTAGAAGCGACGCTCCCCTCCTTTCCCGATCATTGTTACAGGAGACCACAGAGCAGACGCTCCCCTCCTTTCCCAATCATTGTTACAGGAGACCACAGAAGGGACGCTCCCCTCCTCTCCCGATCATTGTTACAGGAGATCACAGAGGTGACGTTCCACTCCTCTCCCGATCATTGTTGTAGGTGACCACAGAGGCAATACTCCCCTCCTCTCCCAATCATTGTTACAGGAGACCGTAGAGGCGACGCTCCACTCCTCTCCCGACCATTGTTAAAGGAGACCACAAAGGCGACGCTGCACTCCTCTCCTGATCATTGTTACAGAAGGAGACCACAGAGGCGACGCTCCCCTCTTCTCCCGATCATTGTTACAGGCGACCACAAAAGGGACGCTCCCCTCCTCTCCCAATCATTGTTACAGGAGACTACAGAGTTGACACCCACCCTCCTCTCCCGATCATTGTTACAGGAGACTACAGAGCAGACGCTCCCCTCCTCTCCTGATCATTGTTACAGGAGACCACAGAGGTGACGCTCCCCTCCTTTCCCGATCATTGTTCCAGGAGACCACAGAGCAGACGCTCCCCTCCTTTCCCGATCATTGTTCCAGGAGACCACAGAGGTGACGCTCCCCACTTCTCCCGGTCATTGTTACAGGCGACCACAGAGGCGACGCTCCCCTCCTCTCCTGATCATTGTTACAGAAGACCACAGAGCAGACGCTCCCCTCCTTTCCCGATCATTGTTCCAGGAGACCACAGAGCAGACGCTCCCCTCCTCTCCCGATCATTGTTACAGAAGACCACAGAGGCGACGCTCCCCTCCTCTCCTGATCATTGTTACAGGAGACCACAGAGGCGACGCTCCCCTCCTCTCCTGATCATTGTTACAGGAGACCACAGAGCAGACGCTCCCCTCTTCTCCCGATCATTGTTAAAGGAGACCACAGAGTCGATGCTCCCCTCCTCTCCCGATCACTGTTACAGAAGACCACAGAGCAGACGCTCCCCTCCTCTCCTGATCATTGTTACAGGAGACCACAGAGCAGACGCTCCCCTCCTCTCCTGATCATTGTTACAGGAGACCACAGAGCAGACGCTCCCCTCCTCTCCTGATCATTGTTACAGAAGACCACAGAGGCGACGCTCCCCTCCTCTCCTGATCATTGTTACAGAAGACCACAGAGCAGATTTTCCCCTCCTCTCCTGATAATTGTTACAGAAGACCACAGAGGCGACGCTCCCCTCCTCTCCTGATTATTGTTACAGGAGGCCACAGAGGCGACGCTCCACTCCTCTCCCGATCATTGTTACAGGAGACCATAGAGGTGACGCTCCCCTCCTCTCCCGATCATTGTTACAGGAGACCATAGAGGTGACGCTCCCCTCCTCTCCCGATCATTGTTACAGGAGACCATAGAGGTGACGCTCCCCTCCTCTCCCGATCATTGTTACAGGAGGCCACAGAGGCGACGCTCCACTCCTCTCCCGATCATTGTTACAGGAGACCATAGAGGTGACGCTCCCCTCCTCTCCTGATTATTGTTACAGGAGACCACAGAGGCGACGCTCCCCTCCTCTCCTGATTATTGTTACAGGAGACCACAGAGGCGACGCTCCCCTCCTCTCCCGATCATTGTTACAGGAGACCATAGAGGTGACGCTCCCCTCCTCTCCCGATCATTGTTACAGGAGACCATAGAGGTGACGCTCCCCTCCTCTCCCGATCATTGTTACAGGAGACCATAGAGGTGACGCTCCCCTCCTCTCCAGATCATTGTTACAGGAGGCCACAGAGGCGACGCTCCACTCCTCTCCTGATCATTGTTACAGGAGACCATAGAGGTGACGCTCCCCTCCTCTCCTGGTTATTGTTACAGGAGACCACAGAGGCGACGCTCCCCTCCTCTCCTGATTATTGTTACAGGAGACCACAGAGGCGACGCTCCCCTCCTCTCTTGATCATTGTTACAGGAGACCACAGAGCAAACGCTCCACTCCTCTCCTGATCATTGTTACAGGAGACTACAGAGTTGACACCCCCCTCCTCTCCCGATCATTGTTACAGAAGGAGACCACAGAGGCGACGCTCCACTCCTCTCCTGATCATTGTTACAGGAGGCAATAGAGGTGACGCTCCCCTCCTCTCCTGATCATTGTTACAGGAGGCAATAGAGGTGACGCTCCCCACTTCTCCCGGTCATTGACTGCATAGAGGTTGTCACCTCTGAGTTTCTCCTGTAAAATTCTATAACTGACCCCCCTGTGCATTCAATTACCCCAGAAAGTACGTTTGTTTCTCTAGGCATGGACTGAAATTATGGGGCCCCTCCACTCTCAGAAACTGAAATGTTTTCTCCCACCTATCAGGACTATGGTGGGGGTAAGGGCATCATGACATTCACAGCCCAGGACCCCACTCCTCTCCGCACTTACAGCTGGGGTCCGCACAGGGTTGGCCGCTCCATTCTGAAATTCTTCTTTAGCTTTGAAGGCATCTGGGAAGGTTCCACATCTGGGTACGGGGGAGACCCTGTGGACAACAAAAGAGGGCGACTGAAGATGCTATGATGGTAGACAATACTGGGCTCAGCAGGGTCCGCCGGTCACTTCTTGGAGGGATGGTATGACTGGGTTAAAGGTCCTACACTGGGACACATAGCTCAGTATGACCCTACAGTCAACCAGTCTTATGCAAGTGTGGAGTTGGCATAGGCGAGCCCCGTAAAGCATGAACACAGGACTGAGCTTGGCTGGGTGTGCTCTCCAGTCCGGTCGTGCCACTGCTGGTTGGTGTTGAGAGGCTGTCTGGCAGACTCGGGGTGATCTCTGGAGCTGTCCAGTCACGTGTAGCCCTTCCCATCCAATAATCAATATTGATAAGCGAGGACCTTACCCCGGAGTACGGACACGTCAGGTTCCACGCTGCATTTTATGGCTGCTCCTGCTGATTCTGCAGCACATTTCAGAGCTGCTATCAGGGCAGAGCGGACAGTACCAGCCATAAGTCATCGCTGCCTGCCACTGGAGATACCATGCAGTAATGGGCAGGGAGGGTTCTAGGGCTCATATCACCCACACCAGCCTAAAAAGAAGGCTGATAACAGCGAGCAACAGCCTGTACTCATCTGCACTGTACAAGGAGGTACTTGGGGGGGTCACATACTTCTCTGGGCACTTACCCAGTGTCACCAGCTCATATAGCAAAATGCCAAATGACCACCTGCAAGAAAAGATGAGACTGTGACATAACTGCTGCCTGCCAATCATCACCGTTTACCCGCCCACTCTCAGGGGTCACTCACACGTCCCCCCAGACTCCACCCACAATCAGGGGTCACTCACACGTCTCCCCAGGCTCCGCCCACTATCAGGGGTCACTCACACGTCCCCCCAGACTCCGCCCACTATCAGGGATCACTCACACGTCTCCCCAGACTTCGTCCACTATCAGGGGTCACTCACACGTCCCCCCAGACTCCGCCCACTATCAGGAGTCACTCACACGTCCCCCATGACCCGCCCACTCTCAGGGGTCACTCACAAGGCCCCCCAGACTCCGCCCACTATCAGGGGTCTCTCACACATCCCCCCTGACCCGCCCACTCTCAGGGGTCACTCACACGTCTCCCCAGACTCTGCCCACTATCAGGGGTCACTCACACGTCCCCCCAGACTCTGCCCACTATCAGGGGTCACTCACACGTCCCCCAGACTCCGCCCACTATCAGGGATCACTCACACGTCCCCCAGACTCCGCCCACTATCAAGGGTCACTCACATGTCCCCCAGACTCTCCCACTATCAGGGGTCACTCACACGTCCCCCAGACTCCGCCCACTATCAGAGGTCACTCACATGTCTCCCCAGGCTCCGCCCACTATCAGGGGTCACTCACACGTTCCCCCAGACTCTGCCCACTATCAGGAGTCACTCACACGTTCCCCCAGACTCTGCCCACTATCAGGGGTCACTCACACGTTTCCCCCAGACTCCGCCCACTATCAGGGGTCACTCACACATTCCCCCAGACTCCGCCCACTATCAGGGGTCACTCACACGTCCCCCCAGACTCCGCCCACTATCAGGGGTCACTCACACGTTCTCCCAGGCTCTGCCCACTATCAGGGGTCACTCACACGTTCCCCCAGACTCCGCCCACTATCATGGGTCACTCACACGTCCCACCAGACTCCGTCCACTATCAGAGGTCACTCACACATCTCCCCAGGCTCAGCCCACTATCAGGGGTCACTCACACGTCCCCCAGACTCCGCCCACTATCAGGGGTCACTCACACGTTCCCCCAGACTCCGTCCACTATCAGAGGTCACTTACACGTCTCCCCAGACTCCGCCCACTATCAGGGGTCACTCACACGTTCCCCCAGACTCCGTCCACTATCAGAGGTCACTCACACGTCTCCCCAGGCTCCGCCCACTATCAGGGGTCACTCACATGTCCCCCCAGACTCTGCCCACTATCAGGGGTCACTCACACGTTCCCCAGACTCCGTCCACTATCAGGGGTCACTCACACGTCTCCCCAGACTCCGTTAACTATCAGAGGTCACTCACACGTCTCCCCAGACTTCGCCCACTATCAGGGGTCACTCACACGTCTCCCCAGACTCCGCCCACTATCAGGGGTCACTCACATGTCTCCCCAGGCTCCGCCCACTATCAGGGGTCATTCACACGTCTCCCCAGGCTCCGTCCACTATCAGGGGTCACTCACACGTCCCCCAGACTCCGTTAACTATCAGAGGTCACTCACATGTCTCCCCAGACTCCGCCCACTATCAGGGGTCACTGACACGTCTCCCCAGGCTCCGTCCACTATCAGGGGTCACTCACACGTCTCCCCAGACTCCGCCCACTATCAGGGGTCACTCACACGTCTCCCCAGGCTCCGCCCACTATCAGGGGTCACTCACACGTCTCCCTAGGCTCCGCCCACTATCAGGGGTCACTCACTCGTCCCCCAGACTCCGTTAACTATCAGTGGTCACTCACACGTCTCCCCAGACTCCGTCCACTATCGGGTCACTCACACGTCCCCCAGACTCCGCCCACTATCAGGGGTCACTCACACGTCTTCCCAGACTCCGCCCACTATCAGGGGTCACTCACACGTCTCCCCAGACTCCGTCCACTATCAGGGGTCACTCACACGTCTCCTCAGACTCCGCCCACTATCAGGGGTCACTCACACGTCTCCGCAGGCTCCGTCCACTATCAGGGGTCACTCACACGTCCCCCAGACTCCGCCCACTATCAGGTGTCACTCACACGTCTCCGCAGGCTCCGTCCACTATCAGGGGTCACTCACACGTCTCCCCAGACTCCGTTAACTATCAGAGGTCACTCACACGTCTCCCCAGGCTCCGCCCACTCTCAGGGGTCACTCACACGTCTCCCCAGACTCCGTCCACTATCAGGGGTCACTCACACGTCTCCCCAGGCTCCGCCCACTCTCAGGGGTCACTCACACGTCTCCCTAGGCTCCGCCCACTCTCAGGGGTCACTCACACGTCTCCCCAGGCTCCGCCCACTCTCAGGGGTCACTCACACGTCTCCCTAGGCTCCGCCCACTCTCAGGGGTCACTCACACGTCGCTCTTCTCGGTAATGTCCGCGCCCTTCAGCCGTTCCGGTGACTGCCACTTCAAAGGCACCTGGGCAGCTCTCCGCACAGGGACGGATCCGCTCCGGTATTGTATGGCGGCCAGACCCAGACCACAGAGCTGGACACTGAGATCTTCATGGAGAAGCAGGTTACACGCGGCCACGTAGCCATGGACCAGATCGTGGGTCCCCGACAGATATTCCTGGGGGGACAGAGGGGTGCACATGTAGGGGATGTCAGTAATACAGTGCAGACCAAAAGTTTGGACACACCTTCTCATATAAAGATTTTTCTGTATTTTCAGGACTATGAAAATTGTACATTCACACTGAAGGCATCAAAACTATGAATTACCACATGTGGAATTATATACTTAACAAAAAAGTGTGAAACAACTGAAAATATGTCTTATATTCTAGGGTCTTCACAGTAGCCACCTTTTGCTTTGATGACTGCTTTGCACACTCTTGGCATTCTCTTGATGAGCTTCAAGAGGTAGTCACCGGAAATGGTCTTCCAACAATCTTGAAGGAGTTCCCAGAGATGCTTAGCACTTGTTGGCCCTTTTGCCTTCACTCTGAGGTCCAGCTCACCCCAAACCATCTCGATTGGGTCCAGGTCTGGTGACTGTGGAGGCCAGGTCATCTGGCGTAGCCCCCCATCACTCTCCTTCTTGGTCAAATAGCCCTTACACAGCCTGGAGGTGTTTGGGGTCATTGTCCTGTTGGAAAATAAATGATGGTCCAACTAAACGCAAACCGGATGGGATAGCATGCCGCTGCAAGATGCTGTGGTAGCCATGCTGGTTCAGTATGCCTTCAATTTTGAATAAATCCCCAACAGTGTCACCAGCAAAGCCCCCCCACACCATCACACCTCCTCCTCCATGCTTCACGGTGGGAACCAGACATGTACAGTCCATCCGTTCACCTTTTCTGCGTCACACAAAGACACGGTGGTTGGAACCAAAGATCTCAAATTTGGACTCATCAGACCAAAGCACAGATTTCCACTGGTCTAATGTCCATTTCTTGTGTTCTTTAGTCCAAACAAGTCTCTTCTGCTTGTTGCCTGTCCTTAACAGTGGTTTCCTAGCAGCTATTTTACCATGAAGGCCTGCTGCACAAAGTCTCCTCTTAACAGTTGTTGTAGAGATGTGTCTGCTGCTAGAACTCTGTGCGGCATTGACCTGGTCTCTAATCTGAGCTGCTGTTAACCTGCGATTTCTGATGTTGGTGACTCGGATAAACTTATCCTCAGAAGCAGAGGTGACTCTTGGTCTTCCTTTCCTGGGGCGGTCCTCATGTGAGCCAGTTTCTTTGAAAGTGTCCCCAAGTGCAGTTGCAAAAACCATCAAGCGCTACAAAGTTTTCCCAGTTTTTCGGACTGACTGACCTTCATTTCTTAAAGTAATGATGGCCACTCGTTTTTCTTTACTTAGCTGCTTTTTTCTTGCCATAACACAAATTCTAACAGTCTATTCAGTAGGACTATCAGCTGTGTATCCACCAGACTTCTGCACAACACAACTGATGGTCCCAACCCCATTTATAAGGCAAGAAATCCCACTTATTAAACCTGACAGGGCACACCTGTGAAGTGAAGACCATTTCCGGTGACTACCTCTTGAAGCTCATCAAGAGAATGCCAAGAGTGTGCAAAGCAGTCACCAAAGCAAAAGGTGGCTACTGTGAAGAACCTAGAATATAAGACCTATTTTCAGTTGTTTCACACTTTTTTGTTAAGTATATAATTCCACATGTGGTAATTCATAGTTTTGATGCCTTCAGTGTGAATGTACAATTTTCATAGTCATGAAAATACAGAAAAATCTTTAAATGAGAAGGTGTGTCCAAACGTTTGGTCTGTACTGTATATACATACCACCAAAAGGCCCGACCCCCAATACATAGGAGCATCAGTGAGACAAGGGAAGACAGACAATGGGGAGGGACATACACTTATCAGATCACAAACTCCCTGGCTCCTTCTTCACACACATGGCCTTTTCCTCTTTCTCCAGACTCCCTTTGTCCTTTTCCTCCTACTCAAGATCCCTCTGTCCTTTTCCTCCTTCTCCAGGTACCTCTGTGATTTCCTCCTCCTCCAGATCCCTCTGTCCTTTTCCTCCAACTCCTCCAGACCCCTCTGTCCTTTTCCTCCAACTCCTCCAAACCCGTTATATTTGTCCTCCTCCAGATCTCTGTCCTTTTCCTCCTCCTTCAGATTCCTCTGTTCTTTTCCTCCAACTCATCCAGACCCCTCTGTTCTTTTCCTCCAACTCCTCCAGATCCCTCTGTCCTTTTCCTCCAACTCCTCCAGACCCCTGTCATTTTTCTCCTCCTCCAGATCCCTCTGTCCTTTTCCTCCTACTCCAGATACCTATGTCCTTTCCGCCTCCTCCAGATCCCTCTGTCCTTTTCCTCCAACTCCTCCAGACCCATCTGTGTTTTTCCTCCAACTCCTCCAGACCCCTGTCATTTTTATCCTCCTCCAGATCCCTCTGTCCTTTTCCTTCTACTCCTCCAGACCCCTCTGTGTTTTTCCTCCAACTCCTCCAGACCCCTGTCATTTTTCTCCTCCTCCAGATCCCTCTGTCCTTTTCCTCCTCCTCCAGATCCCTCTCTTTTTCCTTCTCCTCCAGATCCCTCTGTCCTTTTCCTCCTCCTCCAGACCACTCTCTCCGTCTCCTGATCTCTCTGACCTTTTGCTCATCCTGCTCCAGGACCCTCTGTCCTTTTCCTCCTCCTCCATGCCCTCTGTCCTTTTCCTCCTCCTCCAGACCCCTCTGGACTTTTCCTCCAGCTCCCCAGACCCCTCTGTCCTTTTCCTCCTCCTCCAAATCCCTCTGTCCTTTTCCTCCTCCTCCAGACCCCTCTGTCCTTTTCCTCCACCTCCAGATCCCTCTGTCCTTTTCCTCCTCCCACAGATCCCTTTGTCCTTTTCCTCCTCCTCCAGATCCATCTGTCCTTTTCCTCCTCCTCCAGATCCATCTGTCCTTTTCCTCCTCCTCCAGACCCTCTGTCCTTTTCCTCCCCCTCCAGACCACTCTCTCCTTCTCCTGACCTTTCTGATCTGTTGTTCATCCTACTCCAGACCCCTCTGTCCTTTCCTCCTCTTCCAGACCACTCTCTCCTTCTTCTTACCTCTCTGACCTTTTCTACCTCCTCCTCCAGACGCCTCTGTCCTTTTCCTCCTCCTCCAGACCTTCTTTCCTTTTCCTTGTCCTTCAAACCCTCTGTCCTTTTCCTCCTCCTCCAGACCTCTGTCCTTTTCCTCCTCCTCCAGGCACCTCTGTCCTTTTCCTCCTCCTTCAGACCTTCTGTCCTTTTCCTCCTCCTCCAGACCACTCTCTCCTTCTCCTGACCTTTCTGATCTTTTCTGATCTGTTGTTCATCCTACTCCAGACCCCTCTGTCCTTTTCCTTCTCCTCCAGACCACTCTCTCCTTCTCCTGACCTCTCTGACCTTTTTGTTCATCCTACGCCAGACCCTGTGTCCTTTTCCTCCTCCTTCAGAGCCTCTGTCCTTTTCCTCCTCCTCCAGACCACTCTCTCCTTCTCCTGACCTCTCTGACCTTTTTGTTCATCCTACGCCAGACCCTCTGTCCTTTTCCTCCTCCTTCAGACCCTCTATCCTTTTCCTCCTCCTCCAGACCACTCTCTCCTTCTTCTGACCTCTCTGACCTTTTCCACCTCCTCCTCCAGACCCTCTGTCCTTTTCCTCCTCCTTCAGACCCTCTGTCCTTTTCCTCCTCCTCCAGACCACTCTCTCCTTCTCCTGACCTCTCTGACCTTTTTGTTCATCCTACGCCAGACCCTCTGTCCTTTTCCTCCTCCTTCAGACCCTCAGTCCTTTTCCTCCTCCTCCAGACCACTCTCTCCTTCTTCTGACCTCTCTGACCTTTTCCACCTCCTCCTCCAGACCCTCTGTCCTTTTCCTCCTCCTTCAGACCCTCTGTCCTTTTCCTCCTCCTCCAGACCACTCTCTCCTTCTCCTGACCTCTCTGACCTTTTTGTTCATCCTACGCCAGACCCTCTGTCCTTTTCCTCCTCCTTCAGACCCTCAGTCCTTTTCCTCCTCCTCCAGACCACTCTCTCCTTCTTCTGACCTCTCTGACCTTTTCCACCTCCTCCTCCAGACCCTCTGTCCTTTTCCTCCTCCTTCAGACCCTCTGTCCTTTTCCTCCTCCTCCAGACCACTCTCTCCTTCTCCTGACCTCTCTGACCTTTTTGTTCATCCTACGCCAGACCCTCTATCCTTTTCCTCCTCCTCCAGACCCTCTGTCCTTTTCCTCCTCCTCCAGACCACTCTCTCCTTCTCCTGACCTCTCTGACCTTTTGTTCATCCACACCCCTCTGTCCACCACTATCAACAGACTCCATCCCCATCATCCTGTCCACTCCTGTGTCCTGGGATTGTCCTCCGTTGCGTCACTTACCAGACCGCTGGCCACTTGTAAAGCCATGGAGTACACGTCCTTCTCAGTGATCCTGGGGGCGCCCCCCTCTGAGGCTCGGGCACCCTAAACATGAGAGACATTGGACAGTTAGTATATATACCCCTTCTTTAAAGGGTCTCTGTCATCACAGAATGACTCTTCACACCCAGCACAGGCGCTCGGTGCATCATGGCGGCCACACATTTACATCCACCTCCCCAACGGCTGGTGTTACATCTATCTCCACCTTGCTCTATGAGGCCAGAGCTGTCAATCAAAGAAGAGGTGGTGGAGATTATGGGAAAACAAGCAGGTGGGAAGGTGCATGTAAATGATTGGCCGCCATGATGCACCAAGCGCCTGTGCTTGAACGGTCATTGACTACAATCTATTGCTCCCTGTTATCAGCCATTACTGGGGGAGGTGACTGTAGGACAGGTGAGTACAATCTATTACTCCCTGGTATCAGCCATTACTGGAGGAGGAGACTGTAGGACAGGTCCCTGCTGAGAGTAGCACCTGCCTCCTGAGCTCCAGGACATCCAGGAGGAGGGTCGTCGTCTGCCTCTCTTCTCCCCAGGGAGAGGCAGGCCTACTGGGAGGCCGGCATGGCTTCCCAGCCTCCTATCCCCCGGTCTATGCCAGCGGGGGAGAAGGAGCCTCAACAACCGGCCCAGGAGGGAGTGAGGAGATCGGGAAGAATACATCCACCTGCTCCAACCCCGAGACTGTTCACCGCCCGCCCAGAGAGGGAGACCGGGGCACCCCAGGCCCCAGGAACAAGAGCCCAGCAAGATCCTGGGGGGAGATGAGCTCCAGCGAGTCCACAAGTTCCTTCTCCTCCCGAGTGGTCGCCATAAGGCGGAAGTACGAGGACGCCGGCAAAGCACTAACCCAGCTGAAAGAGGAGCTGAGGGAGGCCCGGGTCCTGAACACCCGGGCGTCCAACAAGGAAAGACCCGCGACCTCCCAGAGGTTTAAAGCCCTCAGAGACGAGGTGGTCAGGTTAGTGCTCCTCCGGGAGGGGATTGAGAAAAGCGCAGGTCCCTTCCTGGAGAGGTTTAAGAACCAGCGGGGGTTCTCGGAAATGAAGGAGTTAAAAACCTCAGGACAACCACCAGCCAGCGTCCTTAGCGAAGAGGAGGAGGAGGATGAAGAGGTGACTGGAGTCCCAAGTGCTGGAGCCAGTGAGGGGCAGAGCCGGAGCTCAAGCGGTCTCCCTGCAGGGCAGAGGACTCCCACAGCAGAGGCTGGAGTGTCGGGGGAGGAGGAGGAAGGAGGACTGCTGAGGGAGATCCGACTGCTGGAGTCTACTGTAGACCTGACTGAGTTTTCTTTCGGTGAGGACGAACCAGTGGAGGAGACAAAGAAGAAGAAGACCGGAGGAGCTGCACAGGAGGTGGTGAGTTACAAGTATGTACCATTGTCTGATGTTGCGCCTGCCACCTCCTGTGGAAACCCCACCAAACCTAAAGGCACGGGCTCTGCAGTGGGTCTGAGGCAGAGGCAAGGTGGGGAGAGGAGGACGTTCGGCGATGCTGCTATCTATGTGGGGAAGAGTGCAGGGGGCGAGGCTGTGGAGGTACTCACGGCGCCGGACATAGGAAATCCTGTGGAGTTTCCCTCCCTGCCCTCTGCGGCAAAGCCGGTTATCACCGGGGCCGGGGAGGCCGGGAGGGATGTAAAAAAAATATCTGTGAGGAACACTGGGCGCACTACTACAACAGGGCACCCAAAAAAGACACTAAGGCCCCAAAGTCCGTGGGTACAGGGCGGCAGCGGTGCCTGACAACCAGTCTGCCCAGAACAAGGAACAAAATGTTGCAGGAGAACAACAGCAGAAAGCCAGCACCAACCAAGGGAAAACGGGTGTGGTACTCCCCTCCCCCGGCCCAGCAGGTGTGAGTGCAGAGACACCAGATACAAGGGAAGAAGGAATGGATGTGACTGTGGAAGGTGCAGAGAACAGAGGAATAAATGCTGGTAATGGGGTGATGGGAGGTGGTGGTATGAGTGGTAATGGGGTGACAAGTAAAGGGAATGAAAGTAGTGGTGCAGCGAATGATGGGAGTAATAGGGGAGTGAATGATGGGAGTAGTGGTGCAGCTAATGATGGGAGTAGTGGTGGAATGAATGATGGGAGTAGTAGTGTATCAAATGATGGTAGTAACAGTGGAGTGAATGGTAGGAGCAGTGGTGAAGTGAATGAGGAAGGTAACACTGGTGTTGGTGGGGAGGAAGTAGGCGCTGGTCCCGCTGCCCCCCCCAGCATTGGTGGGGGCTTCAGCCCAAAGCTATTCAGGAGCTGTCAGTGCTGGGGGTAGTAGTGCGCCCTCGTCTGGTGGCCCTGGGGATGGTGACTTGCAACAGCAGCTCCTGAACGCCCTGAGGATTGGGGAGAGCTCCATCACTGTAGAGGGGAGGGAGGTTGATCTGTCTTTCTGGATAGAGAGACATGGTCTTTCAGCCTTCCGAGATAGAGGGGCAGAGACTGTCTGGTCTCTGCCGACACAGGGCAGAGGAGTAACCGTAGGAACGTGGCCCGCCTTCAGTGGGTAAGCAAGGATGCATGTCCTGATAGGTCGAAGGTGGTTGAGCTCCTGCTGGGGATGGGCTTTGCGGCATATGACATCTTTGCCTTGATCCATCCCTACGGGACCTCCTACTTCGATGTCAGCTTCGTGAGACCGGAGGGCCTTGAGCTTTTCTGGTCTCGCCATGAGCTGGCTCGGAGTCGCCCAGAATGGCATGGTTTCTTTCCCCTGGCAATAACTCGCCAAAATTCAGTCAGGAAGGTGACCGTTTTGACTAGTAATGAGTCGCTTTCCTGTATGGACATTACCACCTGGGTGAGTCGATACGGAGAGGTCACCAATATTCCCGAAAAGAATCTGGATGACCATGGTATCTGGTCAGGGGCCTGGACCTTCATGGTGAGATTGAAGGTTTCGGGAAACACTGTTACCCATATCCCCTCCTCAACCTTTTTGGGGAGGGATAGGATCTTGATTTTCTACCGGGGGCAGCCTAAGGTCTGTCACAGGTGCGGTAGCCCCACACACTTCAGTGCGCAGTGTACCACCCAGAAATGCGCACTGTGTGGGGACCTCGGTCATCTTGCTGCTGCCTGTCGCAGGATTAGGTGTAACTTGTGTGGTGACCTCGGTCACCCGTTCAGTCGCTGTCCGCGTTCCTTCGCCAATGCGGTCCTGAAAGCGGCGAGTGCGGGACAGGCGAAAGCCGGGACTAATCTTGCCGGTGAAGGGACCAGTAGAGGCGGGGGAGGCAGGGATCCGGTGAGGAGCAAGCTGCCGCCATCCACCATCAGGCGGCAGGAGAAGCGCCGTGGGGACAGGGGGCAGGGAGTAATGTTCCTAAACTCTGACCCAGGTACTTCACTTGCAGCTGAGGATCCTAAAGACAGCGAATTGAGTGAGGAAGTCAAGAGACTTGAAAGGGAAGAGCGAGAGGACGCCACGTCTTCCCAGGAACCCTCTTCTGGTGACAGTCTAGATGAGGGAGAGGGGGAGTGGTCACAGAAAAAGAAAAAAGGTAACAGAAAAACGGCCAGAGGTAGGAGGGGGACCAGGTCTCGAGCTGCCTCTTTGGAGTGCGACCCCTCTGACTCTCTGACCGTGATCCAGGCGCCATTGGAGGGTTCAGTCGCCCCCCCTCTGGTGGATCTCCCATGGACTTCCCTCCGGGAGGGGAGGATGGGGACCCGGGGCCGGAGGTTGCGGACAAGGTGGTTGGGGCTCCGGAGATGGCTGGGTCTTCCTCTCGGGGGGGGGGGGAATACAAAATCCTCTGGGTGGGGGGACTAAACCAGGACCACCAGACAAGGGCAAGAATGTATGTAAGGAGAGAATGGATGAATCTGTTTGTCTTAAGCGCACTAAAAACCCGTCGTTATCGGAGGAAGAGGTTGGGACTGTCAGTGGTGGGAAGATAAAGGCTATCTAATTCAATCAATCATGATGGCGGCACCCACCCCGTTGACGCTGGCAACTATTAATGTTTGCAGCATAAAGTCAGATGCGGCAAGGTACACGGCCTTTCATTTTCTCGGCCAACTTGACTCTGACATTTTGTTTTTGCAGGAGACCAGGTTGACCGATATATCAACCTGGCATAAAGCAAGGCGGGAGTGGAGGCATGGGCCCTCCTACTGGTCTCTTGCGGCCGAGCCGTATAGCGGGGTGGCGGTCCTTTTTAAGACTGCAGCGGTTGAATGCAGACGAGTGATCGAATTAGAAATGGGGAGATGCTTGATCCTAGATATCTCCATGGGGGGACAAGAGCTTCGGCTCATTAACATCTATGGTTCCCAGTCCAAGTGGGACCGCAAATGTCTCTTCCTGAAGATCAAACCTTTTTTATTTTCGAGTCGGCAGGTGGTCTTCGGAGGGGATTTCAACAATGTCACGAGATCCTGTGATAGAGGAGGTTCCGGAGACCGGCTGGCTTATGACTGCGTCGTGTTAAACAGGATAGTGAGTGAGGCTCGCCTGGTGGATGTCCACATCCGGCACAACCCGGGCGACACGGGATTCACCTTTTTTAGAGGTAGTCAGTGCAGGTCTAGGCTAGACAGGTTTTATTTGAAGGAGGAGGCCGTCTCTTCACCGTTGTCGGTTGTGGAGGTGGAGTTCTCCAATCACTGTTTGATTATGTTTTCTCTGAACGTTACAGAGACTCCTCGGATGGGAAGAGGCTATTGGAAGCTGAATTCATCACTCCTTGAGGAAGAAGCTGTAAGACGGTCTTTTGAGGAATTCTTTCAGAGCCAGGTACCATTGCTGGGCCTAAGTAACACTAAGTCGGAGTGGTGGGAGATGTTCAAACATCGGGTGGCGAGATTCTTCCGGCAGCTCTCGAACCTCAGAAGCCTGAACAGGGATCGCCTGTATCAGAGCCTGAGGAGGAAACTCGAGCATCTTGTCTCGACTGGAGGTAGCCGCGAGGAGATCTCCAGAGTGAAGTCCTTGCTGAAGAGGTGTCAGTACGATAGGCACGCATCTTTGGTTTTCGAGAGGGACTACGGGAAGTACTGCTCGCCCAACCCTTACAGAAACTGTAAGATGTCAGTGAATAGTAAGATAGTGACGGGGCTGGTGGACAGTACGGGGAGTACCGCTTATGTTTTGTATCCTGTAATGTATTGCAGTTATGTCATGTAGTGTATTCTTCTATAAGTAAAAAAGACCTACAATCTATGACTATGCACTGATATAACCTCACACTACTGCCCCCTTATCACACTCGTGCCCCCCTTATCAAGCTTGTGCCCCCCTTATCACACTCATGCCCCCCTTATCACACTCATTCCCCCCTTATCAAGCTTGTGCCCGCCTTATCACACTCGTGCCCCCCTTATCACACTCGTGCCCCCCTTATCACACTTGTGCCCCCCCTTATCACACTCGTGCCCTCCCTTATCACACTCGTGCCCCCCTTATCACACTCAAGCCCCTTCTATCACACTCGTGCCCCCCGTTACCACACTCGTACCCTCTGTATCACACTCATGTCCCCCTTATCACACTCGTACCCCCCTTATCACACTCATACCCTCTTTATCACACTCATGCCCCCCTTATCACACTCGTTCTCCCCATCACACTCATACCCCCTTATCATACTTGTGCCCCCTTATCACGCTCGTGTCCCCCTATCACACTCATGCCCCCTTTATCACGCTTGTGAACCCCTTATCACACTCATGCCCCCCTATCACACTCATGCCCCCTTTAACACACTTGTGCCCCCTATCACACTCGTGCCCCCTTTATCACACTATTGCTCCCCCTTATCACACTCATGACCCTTGTTATCACATTCGTGCCCTTATCACACTCATGCCCCACCTTATCACACTCATGCCCCACCTTATCACACTCGTGCCCCCCAAATCACACTCGTGCCCCCCATCACACTCGTGTCCCCCCTTATCACACTCGCACCCCCCTTATCACACTCGTGCCCCCCCTATCACACTCGCGTCCCCCCTTATCACACTCGCACTCCCCTTATCACACTCGTGCCCACCCCTATCACACTCGCGTCCCCCTTATTACCTCCTGCGGGTTCCTGAGGAAGGTGAGAAGGTTTCCGTAGCTCATGGCCTTCATGATGATGCTCGGGGGTCTCCTCTCGGTCTGACACCACAGCATTGTTACCAGACTGTTGTGATTACAGACCTGGACATAAAACTTCATCAGGTCGATGAAATCCTGCACTTCTCCGGGGCTGCAATGCTCTGCAGAGGACACATGGGCAGGGGGCACGTCATTCTGTGCTCCTCTCATTACTGACACCCCCAGAGACGCCCCTCTTACCGGACAGCTCCTTTAGGACAACATGCTGACTGTCCTCCCCCGGGCAACACAGGTCCCCCCGACTAATGGGACCAAAGTGGCCGTCACACACCAGCACCCTGCGCTCCAGCGTCCACCCCGCGGGCAGCTGTTTTTTCTCCAGAACCGGATCTGGAACATCCAGCGAATTTTCAAAGACCCCCGCAGCATTCACAGCCCAGTCCTCATAGAGACCTGGAAAAGGGGACAGATGAATAGTATGTTGTGTATATACACAGTGGTGTGAAAAAGTATTGGCCCCTCCTCCCTGATTTCTTATTCTTTTGCATGTTTGTCACTTTTTAAAATGAAGGTCTTTATTATTAAGGGAAAAAGAAATCCAAACCTACAGGGCCCTGTAGTGATTGCCCCCTAAACCTAATAACTGTTGACCCCTTAGCAGAAGCAACTGCAATCAAGTGAAATGAGTCTTTACAACGCTCTGGAGGAATTTTGGCCACTCATCTTTCCAGAATTGTAATTCAGCCACATTAAAGGGTTTCCGAGCATGAACCGCCTCTTAAGGTCCGGCCACAGCATCTCAATAGGACTAAGGTCAGGACTTTGACTAGGCCACTCCAAAGTCTAAATTTTGTTTTTTCTTAAGCCGTTCAGAGGTGGACTCGCTGGTGTGTTTTGGATCTTCTGGATCCTTAACCCCTTCATGACCGCAGCATTTTCTGTTTTTGCGTTTTCGTTTTTTTACTCCCCTTCTTCCCAGAGCCATAACTTTTTTTTATTTTTTGGTCAATATGGCCGTGTGAGGGCTTATTTTTTGCGGGACGAGTTGTACTTTTGAACGACATCACTGGTTTTACCATATCGTGTGCTGGAAAACGGGAAAAAAAATTTCAACTGCGGTGAAATTGCAAAAAAAGTGCAATACCACAGTTGTTTTTTTGTTTTGTTTTTTACCACGTTCACTGAATGCTAAAACTGACCGGCCATTATTATTCTCCAGGTCATTACGAGTTCGTAGACACCAAACATGTACAGGTTTTTTTTTATTTAAGTGGTGAAAAAAAATCCAATGTTTGCTAAAAATGAAAAAATTGGCGCCATTTTGCAAGACCCGTAGCGTCTCCATTTTTCGTGATCTGGTTAACAGACGCGGGTGGATCGCGATTCCACCCACAGCTGTTGCGGGCACGTGTCAGCTGTATAGATCAGCTGTCATGTGCCCGGAAAGGGCGGGCTCAGTGCCAGAGCCTGCACCAAACAGGGGGATCTGACGTGGGGCGTACTATTACACCCCACGTCAGAAAGGGGTTAAAACATAAATTAATTGTGGTTGATCACATCTTTGGGAAGCTGAGTACAATTTCCCTAGCCACACACAGGCCTGATTACTGCCACCCCTGTTCTCAATCAAGAAATCACTTAAATAGGACCTGCCTGACAAAGTGAAGTAGACCAAAAGATCCTCAAAAGCTAGACATCATGCTGCGATCCAAAGAAATTCAGGAACAAATGAGACACAAAGTAATTGAGATCTATCAGTCTGGAATAGGTAATAAAGCCATTTCTTTGGGACTCCGGCGAACCACAGTGAGAGCCATTATCCACAAATGGCGAAAAGATGGAACAGTCGTGAACCTTCCCAGGAGTGGCCGGCCATCCAAAATTACCCCAAGAGCGCAGCGACGACTAATCCAAGAGGTCACAAAAGGCCCCACAACAACATCCAAAGAACTGCAGGCCTCACTTGCCTCAGTTAAGGTCAGTGTTCATGACTCCAACATAAGAAAGAGACTGGGCAAAAATGGCCTGCATGGGAGAATTCCAAGACAAAAACCACAGCTGACCAAAAGGAACATAAAGGCTCATCTCAGTTTTGCCAGAAAACATCTTGATGATCGCCAAGACTTTTGGGAGAATACTCTATGGACTGACGAGAAAAAAGTTGAACTTTTTGGAAGGTATATGTCCCATTACATCTGGTATAGAGGTAACACAGCATTTCAGAAAAGGAACATCATACCAACAGTAAAATATGGTGGTGGTAGTGTGATGGTCTGGAGCTGTTTTGCTGCTTCAGGACCTGGAAGACTTGCTGTGGTAAATGGAACCATGAATTCTGCTGTCTACCAAAAAATCCTGATGGAGAAAGTCTGGTCATCTGTTCATGATCTCAAGCTGAAGCGCACTTGGGTTATGCAGCAGGACAATGATCCAAAACACACCAGCAAGTCCACCTCTGAATGACTTAAGAAAAGCAACATTAAGACTTTGGAGCAACCTAGTCAAAGTCCTGACCTTAATCTGATTGAGATGCTGTGGCCACACCTTAAAGAGGCGGTTCATGCTCGGAAACCTCCAATGTGGCTGAATTACAACAATTCTGCAAAGATGAGCGGCCAAAATTCCTTCAGAGCATTGTAAAGACTGATTGCAGTTGCTTCTGCTAAGGGTTCAACAGTTATTAGGTTTAGGGGGCAATCACTATCACACAGGGCCCTGAAGGTTTGGATTTCTTTCTCCCTTAATAATAAAGACCTTCATTTATAAACTGCATTTTGTGGTTACTTGTGTGATCTTTGTCTAATATTTACATTTGTTGTGATCTGAAACATTTAAGTCACAAAGAATAAGAAATCGGGTAGGGGGCAAACACTTTATCACACAGGGCCCTGTAGGTTTGGATTTCTTTTTCCCTTACTAATAAAGACCTTCATTTATAAACTGCATCTCCTGGTTACTTGTGTTATCTTTGTCTAATATTTACATTTGTTTTGTGATCTGAAACATTTAAGTCACAAAGAATAAGAAATCAGGAAGGGGGCAAATACTTTTCACACCACTGTATATATACACTGTATAAAGCACAGTGCAGACATTACATACACACAGTAATGCACAGACGTCTTATCTACACCTGTCACTTATTCACAGGTTATGGAGGATCTCCACAGGAGATTGTGCCAGATAACTTGGAGAACTTCCCTCAGATCTTCTGTGCGTGAGACTCAGGCCACGGCCCCACTATCAGTATTCGGTCAGTATTCGGTCAGTATTCTTTCTCAGGAGTGGGTGATAAATGCAGAATTGGTGACTTGTTTCTATTCTATTCAATTCTCTGATTGTTCCTCATCTGGTTTAGGCTCCCACTCCTGGGAACAAATACTGACCGAATACTGACCGAATACGGATAGTGGGGCCGTGGCCTTATGCGGATCCTTCTGTCTCTTCATGGGATCCCAGACAGACGGGATGATGTGAGATCAGGGCTCCGGGGCCGAATCACCACCTCCAGGGCTTCTTAGTTGCAGTTGTATGAAGATGACTTCTGGTCGGTGGATGGAGCAGCTGGTCTCCTCGGCTGCTGCCAGTTCTGAGCTGATGGCTCTGCTGGACATCTTCCAATATTGAAGGGCAGTAACATGATGTGTCTCGTCTTCTGCACTGTTTCCCCGGCCGCCCCTGCGTCTCTGCTCCTCAATGTTGCTCATTTCTTCGTGCTTGCTCTTGAACAGCCCAGTAGGTGTGACATTTTTGCCTGGGAGAGACCTTGCTGATGCAGTTTAACTACCTGGTCAGTCTTTCCAGGGTGTATGACCTGTGACATGATCTGTCCTCCACAACCTCACCTTTCTAGCAGAGTTTGTCTGTTCCTCACCCACATGTAGTGTAATCTGACAGCAGTATGACGTAACACGCAGACACACATTTACTCTCTACCTTTGGTTTTCCCTTTTGATTCTTTTCTTTTTTCTCTCTTTCCGCAGATTGACCTCCATAAGATAATGGCGACTATGATGAGGGTGGAGCCTGAGAGGAGCGCCGGAATGATGATGACCGAATTCTGCCAGCCGTTCTCATCTGAGGAAAGGAGCACACAATCCATACAGATCCCCCATATACAGCACCTCATATAGGGAGGCAGATACCGGGGTACGGAGGGGTGTCAGTGTACGCATCGCTGGTCCTCTGCCTTCGCTGTGCATGCTAATCACCCGCTTCTTGGCAGGAAGGAGTCTGGGAAAGTCGACCATATTGTTAACTCTCACCTTTCTGGGAGTATTGCATAGCACTTACTGCGTTGGAAATCCTCGGATGAGTTCATGGTGAGCTGCCGCGGGTCCATGTGTCAGCGCCAGGGTCTCTCTGGGCCTCAGCCGCTCGTCAGTCCCTGCAGGGAAGGGGGGCACTGAATATTACTGGAAATGGTTTATATCATCTAATAACCCCGATCCCGCCGATACCAAATCCCATCACCCTGCATGAGAGCGGTCTGCGGTCATGTGACTAGAGCACGGAAAAGCTCCACCCCCGAGGAGCAGCTGCACCCATAAAGCCCTGCCCCCATAAATACCGTCCTCTCCCAAAAACCTTGTACCTGACTCCCAGACCTATGAATGTCAAGTAATATGTAGTCAAAAGAGTGGGGGAACATAAACCAGGAGAGATGGGAGACCAGAAGAGCAGCACAGTGCAGTAACCCTCCCTAACACAAGGGGGCAATAGACTGAGTGTCGGGCAGATAAGTTCAGTCTATTGCCTCCTGTTATCAGCTCAGAGAAGTGTAACTGTCATTTTCAGGAGAGCTAGCAGCAGAATATCTATCTGCCACCAGCTCCTCCCCCTCTGAGCCTGAGTCTAGCCCCTCCCCCTCTGTGTCCACCTCAGCTCCTCCCCCTCTGTGCATCAGTCTAGCTCCCCACCCTCTGCGCAGAGTCCAGCTTCTCCCCCCTCTGTGCACAAGTTCAGCTCCTCCCCCCTTTGTGCCTGCCTCCAGCTCCTCCCCCTCTATACCCACCTCCAGCTCTTCTCCCTGTGCCTGAGTCTAGCTCCTCCCCCTCGGTACTCATCTCCAGCTCTTTCCCCTCTGTGCCTGCATGCAGCTCCTCCCCTTCTATGCCTACCTCCAGTTCCTTCCCCTCTGTACCCAAGTCCAGCTCCTCCCTTTCTATGCCTGCCTCCAGCTCCTCCCCCGTGTGCCTGAGTCTAGCTTCTCTCCCTCTGTGCCTGAGCCAAGCTCCTCCCTCTCTCTGACTGCCTCCAGCTCCTCCCCCCTGCTGACTGCCTCCAGCTTCTCCTCATCTGATTGCCTCCAGCTACTACCCATCTCACTGCCTCCGGATCCTCCCCAATCTGGCTGCTACCAGCTCCTCCCTCTCTGTGCCAAAGTCCAGCTCCTCCCCGACTGCATCCAGCTCCTCCCTGACTGCATCCAGCTCCTCCCCATCTGACTCCAGCTCCTCCCCATCTCTGACTGACTCCAGCTCCTCCCCATCTCTGACTGTCTCCAGCTCCTCCCAATCTCTGTCTCCAGCTCCTCACCATCTGACTCCAGCTCCTCCCCATCTATGACTGACTCCAGCTCCTCCCCATCTGACTGCCTCCAGCTCCTCCCTATCTGACTCCAGCTCCTCCCCATCTCTGACTGCCTCCAGCTCCTCCCCATCTGACTGCCTCCAGCTCCTTCCTATCTGACTCCAGCTCCTCCCCATCTGACTGACTCCAGCTCCTCCCCATTTCTGACCGTCTCCAGCTCCTCCCCATCTGTCTTCAGCTCCTCCCCATCTGACTTACTCCAGTGCCTCCCCATCTGACTGCCTCCAGCTCCTCCCAATCTCTGACTGTCTCCAGCTCCTCCCCATCTGACTGCCTCCAGCTCCTCCCCATCTCTGACTGACTCCAGCTCCTCCCCATCTGACTGCCTCCAGCTCCTCCCCATCTCTGACTGACTCCAGCTCCTCCCCATCTGACTGCCTCCAGCTCCTCCCCATCTGACTTACTACAGCGCCTCCCCGTCGACTGCCTCCAGCTCCTCCCCCATCTGACTGACTCCAGCTCTTCCCCATCTCTGACTGACTCCAGCTCCTCCCCATCTGTGACTGACTCCAGCTCCTCCCCATCTGTGACTGACTCCAGCTCCTCCCCATCTCTGACTGCCTCCAGCTCCTCCCCATCTGTGACTGACTCCAGCTCCTCCCCATCTCTGACTGCCTCCAGCTCCTCCCCATATGACTCCAGCTCCTCCCCATCTCTGACTGACTCCAGCTCCTCCCCATCGCTGACTGACTCCAGCTCCTCCCCATCGCTGACTGACTCCAGCTCCTCCCCATCTCTGACTGCCTCCAGCTCCTCCCCATATGACTCCAGCTCCTCCCCATCGCTGACTGACTCCAGCTCCTCCCCATCGCTGACTGACTCCAGCTCCTCCCCATCTCTGACTGACTCCAGCTCCTCCCCATCTCTGACTGCCTCCAGCTCCTCCCCATCTCTGACTGCCTCCAGCTCCTCCCCATATGACTCCAGCTCCTCCCCATCTCTGACTGACTCCAGCTCCTCCCCATCGCTGACTGACTCCAGCTCCTCCCCATCTCTGACTGTCTCCAGCTCCTCCCCATCGCTGACTGACTCCAGCTCCTCCCCATCACTGAGTGACTCCAGCTCCTCCCCATCTCTGACTGACTCCAGCTCCTCCCCATCGCTGACTGACTCCAGCTCCTCCACATCTCTGACTGTCTCCAGCTCCTCCCCATCTCTGACTGTCTCCAGCTCCTCCCCATCTGACTCCAGCTCCTCCCCATCTCTGACTGACTCCAGCTCCTCCCTATCTGACTCCAGCTCCTCCCCATCTCTGACAGACTCCAGCTCCTCCCCATCTCTGACTGACTCCAGCTCCTCCCCATCTCTGACTGTCTCCAGCTCCTCCCCATCTGACTCCAGCTCCTCCCCATCTCTGACTGTCTCCAGCTCCTCCCCATCTGACTGCCTCCAGCTCCTCCCCATCTGACTCCAGCTCCTCCCCATCTGACTGCCTCCAGCTCCTCCCTATCTGACTCCAGCTCCTCCCCATCTCTGACTGTCTCCAGCTCCTCCCCATCTGACTCCAGCTCCTCCCCATCTCTGACTGTCTCCAGCTCCTCCCCATCTGACTGCCTCCAGCTCCTCCCCATCTGACTGCCTCCAGCTCCTCCCCATCTCTGACTGTCTCCAGCTCATTCCCATCTCTGACTGACTCCAGCTCCTCCCCATCTCTGACTACAGCTCCTCACCATCTCTGACTGCCTCCAGCTCCTCCCCATCTCTGACTGCCTCCAGCTCCTCCCCATCTCTGACTACAGCTCCTCCCTATCTCTGACTGACTCCAGCTCCTCCCCATCTCTGACTGCCTCCAGCTCCTCCCCATCTCTGACTGCCTCCAGCTCCTCCCCATCTCTGACTACAGCTCCTCCCTATCTCTGACTGACTCCAGCTCCTCCCCATCTCTGACTGCCTCTAGCTCCTCCCCATCTCTGACTACAGCTCCTCCCTATCTCTGACTGACTCCAGCTCCTCCCCATCTCTGACTGCCTCCAGCTCCTCCCCATATGACTCCAGCTCCTCCCCATCTCTGACTGACTCCAGCTCCTCCCCATCGCTGACTGACTCCAGCTCCTCCCCATCTCTGACTGTCTCCAGCTCCTCCCCATCGCTGACTGACTCCAGCTCCTCCCCATCACTGAGTGACTCCAGCTCCTCCCCATCTCTGACTGACTCCAGCTCCTCCCCATCGCTGACTGACTCCAGCTCCTCCACATCTCTGACTGTCTCCAGCTCCTCCCCATCTCTGACTGTCTCCAGCTCCTCCCCATCTGACTCCAGCTCCTCCCCATCTCTGACTGACTCCAGCTCCTCCCTATCTGACTCCAGCTCCTCCCCATCTCTGACAGACTCCAGCTCCTCCCCATCTCTGACTGACTCCAGCTCCTCCCCATCTCTGACTGTCTCCAGCTCCTCCCCATCTGACTCCAGCTCCTCCCCATCTCTGACTGTCTCCAGCTCCTCCCCATCTGACTGCCTCCAGCTCCTCCCCATCTGACTGACTCCAGCTCCTCCCCATCTGACTGCCTCCAGCTCCTCCCTATCTGACTCCAGCTCCTCCCCATCTCTGACTGTCTCCAGCTCCTCCCCATCTGACTCCAGCTCCTCCCCATCTCTGACTGTCTCCAGCTCCTCCCCATCTGACTGCCTCCAGCTCCTCCCCATCTGACTGCCTCCAGCTCCTCCCCATCTCTGACTGTCTCCAGCTCATTCCCATCTCTGACTGACTCCAGCTCCTCCCCATCTCTGACTACAGCTCCTCACCATCTCTGACTGCCTCCAGCTCCTCCCCATCTCTGACTGCCTCCAGCTCCTCCCCATCTCTGACTACAGCTCCTCCCTATCTCTGACTGACTCCAGCTCCTCCCCATCTCTGACTGCCTCCAGCTCCTCCCCATCTCTGACTGCCTCCAGCTCCTCCCCATCTCTGACTACAGCTCCTCCCTATCTCTGACTGACTCCAGCTCCTCCCCATCTCTGACTGCCTCTAGCTCCTCCCCATCTCTGACTACAGCTCCTCCCTATCTCTGACTGACTCCAGCTCCTCCCCATCTCTGACTACAGCTCCTCCCTATCTCTGACTGACTACAGCTCCTCCCCATCTGACTGCCTCCAGCTCCTTCCTATCTGACTCCAGCTCCTCCCCATCTGACTGACTCCAGCTCCTCCCCATTTCTGACCGTCTCCAGCTCCTCCCCATCTGTCTTCAGCTCCTCCCCATCTGACTTACTCCAGTGCCTCCCCATCTGACTGCCTCCAGCTCCTCCCAATCTCTGACTGTCTCCAGCTCCTCCCCATCTGACTGCCTCCAGCTCCTCCCCATCTGACTTACTACAGCGCCTCCCCGTCGACTGCCTCCAGCTCCTCCCCCATCTGACTGACTCCAGCTCTTCCCCATCTCTGACTGACTCCAGCTCCTCCCCATCTGTGACTGACTCCAGCTCCTCCCCATCTGTGACTGACTCCAGCTCCTCCCCATCTCTGACTGCCTCCAGCTCCTCCACATCTCTGACTGCCTCCAGCTCCTCCCCATCTCTGACTGCCTCCAGCTCCTCCCCATATGACTCCAGCTCCTCCCCATCTCTGACTGCCTCCAGCTCCTCCCCATCTCTGACTGCCTCCAGCTCCTCCCCATATGACTCCAGCTCCTCCCCATCGCTGACTGACTCCAGCTCCTCCCCATCGCTGACTGACTCCAGCTCCTCCCCATCGCTGACTGACTCCAGCTCCTCCCCATCTCTGACTGACTCCAGCTCCTCCCCATCTCTGACTGCCTCCAGCTCCTCCCCATATGACTCCAGCTCCTCCCCATCTCTGACTGTCTCCAGCTCCTCCCCATCTGACTGCCTCCAGCTCCTCCCCATCTGACTGACTCCAGCTCCTCCCCATCTCTGACTACAGCTCCTCCCCATCTGACTCCAGCTCCTCCCCATCTCTGACTGACTCCAGCTCCTTCCCATCTGTGACTGACTCCAGCTCCTCCCCATCTGTGACTGACTCCAGCTCCTCCCCATCTCTGACTGCCTCCAGCTCCTCCACATCTCTGATTGCCTCCAGCTCCTCCCCATCTCTGACTGCCTCCAGCTCCTCCCCATATGACTCCAGCTCCTCCCCATCTCTGACTGCCTCCAGCTCCTCCCCATCTCTGACTGCCTCCAGCTCCTCCCCATATGACTCCAGCTCCTCCCCATCTCTGACTGACTCCAGCTCCTCCCCATCGCTGACTGACTCCAGCTCCTCCCCATCGCTGACTGACTCCAGCTCCTCCCCATCTCTGACTGACTCCAGCTCCTCCCCATCTCTGACTGCCTCCAGCTCCTCCCCATATGACTCCAGCTCCTCCCCATCTCTGACTGACTCCAGCTCCTCCCCATCGCTGACTGACTCCAGCTCCTCCCCATCTCTGACTGACTCCAGCTCCTCCCCATCTCTGACTGCCTCCAGCTCCTCCCCATCTCTGACTGCCTCCAGCTCCTCCCCATATGACTCCAGCTCCTCCCCATCTTTGACTGACTCCAGCTCCTCCCCATCGCTGACTGACTCCAGCTCCTCCCCATCTCTGACTGTCTCCAGCTCCTCCCCATCGCTGACTGACTCCAGCTCCTCCCCATCGCTGAGTGACTCCAGCTCCTCCCCATCTCTGACTGACTCCAGCTCCTCCCCATCGCTGACTGACTCCAGCTCCTCCACATCTCTGACTGTCTCCAGCTCCTCCCCATCTCTGACTGTCTCCAGCTCCTCCCCATCTGACTCCAGCTCCTCCCCATCTCTGACTGACTCCAGCTCCTCCCTATCTGACTCCAGCTCCTCCCCATCTCTGACTGACTCCAGCTCCTCCCCATCTCTGACTGACTCCAGCTCCTCCCCATCTCTGACTGTCTCCAGCTCCTCCCCATCTGACTCCAGCTCCTCCCCATCTCTGTCTCCAGCTCCTCCCCATCTGACTGCCTCCAGCTCCTCCCCATCTGACTGACTCCAGCTCCTCCCCATCTGACTCCAGCTCCTCCCCATCTCTGACTGTCTCCAGCTCCTCCCCATCTGACTGCCCCCAGCTCCTCCCCATCTGACTCCAGCTCCTCCCCATCTCTGACTGTCTCCAGCTCCTCCCCATCTGACTGACTCCAGCTCCTCCCCATCTGACTCCAGCTCCTCCCCATCTCTGACTGTCTCCAGCTCCTCCCCATCTGACTGCCTCCAGCTCCTCCCCATCTGACTGACTCCAGCTCCTCCCCATCTGACTCCAGCTCCTCCCCATCTCTGTCTCCAGCTCCTCCCCATCTGACTGCCTCCAGCTCCTCCCCATCTGACTGACTCCAGCTCCTCCCCATCTCTGACTACAGCTCCTCACCATCTCTGACTGCCTCCAGCTCCTCCCCATCTCTGACTGCCTCCAGCTCCTCCCCATCTCTGACTACAGCTCCTCCCTATCTCTGACTGACTCCAGCTCCTCCCCATCTCTGACTGCCTCCAGCTCCTCCCCATCTCTGACTACAGCTCCTCCCTATCTCTGACTGACTCCAGCTCCTCCCCATCTCTGACTGCCTCCAGCTCCTCCCCATCTCTGACTACAGCTCCTCCCTATCTCTGACTGACTCCAGCTCCTCCCCATCTCTGACTACAGCTCCTCCCTATCTCTGACTGACTCCAGCTCCTCCCCATCTCTGACTACAGCTCCTCCCTATCTCTGACTGACTCCAGCTCCTCCCCATCTCTGACTGTCTCCAGCTCCTCCCCATCTGACTCCAGCTCCTCCCCATCTCTGACTGTCTCCAGCTCCTCCCCATCTGACTGCCTCCAGCTCCTCCCCATCTGACTGACTCCAGCTCCTCCCCATCTGACTCCAGCTCCTCCCCATCTCTGTCTCCAGCTCCTCCCCATCTGACTGCCTCCAGCTCCTCCCCATCTGACTGACTCCAGCTCCTCCCCATCTCTGACTACAGCTCCTCACCATCTCTGACTGCCTCCAGCTCCTCCCCATCTCTGACTGCCTCCAGCTCCTCCCCATCTCTGACTACAGCTCCTCCCTATCTCTGACTGACTCCAGCTCCTCCCCATCTCTGACTGCCTCCAGCTCCTCCCCATCTCTGACTACAGCTCCTCCCTATCTCTGACTGACTCCAGCTCCTCCCCATCTCTGACTGCCTCCAGCTCCTCCCCATCTCTGACTACAGCTCCTCCCTATCTCTGACTGACTCCAGCTCCTCCCCATCTCTGACTACAGCTCCTCCCTATCTCTGACTGACTCCAGCTCCTCCCCATCTCTGACTACAGCTCCTCCCTATCTCTGACTGACTCCAGCTCCTCCCCATCTCTGACTGTCTCCAGCTCCTCCCCATCTGACTCCAGCTCCTCCCCATCTCTGACTGACTCCAGCTCCTCCCTATCTGACTGCAGCTCCTCCCCATCTCTGACTGCCTCCAGCTCCTCCCCATCTCTGACTACAGCTCCTCCCTATCTCTGACTGACTCCAGCTCCTCCCCATCTCTGACTACAGCTCCTCCCTATCTCTGACTGACTCCAGCTCCTCCCCATCTCTGACTGTCTCCAGCTCCTCCCCATCTGACTCCAGCTCCTCCCCATCTCTGACTGTCTCCAGCTCCTCCCCATCTGACTCCAGCTCCTCCCTATCTGACTCCAGCTCCTCCCCATCTCTGACTGACTCCAGCTCCTCCCCATCTCTGACTGACTCCAGCTCCTCCCCATCTCTGACTGTCTCCAGCTCCTCCCTATCTGACTCCAGCTCCTCCCTATCTCTGACTGACTCCAGCTCCTCCCCATCTCTGACTGACTCCAGCTCCTCCCCATCTGACTGCCTCCAGCTCCTCCCCATCTCTGACTGACTCCAGCTCCTCCCCATCTCTGACTGACTCCAGCTCCTCCCCATCTCTGACTACAGCTCCTCCCCATCTCTGACTACAGCTCCTCACCATCTCTGACTGCCTCCAGCTCCTCCCCATCTCTGACTGCCTCCAGCTCCTCACCATCTCTGACTGCCTCCAGCTCCTCCCCATCTCTGACTACAGCTCCTCACCATCTCTGACTGACTCCAGCTCCTCCCCATCTCTGACTACAGCTCCTCACCATCTCTGACTGCCTCCAGCTCCTCCCCATCTCTGACTACAGCTCCTCACCATCTCTGACTGCCTCCAGCTCCTCCCCATCTCTGACTACAGCTCCTCCCTATCTCTGACTGACTCCAGCTCCTCCCCATCTCTGACTACAGCTCCTCCCCATCTCTGACTGCCTCCAGCTCCTCCCCATCTCTGACTGCCTCCAGCTCCTCCCCATCTCTGCCAGCCTCTAGCTCCTCCCCATCTCTGCCAGCCTCTAGCTCCTCCCCTCCCATTACACACGTTCTTATTTTCATGTGAATTATTGATTTATGAAATTAAAATGACGGCGACTCTTTCCGCAGAGGTGGGTGTATCACGTGCAGGTCATCAGAGACGGAGACTTGTTTGGTTAGAATGTTGTAGTAGTGTTCAGTGTGCGCTGTGTCGCTGCCCCAAAGACTGCAAGACTCAATATAAATAATAGGATTGTAGTGTCTCCTCCACTGTGATAATGACGACAAGCCGACGAGGAGTCATCACCATCATTTCCATCCACGTCCTGAAAAGCTCTAAAGATAGGGGTGATGGCTGCAGCTCCTTTGGGTGCAGACGGCTCCTCGCGATAAGGATGATGGTGGTGACTCCTCAGGGTGCGGATGCCTCCTGAGGATAAGGATGATGGTGGTGACTCCTCAGGGTGTGGACGCCTCCTCAGGATAAGGATGATGTTTGTGGCTCCTCAGGGTATGGATGCCTCCTTGGGGTAAGGATGAGTGTGGTGGCTCCTCAGGATAAGGATGATAGTGGTAGCTCCTGAGGTTCCGGACGCCTTCTGAAGATAAGGATGATGGTGGTGACTCCTCAGGGTGTGGACGCCTCCTCAGGATAAAGATGGTGTTTGTGGCTCCTCAGGGTATGGATGCCTCCTTGGGGTAAGGATGAGTGTGGTGGCTCCTCAGGACAAGGATGATAGTGGTAGCTCCTCAGGGTCCGGACGCCTCCTCAAGATAAGGATGATGGTGGTGGTGGCTCCTCAGGGTGTGGACGCCTCCTCAGGATAAGGATGGTGGTCGTGGCTCCTCAGGGTGTGGACGCCTCCTCAGGATAAGGATGGTGGTCGTGGCTCCTCAGGGTGTGGATGCCTCCTCAGGGTGTGGATGCCTCCTCAGGGTAAGGATGAGTGTGGTGGCTCCGCAGGATAAGGATGATGGTGGTGGCTCCTCAGGGTGCGGACGCCTCCTGAGGATAAGGATGATGGTGGTGACTCCTCAGGGTGTGGACACCTCCTCAGGATAAGGATGGTGTTTGTGGCTCCTCAGGGTATGGATGCCTCCTTGGGGTAAGGATGAGTGTGGTGGCTCCTAAGGATAAGGATGATAGTGATAGCTCCTCAGGGTCCGGACGCCTCCTCAAGAAAAGGATGATGGTGGTGGTGGCTCCTCAGGGTGTGGACGCCCCCTCAGGATAAGGATGGTGGTCGTGGCTCCTCAGGGTGTGGACGCCTCCTCAGGATAAGGATGGTGGTCGTGGCTCCTCAGGGTGTGGACGCCTCCTCAGGATAAGGATGATGGTCGTGGCTCCTCAGGGTGGCTTGTGGCTTGTTGACTCGCAGAGCAGAGGAGTATAAGCTATGCAGATAGATTAAATGCTCAAACAATGAGCGTTAAACTCATCTCATGCCCCCCCGATGACCTGTAGATAATGTCTTGAAGGACAGTTGTGGACTATATAAGGGGGATATGCTTCTGTATCGGGAGTCTTTTTACAAAACCAGAGACAGGAACACTAAGTGAGAGCTCAACAGGACAGCATGGCTCCATCCAGAGGGATACAGATCTGCTCCATTGACTATCACAGAACCCATGGATACATTCGGGAGAAAGCCAGGTTGGGACCCACCGGTCACCTGGTTCCATGGAGATGTTTGGGGTAGCCAGGTTGGGACCAACCAGGTGCCTGTAACCCATGAATACACTCACATAAAGCCAGGTTGGGACCATCCGGTGACCTTGTTCCATGGATATGTTCAGAGAAAGCCAGGCTGGGACCATCCAGTCATCTTGTTCCATGGATATGTTCAGAGAAAGCCAGGTTGGGACCATCTGGTCACCGGGTTCCATTGATATATCCGGAGAAGCCAGGGTGGGACCCCCCTGGTCTCCTAGCCACGTAGCTCAATGGGCTGTCAGCTTCCTAAGCTTGCCACTACCTCCTCTCTGTGGGTGTCCACTCAAAGCAGGGTGTCGCTAGTTGAGGTAGTCGGCCCTGGAAGTCCCAAAGTGGCAGTTGCTCTATTCCCGGCGGGCCAGCGGAAGGGTGAGACTGTGTCATTTTGCACCATCTTGGGTACTCGCTGGGACTGTTCTATATGTTATGATTGATGGTTCAATAAATTATTGCTACACTGTTTTAGCCTCACCCTGTGTTGTCTGAGTAGTATTACATCCACGGGAGACCTCCGTGAGTCCACACAAGTGGTGGCTCCTCATTGTGCTGATGGCTCCTCATTGTGGTGATGGTTCCTAACTGTGGTGATGGTTCCTAACTGTGGTGATGGTTCCAAACTGTGGTGGTCCTCACAGTTCAGGCTCCATGTAGTGATATCCTCATCTCGGTGGTGTATCCAGTCACCGATGCGCTCTGCCATCTCCTGGGGTCCGAGGTTCCTCCGGTGATGGCTCATCATTCGTTCAGACACAGACAGTAGACTCTTGGCCATTGGCCATTCTCTATAGTGAACTGCTATTATGAAAGAACTTAAAATGCAAGTTCTCGATATCACAGTCGTCAGACCCCCTAGAAGTGCAGCCGCATCACATGTTCCTCACCTGAGGAATGCTGGGAGATGGCAGTGTGCTCATACAGTGCTGTATGGTGCCAGCTCTGAGCTCACATACAGGTTACTGTCCAGCCAGAAGCCCCCCATGTCAAGGACCGTGTCAGGAAAAAAGTGTAGGCATCATGCCCCTCCTACAGTACCCTTGAAACTTAAAGGTCCAGCAACACCTATCCTGGCACCAAGTCCTGCCATTGAGCCCCACTGACTGATGCCCTCCCAACAACCTGTGACTGGGGTGGGCTGCCAATGCCTGGGGAAAGACAAGAGTATAGTACCACATCCACCACCCTGCGCTATACCCAGCACCCACACTGCGCTATACCCAGCACCCACACTGCGCTATACCCGGCACCCATACTGCGCTATACCCAGCACCCACATCTACCACACCGCACTGCACCCAGGGTCAGGACCCACACCCAGGACTCACACCGGCCATACGCTACTGCACGTGGCATCCACACTTGTCTACTACGCTATACCCAGCACCCACAGTGCGCTATACCCAGCACCCACACTGCGCTATACCCGGCACCCACACTGAGCTATACCCGGCACCCACACTGCGCTATACCCAGCACCCACACTGCGCTATACCCAGCACCCACACTGCTCTATACCCGGCACCCACACTGCGCTATACCCAGCATCCACACTGCGCTATACCCGGCCCCCACACTGCTCTATACCCGGCCCCCACACTGCGCTATACCCGGCACCCACACTGCGCTATACCCAGCCCCCACACTGCGCTATACCCGGCAGCCACACTGCGCTATACCCAGCCCCCACACTGCGCTATACCCGGCACCCACACTGCGCTATACCCGGCACCCACACTGCGCTATACCCGGCACCCACACTGCGCTATACCCAGGACCCACACTGCGCTATACCCGGCCCCCACACTGCGCTATACCCAGCACCCACACTGCGCTATACCCAGCACCCACACTGCTCTATACCCAGCACCCACACTGCTCTATACCCGGCACCCACACTGCTCTATACCCAGCCCCCACACTGCGCTATACCCAGAACCCACACTGCGCTATACCCGGCCCCCACACTGCGCTATACCCAGCACCCACACTGCGCTATACCCGGCACCCACACTGCGCTATACCCGGCCCCCACACTGCGCTATACTCAGCACCCACACTGCTCTATACCCAGCACCCACACTGCTCTATACCCGGCACCCACACTGCTCTATACCCAGCTCCCACACTGCGCTATACCCAGCACCCACACTGCTCTATACCCGGCCCCCACACTGCTCTATACCCAGCCCCCACACTGCGCTATACCCAGAACCCACACTGCGCTATAACCGGCACCCACACTGCGCTATACCCGGCACCCACACTGCGCTATACCCAGCACCCACACTGCTCTATACCCAGCACCCACACTGCTCTATACCCGGCGCCCACACTGCGCTATACCCGGCCCCCACACTGCTCTATACCCAGCTCCCACACTGCGCTATACCCGGCCCCCACACTGCGCTATACCCGGCCCCCACACTGCGCTATACCCGGCCCCCACACTGCTCTATACCCAGCCCCCACACTGCTCTATACCCAGCACCCACACTGCTCTATACCCGGCCCCCACACTGCTCTATACCCAGCCCCCACACTGCGCTATACCCAGAACCCACACTGCGCTATAACCGGCACCCACACTGCGCTATACCCGGCACCCACACTGCGCTATACCCGGCACCCACACTGCGCTATACCCAGCACCCACACTGCTCTATACCCGGCACCCACACTGCGCTATACCCGGCACCCACACTGCGCTATACCCGGCCCCCACACTGCGCTATACCCGGCACCCACACTGCGCTATACCCGGCACCCACACTGCGCTATACCCAGCACCCACACTGCGCTATACCCGGCCCCCACACTGCGCTATACCCAGCACCCACACTGCGCTATACCCAGCACCCACACTGCTCTATACCCAGCACCCACACTGCTCTATACCCGGCACCCACACTGCTCTATACCCAGCCCCCACACTGCGCTATACCCAGAACCCACACTGCGCTATACCCGGCCCCCACACTGCGCTATACCCAGCACCCACACTGCGCTATACCCGGCACCCACACTGCGCTATACCCGGCCCCCACACTGCGCTATACTCAGCACCCACACTGCTCTATACCCAGCACCCACACTGCTCTATACCCGGCACCCACACTGCTCTATACCCAGCTCCCACACTGCGCTATACCCAGCACCCACACTGCTCTATACCCGGCCCCCACACTGCTCTATACCCAGCCCCCACACTGCGCTATACTCAGAACCCACACTGCGCTATAACCGGCACCCACACTGCGCTATACCCGGCACCCACACTGCGCTATACCCAGCACCCACACTGCTCTATACCCAGCACCCACACTGCTCTATACCCGGCGCCCACACTGCGCTATACCCGGCCCCCACACTGCTCTATACCCAGCTCCCACACTGCGCTATACCCGGCCCCCACACTGCGCTATACCCGGCCCCCACACTGCGCTATACCCGGCCCCCACACTGCTCTATACCCGGCCCCCACACTGCTCTATACCCAGCCCCCACACTGCTCTATACCCAGCACCCACACTGCTCTATACCCGGCCCCCACACTGCTCTATACCCAGCCCCCACACTGCGCTATACCCAGAACCCACACTGCGCTATAACCGGCACCCACACTGCGCTATACCCGGCACCCACACTGCGCTATACCCGGCACCCACACTGCGCTATACCCAGCACCCACACTGCTCTTTACCCGGCACCCACACTGCGCTATACCCGGCACCCACACTGCGCTATACCCGGCCCCCACACTGCGCTATAAGCGGCACCCACACTGCGCTATACCCGGCACCCACACTGCGCTATACCCGGCCCCCACACTGCTCTATACCCAACACCCACACTGCGCTATACCCGGCCCCCACACTGCTCTATACCCGGCACCCACACTGCTCTATACCCGGCACCCACACTGCGCTATACCCGGCACCCACACTGCGCTATACCCAACACCCACACTGCGCTATACCCGGCCCCCACACTGCTCTATACCCAACACCCACACTGCGCTATACCCGGCCCCCACACTGCGCTATACCCAGCACCCACACTGCTCTATACCCAACACCCACACTGCGCTATACCCGGCCCCCACACTGCTCTATACCCAACACCCACACTGCGCTATACCCGGCCCCCACACTGCGCTATACCCGGCCCCCACACTGCTCTATACCCAACACCCACACTGCGCTATACCCGGCCCCCACACTGCGCTATACCCAGCACCCACACTGCTCTATACCCAGCACCCACACTGCGCTATACCCGGCACCCACACTGCGCTATACCCAGCCCCCACACTGCGCTATACCCAGCACCCACACTGCGCTATACCCGGCACCCACACTGCGCTATACCCGGCACCCACACTGCGCTATACCCGGCCCCCACACTGCGCTATACCCGGCGCCCACACTGCTCTATACCCAGCCCCCACACTGCGCTATACCCGGCCCCCACACTGCTCTATACCCGGCAGCCACACTGCGCTATACCCCGCACCCACACTGCGCTATACCCGGCACCCACACTACGCTATACCCGGCACCCACACTGCGCTATACCCGGCACCCACACTGCGCTATACCCGGCACCCACACTGCGCTATACCCAGAACCCACACTGCGCTATATCCAGCACCCACACTGCTCTATACCCGGCACCCACACTGCGCTATACCCGGCACCCACACTGCGCTATACCCAGCCCCCACACTGCGCTATACCCGGCCCCCACACTGCGCTATACCCGGCCCCCACACTGCGCTATACCCGGCACCCACACTGCGCTATACCCGGCACCCACACTGCGCTATACCCGGCACCCACACTGCTCTATACCCGGCAACCACACTGCGCTATACCCGGCACCCACACTGCGCTATACCCGGCACCCACACTGCTCTATACCCGGCACCCACACTGCGCTATACCCGGCACCGACACTGCGCTATACCCGGCACCCACACTGCGCTATACCCGGCCCCCACACTGCTCTATACCCGGCACCCACACTGCGCTATACCCGGCACCCACACTGCGCTATACCCGGCCCCCACACTGCGCTATACCCGGCAGCCACACTGCGCTATACCCGGCAGCCACACTGCGCTATACCCGGCGCCCACACTGCGCTATACCCGGCGACCACACTGCGCTATACCCGGCGCCCACACTGCGCTATACCCGGCGCCCACACAGCGCTATACCCGGCGCCCACACTGCGCTATACCCGGCCCCCACACTGCGCTATACCCGGCACCCACACTGCGCTATACCCGGCACCCACACTGCGCTATACCCGGCACCCACACTGCTCTATACCCGGCACCCACACTGCGCTATACCCGGCCCCCACACTGCGCTATACCCGGCCCCCACACTGCTCTATACCCGGCACCCACACTGCGCTATACCCGGCACCCACACTGCTCTATACCCGGCACCCACACTGCTCTATACCCGGCACCCACACTGCGCTATACCCGGCACCCACACTGCGCTATACCCGGCACACACACTGCGCTATACCCGGCACCCACACTGCTCTATACCCGGCACCCACACTGCGCTATACCCGGCCCCCACACTGCGCTATACCCGGCCCCCACACTGCTCTATACCCGGCACCCACACTGCGCTATACCCGGCACCCACACTGCGCTATACCCGGCACCCACACTGCTCTATACCCGGCACCGACACTGCGCTATACCCGGCCCCCACACTGCGCTATACCCGGCCCCCACACTGCGCTATACCCGGCCCCCACACTGCGCTATACCCGGCACCCACACTGCGCTATACCCGGCACCCACACTGCGCTATACCCGGCACCCACACTGCTCTATACCCGGCACCCACACTGCGCTATACCCGGCACCCACACTGCGCTATACCCGGCACCCACACTGCTCTATACCCGGCACCCACACTGCGCTATACCCGGCACCCACACTGCGCTATACCCGGCACCCACACTGCGCTATACCCGGCCCCCACACTGCTCTATACCCGGCACCCACACTGCGCTATACCCGGCACCCACACTGCGCTATACCCGGCCCCCACACTGCGCTATACCCGGCAGCCACACTGCGCTATACCCGGCAGCCACACTGCGCTATACCCGGCGCCCACACTGCGCTATACCCGGCGACCACACTGCGCTATACCCGGCGCCCACACTGCGCTATACCCGGCGCCCACACAGCGCTATACCCGGCGCCCACACTGCGCTATACCCGGCCCCCACACTGCGCTATACCCGGCACCCACACTGCGCTATACCCGGCACCCACACTGCTCTATACCCGGCACCCACACTGCGCTATACCCGGCCCCCACACTGCGCTATACCCGGCCCCCACACTGCTCTATACCCGGCACCCACACTGCGCTATACCCGGCACCCACACTGCGCTATACCCGGCACCCACACTGCTCTATACCCGGCACCCACACTGCGCTATACCCGGCACCCACACTGCGCTATACCCGGCACCCACACTGCGCTATACCCGGCACCCACACTGCTCTATACCCGGCACCCACACTGCGCTATACCCGGCCCCCACACTGCGCTAAACCCGGCCCCCACACTGCTCTATACCCGGCACCCACACTGCGCTATACCCGGCACCCACACTGCGCTATACCCGGCACCCACACTGCTCTATACCCGGCACCGACACTGCGCTATACCCGGCCCCCACACTGCGCTATACCCGGCCCCCACACTGCGCTATACCCGGCACCCACACTGCGCTATACCCGGCACCCACACTGCGCTATACCCGGCACCCACACTGCGCTATACCCGGCCCCCACACTGCTCTATACCCGGCCCCCACACTGCGCTATACCCGGCCCCCACACTGCGCTATACCCGGCCCCCACACTGCTCTATACCCGGCCCCCACACTGGGCTATACCCGGCACCCACACTGCTCTATACCTGGCACCCACACTGCGCTATACCCAGCCCCCACACTGCGCTATACCCGGCAGCCACACTGCGCTATACCCGGCACCCACACTGCACTATACTCAGCCCCCACACTGCGCTATACCCGCACTGCGCTATACCCGGCACCCACACTGCGCTATACCCGGCCCCTACATTGCTTTATACCCGGCCCCCACACTGCACTATACCCGGCACCCACACTGCGCAATACTCGGCCCCCACATTGCTTTATACCCGGCCCCCACACTACGCTATACCCGGCCCCCACACTGCGCTATACCCGGCACCCACACTGCGCTATACCCGGCACCCACACTGCGCTATACCCGGCCCCCACACTGCTCTATACCCGGCCCCCACACTGCGCTATACCCGGCCCCCACACTGCTCTATACCCGGCACCCACACTGCTCTATACCCGGCACCCACACTGCGCTATACCCGGCACCCACACTGCTCTATACCCGGCCCCCACACTGCGCTATACCCGGCCCCCACACTGCGCTATACCCGGCCCCCACACTGCTCTATACCCGGCACCCACACTGCTCTATACCCGGCACCCACACTGCGCTATACCCGGCCCCCACACTGTGCTATACCCGGCCCCCACACTGCTCTATACCCGGCCCCCACACTGGGCTATACCCGGCACCCACACTGCTCTATACCTGGCACCCACACTGCGCTATACCCAGCCCCCACACTGCGCTATACCCGGCACCCACACTGCTCTATACCCGGCACCCACACTGCGCTATACCCGGCCCCCACACTGTGCTATACCCGGCCCCCACACTGCTCTATACCCGGCCCCCACACTGGGCTATACCCGGCACCCACACTGCTCTATACCTGGCACCCACACTGCGCTATACCCAGCCCCCACACTGCTCTATACCCGGCAGCCACACTGCGCTATACCCGGCACCCACACTGCACTATACCCGGCCCCCACACTGGGCTATACCCGGCACCCACACTGCTCTATACCTGGCACCCACACTGCGCTATACCCAGCCCCCACACTGCTCTATACCCGGCAGCCACACTGCGCTATACCCAGCACCCACACTGCGCTATACCCAGCACCCACACTGCGCTATACCCAGCACCCACACTGCGCTATACCCTGCACCCACACTGCGCTATACCCAGCACCCACACTGTGCTATACCCGGCCCCCACACTGCGCTATACCCAGCACCCACACTGCTCTATACCCAGCACCCACACTGCGCTATACCCAGCACCCACACTGCTCTATACCCAGCACCCACACTGCGCTATACCCAGCACCCACACTGCTCTATACCCGGCACCCACACTGCTTTATACCCAGCACCCACACTGCTCTATACCCAGCACCCACACTGCGCTATACCCAGCACCCACACTGCTCTATACCCAGCACCCACACTGCTCTATACCCGGCACCCACACTGCTTTATACCTGGCCCCCACACTGCTTTATACCCGGCCCCCACGCTGCGCTATACCCGGCACCCACACTGCGCTATACCCAGCACCCACACTGCACTATACCCAGCACCCACACTGCGCTATACCCTGCACCCACACTGCGCTATACCCAGCACCCACACTGCACTATACCCGGCCCCCACACTGCGCTATACCCGGCCCCCACACTGCGCTATACCCGGCCCCCACACTGCGCTATACCCGGCACCCACACTGCGCTATACCCGGCACCCACACTGCGCTATACCCGGCACCCACACTGCGCTATACCCAGCCCCCACACTGCGCTATACCCGGCACCCACACTGCGCTATACCCGGCCCCCACACTGCGCTATACCCGGCCCCCACACTGCTCTATACCCGGCCCCCACACTGCGCTATACCCGGCCCCCACACTGCTCTATACCCGGCCCCCACACTGGGCTATACCCGGCCCCCACACTGCGCTATACCCGGCCCCCACACTGCTCTATACCCGGCCCCCACACTGGGCTATACCCGGCACCCACACTGCTCTATACCTGGCACCCACACTGCGCTATACCCAGCCCCCACACTGCGCTATACCCGGCAGCCACACTGCGCTATACCCGGCACCCACACTGCACTATACTCAGCCCCCACACTGCGCTATACCCGCACTGCGCTATACCCGGCACCCACACTGCGCTATACCCTGCCCCTACATTGCTTTATACCCGGCCCCCACACTGCACTATACCCGGCACCCACACTGCGCAATACCCGGCCCCCACATTGCTTTATACCCGGCCCCCACACTACGCTATACCCGGCCCCCACACTGCGCTATACCCGGCACCCACACTGCGCTATACCCGGCACCCACACTGCGCTATACCCGGCCCCCACACTGCTCTATACCCGGCCCCCACACTGCGCTATACCCGGCCCCCACACTGCTCTATACCCGGCACCCACACTGCTCTATACCCGGCACCCACACTGCGCTATACCCGGCACCCACACTGCTCTATACCCGGCCCCCACACTGCGCTATACCCGGCCCCCACACTGCGCTATACCCGGCCCCCACACTGCTCTATACCCAGCCCCCACACTGCGCTATACCCGGCACCCACACTGCTCTATACCCGGCACCCACACTGCGCTATACCCGGCACCCACACTGCTCTATACCCGGCCCCCACACTGCGCTATGCCCGGCAGCCACACTGCGCTATACCCGGCACCCACACTGCGCTATACCCGGCACCCACACTGCGCTATACTCGGCCCCCACACTGCGCTATACCCGGCCCCCACACTGCGCTATACCCGGCACCCACACTGCTCTATACCCAGCACCCACACTGCGCTATACCCTGTACCCACACTGCGCTATACCCGGCCCCTACATTGCTTTATACCCGGCCCCCACACTGCGCTATACCCGGCACCCACACTGCGCAATACCCGGCCCCCACATTGCTTTATACCCGGCCCCCACACTACGCTATACCCGGCCCCCACACTGCGCTATACCCGGCCCCCACACTGCGCTATACCCGGCACCCACACTGCGCTATACCCGGCACCCACACTGCTCTATACCCGGCACCCACACTGCGCTATACCCAGCACCCACACTGCGCTATACCCAGCACCCACACTGCGCTATACCCGGCACCCACACTGCGCTATACCCGACACCCACACTGCGCTATACCCGGCCCCCACATTGCTTTATACCCGGCCCCCACACTGCGATATACCCAGCCCCCACACTGCGCTATACCCGGCCCCCACACTGCGCTATACCCGGCACCCACACTGCGCTATACCCGGCCTCCACACTGCTCTATACCCGGCACCCACACTGCGCTATACCCTGCACCCACACTGCGCTATACCCGGCACCCACACTGCGCTATACCCTGCACCCACACTGCGCTATACCCTGCACCCACACTGCGCTATACCCGGCACCCACACTGCGCTATACCCGGCCCCCACACTGCTCTATACCCGGCCCCCACACTGCGCTATACCCAGCCCCCACACTGCTCTATACCCGGCCCCCACACTGCGCTATACCCGGCACCCACACTGCGCTATACCCTGCACCCACACTGCGCTATACCCTGCACCCACACTGCGCTATACCCGACACCCACACTGCGCTATACCCGGCCCCCACACTGCTCTATACCCGGCACCCACACTGCGCTATACCCGGCCCACACGCTGCGCTATACCCGGCACCCACACTGCGCTATACCCAGCACCCACACTGCGCTATACCCAGCACCCACACTGCGCTATACCCTGCACCCACACTGCGCTATACCCAGCACCCACACTGCACTATACCCGGCCCCCACACTGCGCTATACCCAGCACCCACACTGCGCTATACCCTGCACCCACACTGCGCTATACCCAGCACCCACACTGCGCTATACCCGGCACCCACACTGCGCTATACCCGGCACCCACACTGCGCTATACCCTGCACCCACACTGCGCTATACCCAGCACCCACACTGCGCTATACCCAGCACCCACACTGCGCTATACCCTGCACCCACACTGCGCTATACCCAGCACCCACACTGTGCTATACCCGGCCCCCACACTGCGCTATACCCAGCACCCACACTGCTCTATACCCAGCACCCACACTGCGCTATACCCAGCACCCACACTGCTCTATACCCGGCACCCACACTGCTTTATACCCAGCACCCACACTGCTCTATACCCAGCACCCACACTGCGCTATACCCAGCACCCACACTGCTCTATACCCAGCACCCACACTGCTCTATACCCGGCACCCACACTGCTTTATACCCGGCCCCCACACTGCTTTATACCCGGCCCCCACGCTGCGCTATACCCGGCACCCACACTGCGCTATACCCAGCACCCACACTGCACTATACCCAGCACCCACACTGCGCTATACCCTGCACCCACACTGCGCTATACCCAGCACCCACACTGCACTATACCCGGCCCCCACACTGCGCTATACCCGGCACCCACACTGCGCTATACCCGGCCCCCACACTGCGCTATACCCGGCACCCACACTGCGCTATACCCGGCACCCACACTGCGCTATACCCCGCACCCACACTGCTCTATACCCGGCCCCCACACTGCGCTATACCCGGCACCCACACTGCGCTATACGCGGCACCCACACTGCTCTATACCCGGCCCCCACACTGCGCTATACCCGGCACCCACACTGCTCTATACCCAGCACCCACACTGCTCTATACCCGGCCCCCACACTGCGCTATACCCGGCCCCCACACTGCGCTATACCCGGCCCCCACACTGCGCTATACCCGGCCCCCACACTGCTCTATACCCGGCCCCCACACTGCGCTATACCCGGCCCCCACACTGCGCTATACCCGGCCCCCACACTGCTCTATACCCGGCCCCCACACTGCTCTATACCCGGCCCCCACACTGCGCTATACCCGGCCCCCACACTGCGCTATACCCGGCCCCCACACTGCTCTATACCCGGCCCCCACACTGCGCTATACCCGGCCCCCACACTGCGCTATACCCGGCCCCCACACTGCGCTATACCCGGCACCCACACTGCGCTATACCCGGCCCCCACACTGCGCTATACCCGGCCCCCACACTGCGCTATACCCGGCCCCCACATTGCTCTATACCCGGCACCCACACTGCGCTATACCCGGCACCCACATTGCTCTATACCCGGCACCCACACTGCGCTATACCCGGCCCCCACATTGCTCTATACCCGGCACCCACACTGCGCTATACCCGGCCCCCACATTGCTCTATACCCAGCACCCACACTGCGCTATACCCGGCACCCACACTGCGCTATACCCAACACCCACACTGCTCTATACCCGGCCCCCACACTGCGCTATACCCGGCCCCCACACCAGCCAATACCCCACTGCATCCGATGCAACTCTCCGCTTCCCTTCGGACCTAATGATGTTCTGCGGACACGGCAGGACGACACAACCTACTCTCCCTACGTACAATCTGCCCTCCGCAGATGAGAAGACGACATGCGGCTGTGGATGAGGGTCCACGTCTGATCACCTGTCCCACCTCCGGCTTCATAGCTGTGCAGTTACCTGGAGGGGCCCTGTGTTGGGGCCACGGCTGTAGCGCTTGGAGCTGCGCTCCGCAGGTGGAGGGTGTGCGGAGCCGCCAGCGAGATCACTGCAGCATTTATCCCCTGACATCCTGCAGAACACTGTGTGTAAGGGAGGCATCAACACCAGCACAAGTCTAAAGAGTGTAAGCTCCTCAGCCCCGGGACGGCTAATGGCATAGACTAGCAAGGATGTCAGATACACAGGGGGCGAAACGAAGAGCTCCGACAGAGTCGCGGGACAGCTTCATATTTATTAAAGGAAATGTCTACAAGTCAGGACGTGTTTCCTCATCATCAAATATAACGATGAACTTACTCATATGGAAACAAACGTAAAGTGGTCGCCCCCCGAAGAAAGACCATGAGAAGAGATCATAGAATGGAATATTGGAATAATAAAGCATGATATGTAAGAGGAAAATACAGACAAAAAGAAGAGAGCCCACCAAACACAGCAAGATGCCCCCACAGTGAACTCCTCCACACCCACAGTATGATGACCCACCTGTACCCCATCCCTCAATCCCCCCAACAAAGAATGGTGATTCCATCACAGTATAATGACCACACATAGTCCTCCATACAGTACAATGGGCCCACATAGTCCTCCATACAGTATAATGGGCCCCACATAGTCCTCTATACAGTATAATGGGCCCCACATAGTCCTCCATACAGTACAATGGGTCCACATAGTCGTCCATACAGTACAATGGGCCCCACATAGTCCTCCATACAGTATAATGGCCCCACATAGTCCTCCATACAGTATAATGGCCCCACATAGTCCTCCATACAGTATAATGGCCCCACATAGTCCTCCATACAGTATAATGGCCTCAAATAGTCCTCCATACAGTATAATGGCCCCACATAGTCCTCCATACAGAATAATGTCCCCACATAGTCCTCCATACAGTATAATGGGCCCCACATAGTCCTCCATACAGTATAATGCACCCCACATAGTCCCCCATACAGTATAATGGGACCCACATAGTCCTCCGCACAGTATAATGGCCCCACATAGTCCTCCATACAGTACAATGGGCCCCACATAGTCCCCCATACAGTACAATGGGCCCACATAGTCCTCCAAACAGTATAATGGCCCCACATAGTCCTCCATACAGTATAATGGCCTCACATAGTCCTCCATACAGTATAATGGCCTCACATATTCCTCCATACAGTATAATGGGACCCACATAGTCCTCCGCACAGTATAATGGCCCCACATAGTCCTCCATACAGTACAATGGGCCCCACATAGTCCCCCATACAGTACAATGGGCCCACATAGTCCTCCAAACAGTATAATGGCCCCACATAGTCCTCCATACAGTATAATGGCCTCACATAGTCCTCCATACAGTATAATGGCCTCACATATTCCTCCATACAGTATAATGGGCCCCACATAGTCCTCCATACAGTATAATGGCCCCACATTGTCCTCCATACGGTATAATGGGCCCCACATAGCCCTACATACAGTATAATGCCCCACCTAGTCCTCCATACAGTATAATGGCCCCACATAGTCCTCCATACAGTATAATGGGCCCGACATACTCCTCCATACAGTATAATGGGCCCGACATACTCCTCCATACAGTATAATGGGCCCAACATACTCCTCCATACAGTGTAATGGGCCCACATAGTCCTCCATACAGTATAATGGGCCCCACATAGCCCTCCATACAGTATAATGGCCTCACATAGTCCTCCATACAGTATAATGGCCCCACATAGTCCTCCATACAGTATAATGGCCTCACATAGTCCTCCATACAGTATAATGGCCCCACATAGTCCTCCATACAGAATAATGGCCCCACATAGTCCTCCATACAGTATAATGGGCCCCACATAGTCCTCCATACAGTATAATGGCCTCACATAGTCCTCTATACAGTATAATGGCCTCACATAGTCCTCTATACAGTATAATGGGCCCACATCGTCCTCTATACAGTATAATGGCCTCACATAGTCCTCTATACAGTATAATGGCCCCACATAGTCCTCCATACAGTATAATGGCCTCAAATAGTCCTCCATACAGTATAATGGACCCACATAGTCCTACATACAGAATAATGTCCCCACATAGTCCTCCATACAGTATAATGGGCCCCACATAGTCCTCCATACAGTATAATGCACCCCACATAGTCCCCCATACAGTATAATGGGCCCACATAGTCCTCCATACAGTATAATGGCCTCACATACTCCTCCATACAGTATAATGGGACCCACATAGTCCTCCGCACTTTATAATGGCCCCACATAGTCCTCCATACAGTACAATGGGCCCCACATAGTCCCCCATACAGTACAATGGGCCCACATAGTCCTCCAAACAGTATAATGGCCCCACATAGTCCTCCATACAGTATAATGGCCTCACATAGTCCTCCATACAGTATAATGGCCTCACATATTCCTCCATACAGTATAATGGGCCCCACATAGTCCTCCATACAGTATAATGGCCCCACATTGTCCTCCATACAGTATAATGGGCCCCACATAGCCGTCCATACAGTATAATGCCCCACCTAGTCCTCCATACAGTATAATGACCCCACATAGTCCTCCACACAGTATAATGGGCCCGACATACTCCTCCATACAGTATAATGGGCCCGACATACCCCTCCATACAGTATAATGGGCCCAACATACTCCTCCATACAGTGTAATGGGCCCACATAGTCCTCCATACAGTATAATGGGCCCCACATAGCCCTCCATACAGTATAATGGCCTCACATAGTCCTCCATACAGTATAATGGCCCCACATAGTCCTCCATACAGTATAATGGCCTCACATAGTCCTCCATACAGTATAATGGCCCCACATAGTCCTCCATACAGAATAATGGCCCCACATAGTCCTCCATACAGTATAATGGGCCCCACATAGTCCTCCATACAGTATAATGGCCTCACATAGTCCTCTATACAGTATAATGGCCTCACATAGTCCTCTATACAGTATAATGGGCCCACATAGTCCTCCATACAGTATAATGGCCTCACATAGTCCTCTATACAGTATAATGGCCCCACATAGTCCTCCATACAGTATAATGGCCCCACATAGTCCTCCATACAGTATAATGGCCCCACATAGTCCTCCATACAGTATAATGACCCCACATAGTCCTCCATACAGTATAATGGGCCCACATAGTCCTCCATACAGTATAATGGCCTCACATAGTCCTCTATACAGTATAATGGCCCCACATAGTCCTCCATACAGTATAATGGCCCCACATAGTCCTCCATACAGTATAATGGCCCCACATAGTCCTCCATGCAGTATAATGACCCCACATAGTCCTCCATACAGTATAATGGGCCTCCACATAGTCCTCCATACAGTATAATGACCCCACATAGTCCTCCATACAGTATAATGGGCCTCCACATAGTCCTCCATACAGTATAATGGGCCTCCACATAGTCCTCCATACAGTACAATGGGCCCCACATAGTCCCACATACAGTACAATGGCCCCACATAGTCCTCCATACAGTATAATGGCCTCACATAGTCCTCCATACATTATAATGGCCTCACATACTCCTCCATACAGTATAATGGGACCCACAAAGTCCTCCATACAGTATAATGGGACCCACATAGTCCTCCATACAGTATAATGGCCCCACATAGTCCTCCATACAATATAATGGCCCCACATGGTCCTCCATACAGTATAATGGCCCCACATAGTCCTCCATACAGTATAATGGCCCCAAATAGTTCTCCATTAAGTATAATGGCCCCACATGGTCCTCCATACAGTATAATGGCCCCACATAGTCCTCCATACAGTATAATGGCCCCAAATAGTTCTCCATTAAGTATAATGGCCCCAAATAGTCCTCCATACAGTATAATGGCCTCACATACTCCTCCATACAGTATAATGGGACCCACAAAGTCCTCCATACAGTATAATGGGACCCACATAGTCCTCCATACAGTATAATGGCCCCACATAGTCCTCCATACAATATAATGGCCCCACATGGTCCTCCATACAGTATAATGGCCCCACATAGTCCTCCATACAGTATAATGGCCCCAAATAGTTCTCCATTAAGTATAATGGCCCCAAATAGTCCTCCATACAGTATAATGGCCTCACATACTCCTCCATACAGTATAATGGGACCCACATAGTCCTCCATACAGTATAATGGCCCCACATAGTCCTCCATACAGTATAATGGGACCCACATATTCCCCTATACAGTACAATGGGCCCACATAGTCCTCCATACAGTATAATGGCCTCACATACTCCTCCATACAGTATAATGGGACCCACATAGTCCTCCGCACAGTATAATGGCCCCACATAGTCCTCCATACAGTACAATGGGCACCACATAGTCCTCCATACAGTTTAATGGCACCAAATAGTCCTCCATACAATATAATGGCCCCACATAGTCCCCCATACAGTACAATGGGACCACATAGTCCTCCATACAGTATAATGGGCCCGACATACTCCTTCATACAGTGTAATGGGCCCCACATAGTCCTCCATACAGTATAATGGGCCCGACATACTCCTTCATACAGTGTAATGGGCCCCACATAGTCCTCCATACAGTATAATGGCCTCACATATTCCTCCATACAGTATAAGGGGCCCCACATAGTCCTCCATACAGTATAATGGCCCCAATTAGTCCTCCATACAGTATAATGGCCCCACATTGTCCTCCATACAGTATAATGGGCCCCACATAGCCCTCCATACAGTATAATGCCCCACCTAGTCCTCCATACAGTATAATGGCCCCACATAGTCCTCCATACAGTATAATGGGCCCGACATACTCCTCCATACAGTGTAATGGGCCCACATAGTCCTCCATACAGTATAATGGGCCCCACATAGCCCTCCATACAGTATAATGGGCCCCACATAGCCCTCCATACAGTATAATGGCCTCACATAGTCCTCCATACAGTATAATGGCCTCACATACTCATTCATACAGTATAATTGGCCCCACATAGTCCTCCATACAATATAATGGCCCCACATAGTCTTCCAAACAGTATAATGGCCCCACATAGTCCTCCATACAGTATAATAGGCCCACATAGACCTCCATACAGTATAATGGCTCCACATAGTCCTCCATACAGTATAATGGCCCCACATAGTCCTCCATACAGTATAATGGGCCCGACATACTCCTCCATACAGTGTAATGGGCCCACATAGTCCTCCATACAGTATAATGGGCCCCACATAGCCCTCCATACAGTATAATGGGCCCCACATAGCCCTCCATACAGTATAATGGCCTCACATAGTCCTCCATACAGTATAATGGCCTCACATACTCATTCATACAGTATAATTGGCCCCACATAGTCCTCCATACAATATAATGGCCCCACATAGTCTTCCAAACAGTATAATGGCCCCACATAGTCCTCCATACAGTATAATAGGCCCACATAGACCTCCATACAGTATAATGGCTCCACATAGTCCTCCATACAGTATAATGGCCCCACATAGTCCTCCATACAGTATAATGGCCCCACATAGTCCTCCATACAGTATAATGGCCTCACATAGTCCTCCATACAGTATAATGGCCCCACATAGTCCTCCATACAGAATAATGGCCCCACATAGTCCTCCATACAGTATAATGGGCCCCACATAGTCCTCCATACAGTATAATGGCCTCACATAGTCCTCTATACAGTATAATGGCCTCACATAGTCCTCTATACAGTATAATGGGCCCACATAGTCCTCCATACAGTATAATGGCCTCACATAGTCCTCTATACAGTATAATGGCCCCACATAGTCCTCCATACAGTATAATGGCCCCACATAGTCCTCCATACAGTATAATGGCCCCACATAGTCCTCCATACAGTATAATGACCCCACATAGTCCTCCATACAGTATAATGGGCCCACATAGTCCTCCATACAGTATAATGGCCTCACATAGTCCTCTATACAGTATAATGGCCCCACATAGTCCTCCATACAGTATAATGGCCCCACATAGTCCTCCATACAGTATAATGGCCCCACATAGTCCTCCATGCAGTATAATGACCCCACATAGTCCTCCATACAGTATAATGGGCCTCCACATAGTCCTCCATACAGTATAATGACCCCACATAGTCCTCCATACAGTATAATGGGCCTCCACATAGTCCTCCATACAGTATAATGGGCCTCCACATAGTCCTCCATACAGTACAATGGGCCCCACATAGTCCCACATACAGTACAATGGCCCCACATAGTCCTCCATACAGTATAATGGCCTCACATAGTCCTCCATACATTATAATGGCCTCACATACTCCTCCATACAGTATAATGGGACCCACAAAGTCCTCCAAACAGTATAATGGGACCCACATAGTCCTCCATACAGTATAATGGCCCCACATAGTCCTCCATACAATATAATGGCCCCACATGGTCCTCCATACAGTATAATGGCCCCACATAGTCCTCCATACAGTATAATGGCCCCAAATAGTTCTCCATTAAGTATAATGGCCCCACATGGTCCTCCATACAGTATAATGGCCCCACATAGTCCTCCATACAGTATAATGGCCCCAAATAGTTCTCCATTAAGTATAATGGCCCCAAATAGTCCTCCATACAGTATAATGGCCTCACATACTCCTCCATACAGTATAATGGGACCCACAAAGTCCTCCATACAGTATAATGGGACCCACATAGTCCTCCATACAGTATAATGGCCCCACATAGTCCTCCATACAATATAATGGCCCCACATGGTCCTCCATACAGTATAATGGCCCCACATAGTCCTCCATACAGTATAATGGCCCCAAATAGTTCTCCATTAAGTATAATGGCCCCAAATAGTCCTCCATACAGTATAATGGCCTCACATACTCCTCCATACAGTATAATGGGACCCACATAGTCCTCCATACAGTATAATGGCCCCACATAGTCCTCCATACAGTATAATGGGACCCACATATTCCCCTATACAGTACAATGGGCCCACATAGTCCTCCATACAGTATAATGGCCTCACATACTCCTCCATACAGTATAATGGGACCCACATAGTCCTCCGCACAGTATAATGGCCCCACATAGTCCTCCATACAGTACAATGGGCACCACATAGTCCCCCATACAGTACAATGGGCCCACTTAGTCCTCCATACAGTATAATGGCCCCACATAGTCCTCCATACAGTATAATGACCCCACATAGTCCTCCATACAGTTTAATGGCACCAAATAGTCCTCCATACAATATAATGGCCCCACATAGTCCCCCATACAGTACAATGGGACCACATAGTCCTCCATACAGTATAATGGGCCCGACATACTCCTTCATACAGTGTAATGGGCCCCACATAGTCCTCCATACAGTATAATGGGCCCGACATACTCCTTCATACAGTGTAATGGGCCCCACATAGTCCTCCATACAGTATAATGGCCTCACATATTCCTCCATACAGTATAAGGGGCCCCACATAGTCCTCCATACAGTATAATGGCCCCAATTAGTCCTCCATACAGTATAATGGCCCCACATTGTCCTCCATACAGTATAATGGGCCCCACATAGCCCTCCATACAGTATAATGCCCCACCTAGTCCTCCATACAGTATAATGGCCCCACATAGTCCTCCATACAGTATAATGGGCCCGACATACTCCTCCATACAGTGTAATGGGCCCACATAGTCCTCCATACAGTATAATGGGCCCCACATAGCCCTCCATACAGTATAATGGGCCCCACATAGCCCTCCATACAGTATAATGGCCTCACATAGTCCTCCATACAGTATAATGGCCTCACATAATCATTCATACAGTATAATTGGCCCCACATAGTCCTCCATACAATATAATGGCCCCACATAGTCTTCCAAACAGTATAATGGCCCCACATAGTCCTCCATACAGTATAATAGGCCCACATAGACCTCCATACAGTATAATGGCTCCACATAGTCCTCCATACAGTATAATGGCCCCACATAGTCCTCCATACAGTATAATGGCCTCACATAGTCCTCCATACAATATAATGGCCCCACATAGTCTTCCAAACAGTATAATGGCCCCATATAGTCCTCCATACAGTATAATGGCCCCACATAGTCCTCCATACAGTATAATGGCCCCATATAGTCCTCCATACAGTATAATAGGCCCACATAGACCTCCATACAGTATAATGGCTCCACATAGTCCTCCAAACAGAATAATGGCCCCACATTGTCCTCCATACAGTATAATGGGCCCACATAGCCCTCCATACAGTATAATGGGCCCGACATACTCCTCCATACAGTATAATGGGCGCGACATACTCCTCCATACAGTGTAATGGGCCCACATAGTCCTCCATACAGTATAATGCACCCCACATAGTGCTCCATACAGTATAATGGCCCCACATAGTCCTCCATACAGTATAATGGCCTCACATAGTCCTCCACACAGTATAATGGGCCCCACATAGTGCTCCATACAGTATAATGGCCTCACATACTCATTCATACAGTATAATGGGCCCCACATAGTCCTCCATACAATATAATGGCCCCACATAGTCCTCCAAACAGTATAATGGCCCCACATAGTGCGCCATACAGTATAATGGCCCCACATAGTCCTCCATACAGTATAATGGCCCCACATAGTCCTCCATACAGAATAATGGGCCTCACATAGTCCTCCATACAGTATAATGGCCCCACATAGTCCGCCATACATTATAATGGCCCCACTTAGTTCTCCATACAGTATAAAGGCCCCATATAGTCCTCCATACAGTATAATGGGCCCACATAGCCCTCCATACAGTATAATGGGCCCCACATAGTCCTCCATACAGTAAAATGGGCCCCACATAGTCCTCCATACAGTATAATAGGCCCACATAGACCTCCATACAGTATAATGGCTCCACATAGTCCTCCAAACAGAATAATGGCCCCACATAGTCCTCCATACAGTATAATGGGCCCCACATAGTCCTGCATACAGTATAATGGCCCCATATAGTCCTCCATACAGTATAATGGCCCCACATAGTCCTCCATACAGTATAATGGCCCCCACATAGTCCTCCATACAGTATAATGGCCCCACATAGTCCTCCATACAGTATAATGGGCCCCACATAGTCCTCCATACAGTATAATGGCCCCACATAGTCCTCCATACAGTATAATGGCCCCACATAGTCTTCCATACAGTATAATGGCCACACATAATCCTCCATACAGTATAATGGCCCCACATAGTCCTCCATACAGTTTAATAGCCCAACATAGTCCTCCATACAGTATAATGGGCCCCACATAGTCCTCCATACAGTATAATGGCCCCACATAGTCCTCCATACAGTATAATGGCCCTACATAGTCCTCCATACAGTATAATGGCCCCACATAGTCTTCCATACAGTATAATGGCCCCACATAGTCCTCCATACAGTATAATGCACCACACATAGTGCTCCATACAGTACAATGACCCCACATAGTCCTCCATACAGTTTAATAGCCCCACATAGTCCTCCATACAGTATAATGCACCACACATAGTGCTACATACAGTACAATGGCCCCACATAGTCCTCCATACAGTTTAATAGCCCCACAAAGTCCTCCATACAGTATAATAGCCCCACATAGTCCTCCATACAGTATAATGGGCCCCACATAGTGCTCCATATAGTATAATGGGCCTTACATAGTGCTCCATACAGTATAATGGGCCCTACATAGTCCTCCATACAGTATAATGGCTCCACATAGTCCTCCAGACAGAATAATGGCCCCACATAGTCCTCCATACAGTATAATGGGCCCCACATAGTCTTTCATACAGTATAATTGGCCCACATAGTCCTCCATACAGTATAATGGGCCCCACATAGTCCTCCATACAGTATAATCGGCCCACATAGTCCTCCATACAGTATAATGGGCCCCACATAGTGCTCCATACAGTATAATGGGCCACACATAGTGTTCCATACAGTATAATGGCCCCACATAGTCCTCCACACAGTATAATGGCCCCATATAGTCCTCCATACAGTATAATGGGCCCCACATAGTCCTCCATACAGTATAATGGCCCCTCATAGTCCTCCACACAGTATAATGGGCCCCACATAGTTCTCCATACAGTTTAATAGCTTCACATACTCCTCCATACATTATAATGGGCCCCACATAGTCCTCCATACAGTATAATGGGCCCCACATAGTGCTCCATACAGTATAATGGCCCCACATAGTCCTCCATACAGTATAATGGGCCCCACATAGTGCTCCATACAGTATAATGGCCCCACATAGTCCTCCATACAGTATAATGGGCCCCACATAGTGCTCCATACAGTATAATGGGCCCCACATAGTCCTCCATACAGTATAATGGGCCCAATATAGTCCTCCATACAGTATAATGGCCCCACATAGTCCTCCATACAGTATAATGGCCCCACATAGTCTTCCATACAGTATAATGGCCCCACATAGTCCTCCATACAGTATAATGCACCACACATAGTGCTCCATACAGTACAATGACCCCACATAGTCCTCCATACAGTTTAATAGCCCCACATAGTCCTCCATACAGTATAATGCACCACACATAGTGCTACATACAGTACAATGGCCCCACATAGTCCTCCATACAGTTTAATAGCCCCACAAAGTCCTCCATACAGTATAATAGCCCCACATAGTCCTCCATACAGTATAATGGGCCCCACATAGTGCTCCATATAGTATAATGGGCCCTACATAGTGCTCCATACAGTATAATGGGCCCTACATAGTCCTCCATACAGTATAATGGCTCCACATAGTCCTCCAGACAGAATAATGGCCCCACATAGTCCTCCATACAGTATAATGGGCCACACATAGTCTTTCATACAGTATAATTGGCCCACATAGTCCTCCATACAGTATAATGGGCCCCACATAGTCCTCCATACAGTATAATCGGCCCACATAGTCCTCCATACAGTATAATGGGCCCCACATAGTGCTCCATACAGTATAATGGGCCACACATAGTGTTCCATACAGTATAATGGCCCCACATAGTCCTCCATACAGTATAATGGCCCCATATAGTCCTCCATACAGTATAATGGGCCCCACATAGTCCTCCATACAGTATAATGGCCCCACATAGTCCTCCACACAGTATAATGGGCCCCACATAGTTCTCCATACAGTTTAATAGCTTCACATACTCCTCCATACATTATAATGGGCCCCACATAGTCCTCCATACAGTATAATGGGCCCCACATAGTGCTCCATACAGTATAATGGCCCCACATAGTCCTCCATACAGTATAATGGGCCCCACATAGTGCTCCATACTGTATAATGGCCCCACATAGTCCTCCATACAGTATAATGGGCCCCACATAGTGCTCCATACAGTATAATGGGCCCCACATAGTCCTCCATACAGTATAATGGGCCCAATATAGTCCTCCATACAGTATAATGGCCCCACATAGTCCTCCATACAGTATAATAGGCCCACATATTCCTCCATACAGTATAATGGGCCCCACATAGTGCTCCATACAGTATAATGGGCCCCACATAGTCCTCCATACAGTATAATGGGCCCAATATAGTCCTACATACAGTATAATGGCCCCACATAGTGCTCCATACAGTATAATGGGCCCCACATAGTCCTCCATACAGTATAATGGGCCCCACATAGTGCTCCATATAGTATAATGGCCCCACATAGTCCTCCATACAGTATAATAGGCCCACATAGTCCTAAATACAGCTTAATAGCCCCACATACTTCTCCATACAGTATAATGGCCCCACATAGTCCTCCATACAGTATAATGGCCCCACATACTCCTCCATACAGTATAATGGCTCCACATAGTCCTCCAAACAGAATAATTGTCCCACATAGTCCTCCATACAGTATAATGGCCTCACATAGTGCTCCATACAGTATAATGGCCCCACATACTCATCCATACAGTATAATGGCTCCACATAGTCCTCCAGACAGAACAATGGTCCCACATAGTCCTCCATACAGTATAATGGGCCCCACATAGTCCTCCATACAGTATAATGGGCCCAATATAGTCCTCCATACAGTATAATGCACCACACATAGTGCTCCATATAGTATAATGGCCCCACATAGTCCTCCATACAGTATAATGGCCCCACATAGTACTCCATACAGCATAATGGCCCCACATAGTCCTCCATACAGTATAATGGCCCCGCATAGTCCTCCATACAGTATAATGGCCTCACATAGTCCTCCATACAGTATAATGGCCTCACATAGTCCTCCATACAGTATAATGGCCCCACATTGTCCTCCATACAGTATAATGGCCTCACATAGTCCTCCATACAGTATAATGGCCCCACATAGTTCTCCATACAGTATAATGGCCTCACATAGTCCTCCATACAGTATAATGGCCCCAAATAGTTCTCCATTAAGTATAATGGCCCCACATAGTCCTCCATACAGTATAATGCACCACACAAAGTCATCCATACAGTATAATGGCCTCACATAGTCCTCCATACAGTTTAATGGCCCCACATAGTCCTCCATACAGAATAATGGCCCCACATAGTCCTCCATACAGTATAATGGGCCCCACATAGTCCTCCATACAGTATAATGGCCTCACATAGTCCTCTATACAGTATAATGGCCTCACATAGTCCTCTATACAGTATAATGGCCCCACATAGTCCTCCATACAGTATAATGGCCCCAAATAGTTCTCCATTAAGTATAATGGCCCCACATAGTCCTCCATACAGTATAATGGCCCCACATAGTCCTCCATACAGTATAATGGCCTCACATAGTCCTCCATACAGTATAATGGCCCCACATAGTCCTCCATACAGTATAATGGCCTCACATAGTCCTCCATACAGTATAATGGCCCCAAATAGTTCTCCATTAAGTATAATGGCCCCACATAGTCCTCCATACAGTATAATGCACCACACATAGTCCTCCATACAGTATAATGGCCTCACATAGTCCTCCATACAGTATAATGGCCTCACATAGTCCTCCATACAGTATAATGGCCTCACATAGTCCTCCATACAGTATAATGGCCCCACATAGTCCTCCATACAGTATAATGGCCTCACATAGTCCTCCATACAGTATAATGGCCCCAAATAGTTCTCCATTAAGTAAAATGGCCCCACATACTCCTCCATACAGTATAATGGGCTCACATACTCCTCCATACAGTATAATGCACCCCACATAGTCCCCCATACAGTATAATGGCCACACATAGTCCTCCATACAGTACAATGGGCCCCACATAGTCCCCCATACAGTACAATGGGCCCACATAGTCCTCCAAACAGTATAATGTCCCCACATAGTCCTCCATACAGTATAATGGCCTCACATAGTCCTCCATACAGTATAATGGCCTCACATATTCCTCCATACAGTATAATGGGCCCCACATAGTCCTCAATACAGTATAATGGCACCACATTGTCCTCCATACAGTATAATGGGTCCCACATAGCCCTCCATACAGTATAATGCCCCAACTAGTCCTCCATACAGTATAATGGCCCCACATAGTCCTCCATACAGTATAATGGGCCCGACATACTCCTCCATACAGTATAATGGGCCCGACATACTCCTCCATACAGTGTAATGGGCCCAACATACTCCTCCATACAGTGTAATGGGCCCACATAGTCCTCCATACAGTATAATGCACCCCACATAGTCCTCCATACAGTATAATGGGCCCCACATAGCCCTCCATACAGTATAATGGCCTCACATAGTCCTCCATACAGTATAATGGCCCCACATAGTCCTCCATACAGTATAATGGCCTCACATAGTCCTCCATACAGTATAATGGCCCCACATAGTCCTCCATACAGAATAATGGCCCCACATAGTCCTCCATACAGTATAATGGGCCCCACATAGTCCTCCATACAGTATAATGGCCTCACATAGTCCTCTATACAGTATAATGGTCTCACATAGTCCTCTATACAGTATAATGGGCCCACATAGTCCTCCATACAGTATAATGGCCTCACATAGTCCTCTATACAGTATAATGGCCCCACATAGTCCTCCATACAGTATAATGGCCCCACATAGTCCTCCATACAGTATAATGGCCCCACATAGTCCTCCATACAGTATAATGACCCCACATAGTCCTCCATACTGTATAATGGGCCTCCACATAGTCCTCCATACAGTACAATGGGCCCTACATAGTCCCACATACAGTACAATGGCCCCACATAGTTCTCCATACAGTATAATGGCCTCACATAGTTCTCCATACAGTATAATGGCCCCACATAGTCCTCCATACAGTATAATGGCCCCAAATAGTTCTCCATTAAGTATAATGGCCCCAAATAGTCCTCCATACAGTATAATGGCCTCACATACTCCTCCATACAGTATAATGGGACCCACATAGTCCTCCATACAGTATAATGGGACCCACATAGTCCTCCATACAGTATAATGGCCCCACATAGTCCTCCATACAATATAATGGCTCCACATGGTCCTCCATACAGTATAATGGCCCCACATAGTCCTCCTTACAGTATAATGGCCCCAAATAGTTCTCCTTTAAGTATAATGGCCCCAAATAGTCCTCCATACATTATAATGGCCTCACATACTCCTCCATACAGTATAATGGGACCCACATAGTCCTCCATACAGTATAATGGCCCCACATAGTCCTCCATACAGTATAATGGGACCCACATAGTCCCCTATACAGTACAATGGGCCCACATAGTCCTCCATACAGTATAATGGCCTCACATACTCCTCCATACAGAATAATGGGACTCACATAGTCCTCCGCACAGTATAATGGCCCCACATAGTCCTCCATACAGTACAATGGGCCCCACATAGTCCCCCATACAGTACAATGGGCCCACATAGTCCTCCATACAGTATAATGGCCCCACATAGTCCTCCATACAGTATAATGACCCCACATAGTCCTCCATACAGTATAATGGCACCACATAGTCCTCCATACAATATAATGGCCCCACATAGTCCCCCATACAGTACAATGGGCCCACAAAGTCCTCCATACAGTATAATGGGCCCGACATACTCCTTCATACAGTGTAATGGGCCCCACATAGTCTTCCATACAGTATAATTTCCTCACATATTCCTCCATACAGTATAATGGGCCCCACATAGTCCTCCATACAGTATAATGGCCCCACATAGTCCTCCATACAGTATAATGGCCCCACATTGTCCTCCATACAGTATAATGGGCCCCACATAGCCCTCCATACAGTATAATGCCCACCTAGTCCTCCATACAGTATAATGGCCCAACATAGTCCTCCATACAGTATAATGGGCCCGACATACTCCTCCATACAGTATAATGGGCCCGACATACTCCTCCATACAGTATAATGGGCCCAACATACTCCTCCATACAGTGTAATGGGCCCACATAGTTCTCCATACAGTATAATGGGCCCCACATAGCCCTCCATACAGTATAATGGGCCCCACATAGCCCTCCATACAGTATAATGGCCTCACATAGTCCTCCATACAGTATAAAGGCCTCACATACTCATTCATACAGTATAATTGGCCCCACATAGTCCGCCATACAATATAATGGCCCCACATAGTCTTCCAAACAGTATAATGGCCCCACATAGTCCTCCATACAGTATAATAGGCCCACATAGACCTCCATACAGTATAATGGCTCCACATAGTCCTCCATACAGTATAATGGCCCCACATAGTCCTCCATACAGTATAATGGCCTCACATAGTCCTCCATACAATATAATGGCCCCACATAGTCTTCCAAACAGTATAATGGCCCCATATAGTCCTCCATACAGTATAATGGCCCCACATAGTCCTCCATACAGTATAATGGCCCCATATAGTCCTCCATACAGTATAATAGGCCCACATAGACCTCCATACAGTATAATGGCTCCACATAGTCCTCCAAACAGAATAATGGCCCCACATTGTCCTCCATACAGTATTATGGGCCCACATTGTCCTCCATACACTAGAATGGGCCCGACATACTCCTCCATACAGTATAATGGGCGCGACATACTCCTCCATACAGTGTAATGGGCCCACATAGTCCTCCATACAGTATAATGCACCCCACATAGTGCTCCATACAGTATAATGGGCACCACATAGTCCTCCATACAGTATAATGGCCTCACATATTCCTCCATACAGTATAATGGCCTCACATACTCATCCATACAGTATAATTGGCCCCACATAGTCCTCCATACAATATAATGGCCCCACATAGTCTTCCAAACAGTATAATGGCCCCACATAGTCCTCCATACAGTTTAATGGCCTCACATAGTCCTCCACACAGTATAATGGGCCCCACATAGTGCTCCATACAGTATAATGGCCTCACATACTCATTCATACAGTATAATGGGCCCCACATAGTCCTCCATACAATATAATGGCCCCACATAGTACTCCATACAGTATAATGGCCCCACATAGTCCTCCATACAGAATAATGGGCCTCACATAGTCCTCCATACAGTATAATGGCCCCACATAGTCCGCCATACAGTATAATAGCCCCACGTAGTTCTCCATACAGTATAATGGCCCCATATAGTCCTCCATACAGTATAATGACCCTACATAGTCCTCCATACAGTATAATGGGCCCACATAGCCCTCCATACAGTATAATGGGCCCCACATAGTCCTCCATACAGTATAATGGGCCCCACATAGTCCTCCATACAGTATAATAGGCCCACATAGACCTCCATACAGAATAATGGCTCCACATAGTCCTCCAAACAGAATAATGGCCCCACATAGTCCTCCATACAGTATAATGGGCCCCACATAGTCCTCCATACAGTATAATGGCCCCACATAGTCCTCCATACAGTATAATGGCCCCACATAGTCCTCCATACAGTATAATGGCCCCCACATAGTCCTCCATACAGTATAATGGCCCCACATAGTCCTCCATACAGTATAATGGCCCCACATAGTCCTCCATACAGTATAATGGGCCCCACATAGTCCTCCATCCAGTATAATGGCCCCACATAGTCCTCCATACAGTATAATGGCCCCACATAGTCTTCCATACAGTATAATGGCTCCACATAATCCTCCATACAGTATAATGGCCCCACATAGTCCTCCATACAGTTTAATAGCCCCACATAGTCCTCCATACAGTATAATGGGCCCCACATAGTCCTCCATACAGTATAATGGCCCCACATAGTCCTCCATACAGTATAATGGCCCAACATAGTCCTCCATACAGTATAATGGCCCCACATAGTCCTCCATACAGTATAATGGCCCCATATAGTCTTCCATACAGTATAATGGCCCCACATAGTCCTCCATACAGTATAATGCACCACACATAGTGCTCAATACAGTACAATGACCCCACATAGTCCTCCATACAGTTTAATAGCCCCACATAGTCCTCCATACAGTATAATGCACCACATAAAGTGCTCCATACAGTACAATGGGCCCACATAGTCCTCCATACAGTTTAATAGCCCCACAAAGTCCTCCATACAGTATAATAGCCCCACATAGTCCTCCATACAGTATAATGGGCCCCACATAGTGCTCCATACAGTATAATGGGCCCTACATAGTGCTCCATACAGTATAATGGGCCCTACATAGTCCTCCATACAGTATAATGGCTCCACATAGTCCTCCAGACAGAATAATGGCCCCACATAGTCCTCCATACAGTATAATCGGCCCACATAGTCCTCCATACAGTATAATGGGCCCCACATAGTCCTCCATACAGTATAATCGGCCCACATAGTCCTCCATACAGTATAATGGGCCCCACATAGTGCTCCATACAGTATAATGGGCCCCACATAGTGTTCCATACAGTATAATGGCCCCACATAGTCCTCCATAGAGTATAATGGCCCCACATAGTCCTCCATACAGTATAATGGGCCCCACATAGTCCTCCATACAGTATAATGGCCCCACATAGTCCTCCACACAGTATAATGGGCCCCACACAGTTCTCCATACAGTTTAATAGCTTCACATACTCCTCCATACATTATAATGGGCCCCACATAGTCCTACATACAGTATAATGGGCCCCACATACTGCTCCATACAGTATAATGGCCCCACATAGTCCTCCATACAGTATAATGGGCCCCACATAGTGCTCCATACAGTATAATGGCCCCACATAGTCCTCCATACAGTATAATGGGCCCCACATAGTGCTCCATACAGTATAATGGGCCCCACATAGTCCTCCATACAGTATAATGGGCCCAATATAGTCCTCCATACAGTATAATGGCCCCACATAGTCCTCCATACAGTATAATAGGCCCACATAGTCCTCCATACAGTATAATGGGCCCCACATAGTGCTCCATACAGTATAATGTGCCCCACATAGTCCTCCATACAGTATAATGGGCCCAATATAGTCCTCCATACAGTATAATGGCCCCACATAGTGCTCCATACAGTATAATGGGCCCCACATAGTCCTCCATACAGTATAATCGGCCCCACATAGTGCTCCATATAGTATAATGGCCCCACATAGTCCTCCATACAGTATAATAGGCCCACATAGTCCTCCATACAGCTTAATAGCCCCACATACTTCTCCATACAGTATAATGGCCCCACATACTCCTCCATACAGTATAATGGCTCCACATAGTCCTCCAAACAGAATAATTGTCCCACATAGTCCTCCATACAGTATAATGGCCCCACATAGTCCTCCATACAGTATAATGGCCTCACATAGTCCTCCATACAGTATAATGGCTCCACACAGAGTCCATACAGTATAATGGGCCCCACATAGTGCTCCATACAGTATAATGGCCCCACATACTCATCCATACAGTATAATGGCTCCACATAGTCCTCCAGACAGAACAATGGTCCCACATAGTCCTCCATACAGTATAATGGGCCCCACATAGTCCTCCATACAGTATAATGGGCCCAATATAGTCCTCCATACAGTATAATGCACCACACATAGTGCTCCATATAGTATAATGGCCCCACATAGTCCTCCATACAGTATAATGGCCCCACATAGTACTCCATACAGCATAATGGCCCCACATAGTCCTCCATACAGTATAATGGCCCCGCATAGTCCTCCATACAGTATAATGGCCTCACATAGTCCTCCATACAGTATAATGGCCTCACATAGTCCTCCATACAGTATAATGGCCCCACATTGTCCTCCATACAGTATAATAGGCCCACATAGTCCTCCATACAGCTTAATAGCCCCACATACTTCTCCATACAGTATAATGGCCCCACATAGTCCTCCATACAGTATAATGGCCCCGCATAGTCCTCCATACAGAATAATGGCCTCACATAGTCCTCCATACTGTATAATGGCCTCACATAGTCCTCCATAGAGTATAATGGCCCCACATTGTCCTCCATACAGTATAATAGGCCCACATAGTCCTCCATACAGCTTAATAGCCCCACATACTTCTCCATACAGTATAATGGCCCCACATAGTCCTCCATACAGTATAATGGGCCCACATAGTCCTCCATACAGTATAATGGACCCCACATAGCCCTCCATACAGAATAATGGCCTCACATAGTCCTCCATACAGTATAATGGCCCCACATAGTCCTCCATACAGTATAATGGGCCAAACACAGAGCTCCATACAGTATAATGTGCCCCACATAGTGCTCCATACAGTATAATGGCCCCACATACTCATCCATACAGTATAATGGCTCCACATAGTCCTCCAGACAGTATAATGGGCCCCGCATAGTCCTCCATACAGTATAATGGCCCCACATAGTCCTCCATACAGTATAATGCACCACACATAGTGCTCCATACAGTACAATGACCCCACATAGTCCTCCATACAGTTTAATAGCCCCACATAGTCCTCCATACAGTATAATGCACCACACAAAGTGCTCCATACAGTACAATGGCCCCACATAGTCCTCCATACAGTTTAATAGCCCCAGAAAGTCCTCCATACAGTATAATAGCCCCACATAGTCCTCCATACAGTATAATGGGCCCCACATAGTGCTCCATACAGTATAATGGGCCCTACATAGTGCTCCATACAGTATAATAGGCCCTACATAGTCCTCCATACAGTATAATGGGCCCACATAGTCCTCCATACAGTATAATCAGCCCACATAGTCCTCCTTACAGTATAATGGGCCCCACATAGTCCTCCATACAGTATAATCGGCCCACATAGTCCTCCATACAGTATATTGGGCCCCACATAGTGCTCCATACAGTATAATGGGCCCCACATAGTGTTCCATACAGTATAATGGCCCCACATAGTCCTCCATACAGTATAATGGCCCCACATAGTCCTCCACACAGTATAATGGGCCCCACATAGTTCTCCATACAGTTTAATAGCTTCACATACTCCTCCATACATTATAATGGGCCCCACATAGTCCTCCATACAGTATAATGGGCCCTACATTGTGCTCCATACAGTATAATGGCCCCACATAGTCCTCCATACAGTATAATGGGCCCCACATAGTGCTCCATACAGTGTAATGGCCCCACATAGTCCTCCATACAGTATAATGGGCCCCACATAGTGCTCCATACAGTATAATGGGCCCCACATAGTCCTCCATACAGTATAATGGGCCCAATATAGTCCTCCATATAGTATAATGGCCCCACATAGTCCTCCATACAGTATAATAGGCCCACATAGTCCTCCATACAGTATAATGGGCCCCACATAGTGCTCCATACAGTATAATGGGCCCCACATAGTCCTCCATACAGTATAATGGGCCCAATATAGTCCTCCATACAGTATAATGGCCCCACATAGTGCTCCATACAGTATAATGGGCCCCACATAGTCCTCCATACAGTATAATGGGCCCCACATAGTGCTCCATATAGTATAATGGCCCCACATAGTCCTCCATACAGTATAATAGGCCCACATAGTCCTCCATACAGCTTAATAGCCCCACATACTTCTCCATACAGTATAATGGCCCCACATACTCCTCCATACAGTATAATGGCTCCACATAGTCCTCCAAACAGAATAATTGTCCCACATAGTCCTCCATACAGTATAATGGCCCACATAGTCCTCCATATAGTATAATGGACTCACATAGTCCTCCATACAGTATAATGGCTCCACACAGAGCTCCATACAGTATAATGGGCCCCACATAGTGCTCCATACAGAATAATGGCCCCACATACTCATCCATACAGTATAATGGCTCCACATAGTCCTCCAGACAGAACAATGGTCCCACATAGTCCTCCATACAGTATAATGGGCCCCACATAGTCCTCCATACAGTATAATGGGCCCAATATAGTCCTCCATACAGTATAATGCACCACACATAGTGCTCCATATAGTATAATGGCCCCACATAGTCCTCCATACAGTATAATGGCCCCACATAGTATTCCATACAGCATAATGGCCCCACATAGTCCTCCATACAGTATAATGGCCCCGCATAGTCCTCCATACAGTATAATGGCCTCACATAGTCCTCCATACAGTATAATGGCCTCACATAGTCCTCCATACAGTATAATGGCCCCACATTGTCCTCCATACAGTATAATAGGCCCACATAGTCCTCCATACAGCTTAATAGCCCCACATACTTCTCCATACAGTATAATGGCCCCACATAGTCCTCCATACAGTATAATGGCCCCGCATAGTCCTCCATACAGAATAATGGCCTCACATAGTCCTCCATACAGTATAATGGCCTCACATAGTCCTCCATACAGTATAATGGCCCCACATTGTCCTCCATACAGTATAATAGGCCCACATAGTCCTCCATACAGCTTAATAGCCCCACATACTTCTCCATACAGTATAATGGCCCCACATAGTCCTCCATACAGTATAATGGGCCTACATAGTCCTCCATACAGTAAAATGGACCCCACATAGCCCTCCATACAGAATAATGGCCTCACATAGTCCTCCATACAGTATAATGGCCCAACATAGTCCTCCATACAGTATAATGGGCCCCACACAGAGCTCCATACAGTATAATGGGCCCCACATAGTGCTCCATACAGTATAATGGCCCCACATACTCATCCATACAGTATAATGGCTCCACATAGTCCTCCAGACAGTATAATGGGCCCCGCATAGTCCTCCATACAGTATAATGGCCCCACATAGTCCTCCACACAGTATAATGGGCCCCACATAGTCCTCCATACAGTATAATGGCCCCACATAGCCATCCATACAGTATAATGGCACCACATAGTCCTCCATACAGTACAATAGCCCCACATAGTCCTCCATACAGTATAATGGCCCCACATAGTCCTCCATACAGTATAATGGCCCCACATACTCCTCCATACAGTATAATGGCTCCAAATAGTCCTCCATACAGTATAATGGCCCCACATAGCCCTCCGTTAAGTATAATGGCCGCACATAGTCCTCCATACAGTATAATGGCCCCACATAGTCCTCCATACAGTATAATGGCCCCACATAGTCCTCCATACAGTATAATGGCCCCACATAGTCCTCCATACAGTATAATGGCCCCACATAGTCCTCCATACAGTATAATGGCCCCACATAGTCCTCCATACAGTATAATGGCCTCACATATTCCTCTATACAGTATAATGGCCCCACATAGTCCTCCATACAGTATAATGGGCCCCACATAGTCCTCCATACAGTATAATGGGCCCCACATAGTCCTCCATACAGTATAATGGCCTCATATAGTGCTCCATACAGTATAATGGGCCCTACATAGTCCTCCATACAGTATAATGGCCCCACTTAGTCCTCCATACAGTATAATGGCCCCACATAGTCCTCCATACAGTATAATGGCCCCACATAGTCCTCCATACAGTATAATGGCCCCACATAGTCCTCCATACAGTATAATGGCCCCACATATTCTTCCATACAGTATAATGGCCCCACATAGTCCTCCATACAGTATAATGCACCACACATAGTGCTCCATACAGTACAATGGCCCCACATAGTCCTCCATACAGTTTAATAGTCCCACATATTCCTCCATACAGTATAATGGGCCCCACATAGTGTTCCATACAGTATAATGGCCCCACAAAGTCCTCCATACAGTATAATGGCCCCACATAGTCCTCCAAACAATATAATGGGCCCCACATAGTCCTCCACACAGTATAATGGGCCCCACATAGTTCTCCATACAGTTTAAAAGCTTCACATACTCATCCATACATTATAATGGGCCCCACATAGTCCTCCATACAGTATAATGGGCCCCACATAGTGCTCCATACAGTATAATGGCCCCACATAGTGCTCCATACAGTATAATGGGCCCCACATAGTGCTCCATACAGTATAATGGCCCCACATAGTCCTCCATACAGTATAATGGGCCCCACATAGTGCTCCATACAGTATAATGGGCCCCACATAGACCTCCATACAGTATAATGTGCCCCACATAGTCCTCCATACAGTATAATGGCCCCACATACTCATCCATACAGTATAAAGGGCCCACATAGGCCTCCATACAGTATAATGGGCCCCACATAGTCCTCCATACAGTATAATGGCCCCACATAGTCCTCCATACAGTATAATGGGCCCAATATAGTCCTCCATACAGTATAATGGCCCCACATAGTCCTCCATACAGTATAATAGGCCCACATAGTCCTCCATACAGTATAATGGGCCCCACATAGTGCTCCATACAGTATAATGGGCCCCACATAGTCCTCCATACAGTATAATGGGCCCAATATAGTCCTCCATACAGTATAATGGCCCCACATAGTGCTCCATACAGTATAATGGGCCCCACATAGTCCTCCATACAGTATAATGGGCCCCACATAGTGCTCCATATAGTATTATGGCCCCACATAGTCCTCCATACAGTATAATAGGCACACATAGTCCTCTATACAGCTTAATAGCCCCACATAGTCTTCCATACAGTATAATGGCCCCACATAGTCCTCCATACAGTATAATGCACCACACATAGTGCTCCATACAGGACAATGACCCCACATAGTCCTCCATACAGTTTAATAGCCCCACATAGTCCTCCATACAGTATAATGCACTACACATAGTGCTCCATACAGTACAACGACCCCACATAGTCCTCCATACAGTTTACTAGCCCCACAAAGTCCTCCATACAGTATAATAGCCCCACATAGTCCTCCATACAGTATAATGGGCCCCAAATAGTGCTCCATACAGTATAATGGGCCCTACATAGTGCTCCATACAGTATAATGGGCCCTACATAGTCCTCCATACAGTATAATGGCTCCACATAGTCCTCCAGACAGAATAATGGCCCCACATAGTCCTCCATACAGTATAATGGGCCCGACATAGTCTTCCATACAGTATAATCGGCCCACATAGTCCTCCATACAGTATAATGGGCCCCACATAGTCCTCCATACAGTATAATCGGCCCACATAGTCCTCCATACAGTATAATGGGCCCCACATAGTGCTCCATACAGTATAATGGGCCCCACATAGTGTTCCATACAGTATATTGGCCCCACATAGTCCTCCATACAGTATAATGGCCCCACATAGTCCTCCATACAGTATAATGGGCCCCACATAGTCCTCAATACAGTATAATGGCCCCACATAGTCCTCCACACAGTATAATGGGCCCCACATAGTTCTCCATACAGTTTAATAGCTTCACATACACCTCCATACATTATAATGGGCCCCACATAGTCCTCCATACAGTATAATGGGCCCCACATAGTGCTCCATACAGTATAATGGCCCCACATAGTCCTCCATACAGTATAATGGGCCCCACATAGTGCTCCATACAGTATAATGGCCCCACATAGTCCTCCATACAGTATAATGGGCCCCACATAGTGCTCCATACAGTATAATGGGCCCCACATAGTCCTCCATACAGTATAATGGGCCCAATATAGTCCTCCATACAGTATAATGGCCCCACATAGTCCTCCATACAGCATAATAGGCCCACATAGTCCTCCATACAGTATAATGGGCCCCACATAGTGCTCCATACAGTATAATGGGCCCCACATAGTCTTCCATACAGTATAATGGGCCCAATATAGTCCTCCATACAGTATAATGGCCTCACATAGTGCTCCATACAGTACAATGGTTCCCACATAGTCCTCCATACAGTATAATGGGCCCCACATAGTGTTCCATATAGTATAATGGCCCCACATAGTCCTCCATACAGTATAATAGGCCCACATAGTCCTCCATACAGCTTAATAGCCCCACATACTTCTCCATACAGTATAATGGCCCCACATAGTCCTCCATACAGTATAATGGCCCCACATACTCCTCCATACAGTATAATGGCTCCACATAGTCCTCCAAACAGAATAATTGTCCCACATAGTCCTCCATACAGTATAATGGCCCCACATAGTCCTCCATACAGTATAATGGCCTCACATAGTCCTCCATACAGTATAATGGCTCCACACAGAGCTCCATACAGTCTAATGGGCCCCACATAGTGCTCCATACAGTATAATGGCCCCACATACTTATCCATACAGTATAATGGCTCCACATAGTCCTCCAGACAGAACAATGGTCCCACATAGTCCTCCATACAGTATAATGGGCCCCACATAGTCCTCCATACAGTATAATGGGCCCAATATAGTCCTCCATACAGTATAATGCACCACACATAGTGCTCCATATAGTATAATGGCCCCACATAGTCCTCCATACAATATAATGGCCCCACATAGTACTCCATACAGCATAATGGCCCCACATAGTCCTCTATACAGTATAATGGCGCCGCATAGTCCTCCATACAGTATAATGGCCTCACATAGTCCTCCATACAGTATAATGGCCTCACATAGTCCTCCATACAGTATAATGGCCCCCTCATTGTCCTCCATACAGTATAATAGGCCCACATAGTCCTCCATACAGCTTAATAGCCCCACATACTTCTCCATACAGTATAATGGCCCCACATAGTCCTCCGTACAGTATAATGGCCCCGCATAGTCCTCCATACAGAATAATGGCCTCACATAGTCCTCCATACAGTATAATGGCCTCACATAGTCCTCCATACAGTATAATGGCCCCACATTGTCCTCCATACAGTATAATATCCCCACATAGTCCTCCATACAGCTTAATAGCCCCACATACTTCTCCATACAGTATAATGGCCCCACATAGTCCTCCATACAGTATAATGGGCCCACATAGTCCTCCATACAGTATAATGGACCCCACATAGTCCTCCATACAGAATAATGGCCTCACATAGTCCTCCATACAGTATAATGGCCCCACATAGTCCTCCATACAGTATAATGGCCCCACATAGTCCTCCTTACAGTATAATGGCCCCACATAGTCCTCCATACAGTATAATGGCCCCATATACTCCTCCATACAGTATAATGGCTCCACATAGTCCTCCATACAGTATAATGGCCCCACATAGTCCTCCATACAGTATAATGGGACCCACATAGTCCTCCATACAGTATAATGGCCCCACATAGTCCTCCATACAGTACAATGGCCCCACATAGTCCTCCATACAGTATAATGGCCCCACATACTCCTCCATACAGTATAATGGCTCCACATAGTCCTCCATACAGTATAATGGCCCCACATAGTCCTCCATACAGTATAATGGGCCCCACACAGAGCTCCATACAGTATAATGGGGCCCACATAGTGCTCCATACAGTATAATGGCCCCACATACTCATCCATACAGTATAATGGCTCCACATAGTCCTCCAGACAGAACAATGGTCCCACATAGTCCTCCATACAGTATAATGGGCCCCACATAGTCCTCCATACAGTATAATGGGCCCAATATAGTCCTCCATACAGTATAATGCACCACACATAGTGATCCATATAGTATAATGGCCCCACATAGTCCTCCATACAGTATAATGGCCCCACATAGTCCTCCATACAGTATAATGGCCTCACATAGTCCTCCATACAGTATAATGGCCCCACATAGTCCTCCATACAGTATAATAGGCCCACATAGTCCTCCATACAGCTTAATAGCCCCACATACTTCTCCATACAGTATAATGGCCCCACATAGTCCTCCATACAGTATAATGGGCCCCACACAGAGCTCCATACAGTATAATGGGCCCAACATATTGCTCCATACAGTATAATGGCCCCACATACTCATCCATACAGTATAATGGCTCCACATAGTTCTCCAGACAGAACAATGGTCCCACATAGTCCTCCATACAGTATAATGGCCCCACATAGTCCTCCATACAGCATAATCGGCCCACATAGTCCTCGTACAGTATAATGGGCCCCACAAAGTGCTTCATACAGTATAATGGCCCCATATAGTCCTCTATACAGTATAACGGGCCCCACATAGTCCTCCATACAGTATAATGGCCCCACATAGTCCTCCATACAGTATAATGGCCACACATAGTCCTCCATACAGTATAATGGCCCCACATACTCATCCATACAGTATAATGGCTCCACATAGTCCTCCAGACAGAACAATGGTCCCACATAGTCCTCCATACAGTATAATGGGCCCCACATAGTCCTCCATACAGTATAATGGGCCCAATATAGTCCTCCATACAGTATAATGCACCACACATAGTGCTCCATATAGTATAATGGCCCCACATAGCTCTCCATACAGTATAATGGCCTCACATAGTCCTCCATACAGAATAATGGTCCCACATAGTCCTCCATACAGCACAATGGCCTCACATAGTCCTACATACAGTAAAATGGCCCCTCATAGTCCTCCATACAGTAAAATGGCCCCTCATAGTCCTCCATACAGAATAATGGGCCACAAAAACTTCCATACAGTAAAATGGCCCCTCATAGTCCTCCATACAAAATAATGGGCCCACAAAGACCTCCAAACAGTATAATAGGCCCCACATAGTCCTCCATACAGTATAATGGACCCCACATAGTCCTCCATACAGTATAATGATGCCACATACTCCTCCATACAGTATAATGGCCCCACATAGTCCTCCATACAGTATAATGGTCCCACATAGTCCTCCATACAGTATAATGGCCTCACATAGTCCTCCATGCAGTATAATGGGAACACATAGTCCTCCATACAGAATAATGGCTCCACATAGTCCTCCATACAGTATAATGGCCTCACATAGACCTCCATACAGAATAATGGCCCCACATAGTCCTCCATACAGTATAATGGTCCCACATAGTCCTCCATACAGTATAATGGCCTCACATAGTCCTCCATACAGTATAATGGGAACACATAGTCCTCCATACAGAATAATGGCTCCACATAGTCCTCCATACAGTAAAATGGCCCCACATAGTCCTCCATACAGTATAATGTCCCCACATAGTCCTCCATACAGTATAATGGCCCCACATAGTCCTCCATACAGTATAATGGCCCCACATAGTCCTCCATACAGTATAATGGCCCCACATAGTCCTCCATACAGTATAATGGCCCCACATAGTCCTCCATACAGTATAATGGCCCCACATAGTCCTCCATACAGTATTATGGGCCCCACATAGTCCTCCACACAGTATAATGGCCCCACATAGTCCTCCATACAAAATAATGGGCTCACAAAGTCCTCCAAACAGTATAATAGGCCCCACATAGTGCTCCATACAGTATAATGGCCCCACATATTCCTCCATACAGTATAATGGCCTCACATAGTCCTCCATACAGTATAATGGCCCCACATAGTCCTCCATACAGTATAATGTGCCCCACATAGTCCTCCATACAGAATAATGGGACCCACATAGTCCTCCATACAAAATAATGGGCCCACAAAGACCTCCAAACAGTATAATAGGCCCCACATAGTGCTCCATACAGTATAATGGCCCCACATAGTCCTCCGTACAGTATAATGGGCCCCACATAGCCCTCCATACAGTATAATGGCCCCACATAGTCCTCCATACAGTATAATGGGCCCCGCATAGTCCTCCATACAGTATAATGACCCCACATAGTCCTCCACACAGTATAATGGGCCCCACATAGTCCTCCATACAGTATAATGGCCCCACATAGCCCTCCATACAGTATAATGGCCCCACATAGTCCTCCATACAGTATAATGGCCCCACATAGTCCTCCATACAGTATAATGGCCCCACATAGTCCTCCATACAGTATAATGGCCCCACATAGTCCTCCATACAGTATAATGGCCCCACATAGTCCTCCATGCAGTATAATGGCCCCACATAGTCCTCCATACAGTATAATGGTCTCACATATTCCTCTATACAGTATAATGGCCCCACATAGTCCTCCATACAGTATAATGGGCCCCACATAGTCCTCCATACAGTATAATGGGCCCCACATAGTGCTCCATACAGTATAATGGCCTCATATAGTGCTCCATACAGTATAATGGGCCCTACATAGTCCTCCATAGAGTATAATGGCCCCACATAGTCCTCCATACAGTATAATGGCCCCACATAGTCCTCCATACAGTATAATGGCCCCACATAGTCCTCCATACAGTATAATGGCCCCACATAGTCCTCCATACAGTATAATGGCCCCACATAGTCTTCCATACAGTATAATGGCCCCCATAGTCCTCCATACAGTATAATGCACCACACATAGTGCTCCATACAGTACAATGGCCCCACATAGTCCTCCATACAGTTTAATAGCCCAACAAAGTCCTCCATACAGTATAATAGCCCCACATAGTCCCCCATACAGTAAAATGGGCCCCACATAGTGCTCCATACAGTATAATGGGCCCCACATAGTGCTCCATACAGTATAATGGTCCTCACATAGTCCTCCATACAGTATAATGGGCCCCACATAGTGCTCCATACAGTATAATGGGCCCCACATAGTGTTCCATACAGTATAATGGCCCCACATAGTCCTCCATACAGTATAATGGCCCCACATAATCCTCCATACAGTATAATGGGCCCCACATAGTCCTCCACACAGTATAATGGGCCCCACATAGTTCTCCATACAGTTTAATAGCTTCACATACTCCTCCATACATTATAATGGGACCCACATAGTCCTCCATACAGTATAATGGGCCCCACATAGTGCTCCATACAGTATAATGGCCCCACATAGTCCTCCATACAGTATAATGGGCCCCACATAGTGCTCCATACAGTATAATGGCCCCACATAGTCCTCCATACAGTATAGTGGGCCCCACATAGTGCTCCATACAGTATAATGGGCCCCACATAGTCCTCCATACAGTATAATGTGCCCCACATAGTCCTCCATACAGTATAATGGCCCCACATACTCATCCATACAGTATAAAGGGCCCACATAGGCCTCCATACAGTATAATGGGCCCCACATAGTCCTCCATACAGTATAATGGCCCCACATAGTCCTCCATACAGTATAATAGGCCCACATAGTCCTCCATACAGTATAAAGGGCCCCACATAGTGCTCCATACAGTATAATGGGCCCCACATAGTCCTCCATACAGTATAATGGGCCCAATATAGTCCTCCATACAGTATAATGGCCCCACATAGTGCTCCATACAGTATAATGGGCCCCACATAGTCCTCCATACAGTATAATGGGCCCCACATAGTGCTCCATATAGTATTATGGCCCCACATAGTCCTCCATACAGTATAATAGGCCCACATAGTCCTCTATACAGCTTAATAGCCCCACATACTTCTCCATACAGTATAATGGCCCCACATAGTCCTCCATACAGTATAATGGCCCCACATAGTCCTCCAAACAGAATAATTGTCCCACATACTCCTCCATACAGTATAATGGCCCCACATAGTCCTCCATACAGTATAATGGGCCCCACACAGAGCTCCATACAGTATAATGGGCCCCACATAGTGCTCCATACAGTATAATGGCCCCACATACTCATCCATACAGTATAATGGCTCCACATAGTCCTCCAGACAGAACAATGGTCCCACATAGTCCTCCATACAGTATAATGGGCCCCACATAGTCCTCCATACAGTATAATGGGCCCAATATAGTCCTCCATAGAGTATAATGCACCACACATAGTGCTCCATATAGTATAATGGCCCCACATAGTCCTCCATACAGTATAATGGCCCCACATAGTCCTCCATACAGTATAATGGCCCCACATAGTCCTCCATACAGTATAATGGCCTCACATAGTCCTCCATACAGTATAATGGCCCCACATAGTCCTCCATACAGTATAATAGGCCCACATAGTTCTCCATACAGCTTAATAGCCCCACATACTTCTCCATACAGTATAATGGCCCCACATAGTCCTCCATACAGTATAATGGCCCCACATACTCCTCCATACAGTATAATGGCTCCACATAGTCCTCCATACAGTATAATGGCCCCACATAGTCCTCCATACAGTATAATGGGCCCCACACAGAGCTCCATACAGTATAATGGGCCCCACATAGTGCTCCATACAGTATAATGGCCCCACATACTCATCCATACAGTATAATGGCTCCACATAGTCCTCCAGACAGAACAATGGTCCCACATAGTCCTCCATACAGTATAATGGGCCCCACATAGTCCTCCATACAGTATAATAGGCCCAATATAGTCCTCCATACAGTATAGTGCACCACACATAGTGCTCCATATAGTATAATGGCCCCACATAGTCCTCCATACAGTATAATGGCCCCACATAGTCCTCCATACAGTATAATAGGCCCACATAGTCCTCCATACAGCTTAATAGCCCCACATGCTTCTCCATACAGTATAATGGCCCCACATTGTCCTCCATACAGTATAATGGCTCCACATAGTCCTCCAAACAGAATAATTGTCCCACATAGTCCTCCATACAGTATAATGGGCCCCACACAGAGCTCCATACAGTATAATGGGCCTCACATAGTGCTCCATACAGTATAATGGCCCAACATACTCATCCATACAGTATAATGGCTCCACATAGTCCTCAAGACAGAACAATGGTCCCACATAGTCCTCCATACAGTATAATGGCCCCACATAGTCCTCCATACAGTATAATCGGCCCACATAGTCCTCCTACAGTATAATGGGCCCCACAAAGTGCTTCATACAGTATAATGGCCCCACATAGTCCTCCATAAAGTATAACGGGCCCCACATAGTCCTCCATACAGTATAATGGCCCCACATAGTCCTCCATACAGTATAATGGCCACACATAGTCCTCCATACAGTATAATGGCCCCACATACTCATCCATACAGTATAATGGCTCCACATACTCCTCCAGACAAAATAATGGTCCCACATAGTCCTCCATACAGTATAATGGGCCCCACATAGTACTCCATACAGTATAATGGGCCCAATATAGTCCTCCATACAGTATAATGCACCACACATAGTGCTCCATATAGTATAATGGCCCCACATAGCTCTCCATAGAGTATAATGGCCTCACATAGTCCTCCATACAGAATAATGGTCCCACATAGTCCTCCATACAGTACAATGGCCTCACATAGTCCTACATACAGTAAAATGGCCCCTCATAGTCCTCCATACAGTATAATGGGAACACATAGTCCTCCATACAGAATAATGGCTCCACATAGTCCTCCATACAGTATAATGGCCCCACATAATCCTCCATACAGTATAATGGATAATGGACCCCACATAGTCCTCCATACAGTAAAATGGCCCCTCATAGTCCTCCATACAAAATAATGGGCCCACAAAGACCTCCAAACAGTGTAATAGGCCCCACATAGTCCTCCATACAGTATAATGGACCCCACATAGTCCTCCATACAGTATAATGACGCCACATACTCCTCCATACAGTATAATGGCCCCACATAGTCCTCCATACAGTATAATCGTCCCACATAGTCCTCCATACAGTATAATGGATAATGGACCCCACATAGTCCTCCATATACTATAATGGGGCATCACATAGTCCTCCATACAGTATAATGGGGCATCACATAGTCCTCCATACAGTATAATGGGGCATCACATAGTCCTCCATACAGTATAATGGCCTCACATAGTCCTCCATACAGTATATTGGGAACACATAGTCCTCCATACAGAATAATGGCTCCACATAGTCCTCCATACAGTATAATGGCCCCACATAGACCTCCATACAGAATAATGGCCCCACATAGTCCTCCATACAGTATAATGGTCCCACATTGTCCTCCATACAGTATAATGGCCTCACATAGTCCTCCATACAGTATAATGGGAACACATAGTCCTCCATACAGAATAATGGCTCCACATAGTCCTCCATACAGTAAAATGGCCCCACATAGTCCTCCATACAGTATAATGGCCCCACATAGTCCTCCATACAGTATAATGGCCCCACATAGTCCTCCATACAGTATAATGGCCCCACATAGTCCTCCATACAGTATAATGGGCCCCACATAGTGCTCCATACAGTATAATGGCCCCACATAGTCCTCCATACAGTATAATGGCCCCACATAGTCCTCCATACAGTATAATGGCCCCACATAGTCCTCCATACAGTATTATGGGCCCCACATAGTCCTCCATACAGTATAATGGCCCCACATAGTCCTCCATACAAAATAATGGGCCCACAAAGATCTCCAAACAGTATAATAGGCCCCACATAGTGCTCCATACAGTATAATGGCCCCACATAGTCCTCCATACAGTATAATGGCCTCACATAGTCCTCCATACAGTATAATGGCCCCACATAGTCCTCCATACTGAATAATGGGACCTACATAGTACTCCATACAGTATAATGGGCCCCACATAGTCCTCCATACAGTATAATGGCCCCACATAGTCCTTCATACAGTATAATGGCCTCACATAGTCCTCCATACAGTATAATGGCCCCACATAGTCCTCCATACAGAATAATGGGACCCACATAGTCCTCCATACAGTATAATGGCCCCACATAGTCCTCCATACAAAATAATGGGCCCACAAAGACCTCCAAACAGTATAATAGGCCCCACATAGTGCTTCATGCAGTATAATGGCCCCACATAGTCCTCCATACAGTATAATGGGCCCCACATAGTCCTCCATACAGTATAATGGCCCCACATAGTCCTCCATACAGTATAATGGGCCCCACATAGTCCTCCATACAGAATAATGGGACCCACATAGTCCTCCATACAAAATAATGAGCCCACATATTCCTCCAAACAGTATAATAGGCCCCACATAGTGCTCCATACAGTATAATGGCCCCACCTAGTCCTCCATATAGTATAATGGGCCCACAAAGACCTCCAAACAGTATAATAAGCCCCACATAGTGCTCCATACAGTATAATGGCCCCACATAGTCCTCCATACAGTATAATGGGCCCCACATAGTCCTCCATACAGTATAATGGGCCCCGCATAGTCCTCCATACAGTATAATGGCCCCACATAGTCCTCCACACAGTATAATGGGCCCCACATAGTCCTCCATACAGTATAATGACCCCACATAGTCCTCCATACAGTATAATGGGCCCCACATAGTCCTCCATACAGTATAATGGCCCCACATAGTCCTCCATACAGTATAATGGCTCCACATAGTCCTCCATACAGTATAATGGCCCCACATAGCCCTCCATACAGTATAATGGTCCTCACATAGTCCTCCATACAGTATAATGGACCCCACATAGTGCTCCATACAGTATAATGGACCCCACATAGTCCTCCATACAGTATAATGGCCCCACATAGTCCTCCATACAGTATAATAGGCCCACATAGTCCTCCATACAGTATAATGGCTCCACATAGTCCTCCATACAGAATAATGGCCCCACATAGTCCTCCATACAGTATAATGGCCCCACATAGTCCTCCATACAGTACAATGGCCTCATATAGTCCTCCATACAGTATAATGGCCCCACATAGTCCTCCATACAGTATAATGGCCCCACATAGTCCTCCATACAGTATAATAGGCCCCACACAGTCCTCCATACAGTATAATAGGCCCCACACAGTCCTCCATACAGTATAATGGGCCCCACATAGTCCTCCATAGAGTATAATGGCCCCACATAGTCCTCCATACAGTATAATGGCCCCCGCATAGTCCTCCATACAGTATAATGGCCCCACATAGTCCTCCATACAGTATAATGGCCCCCACATAGTCCTTTATACAGTATAATGGCCCCACATAGTCCTCCATACAGTATAATAGGCCCACATAGTCCTCCATACAGTATAATGGGCCCACATAGTCCTCCATACAGAATAATGGCCCCACATAGTCCTCCATACAGTATAATGGCCCCACATAGTCCTCCATACAGTATAATGGCCTCATATAGTCCTCCATCTATATATAATCGTCTTATCCCGTCTGTCTGTCTGTCTATCTGTCTGTCTGTCTGTCTGTCCTGGAAATCCCGCGTCCCTCATTGGTCCGGCCGCGGCCAATCAGCGCCGCGGGATTTCTGAAAAAAGATGGCGGCCGCTAGCGGCTCATCTGCCAGACGGAGGTCAGCGGCGATGCAGCAGGGAGATGAGCGGCGCTAGCAGCAGAACTACCCCGACCGGCACCGCTGACCCCATGCGGCTAACGTCGGAAGATCAGCGCCGCTCTCCGCTCCGGTCCTCGCTAATACGGAGCCGCACAAGCAGCGCCGCTCCCGGGTCCACCCTAATACGATGCTGATTGGTCGCGGTGGCCGACCGCGACCAATGAGCGAGATGGGCGGCAAATTTAAACACCGCTCTGCTCATTGGTCCCGGCCGCCGGCCGGCCGAGACCAATCAGCGAGATTGCCGCCAAATTTAAACAATGCTCTGCTGATTGGTCGATTTTATTGCCAAATTTAAACAAGCTCTCCGATCCTCACTAACACAGTTTGCTGATTGGTCGCGGCCGCCACCCGTGACCAATCACCGATATTGCCGCCAAATTTAAACACCGTTTTGCTGATTAGTCGCGGTTGCCGGCCGCGACCAATCAGAGATTTTGGCGCCAAATTGAAACAACGTTCTGCTGATTGCGCCCGGTCGGCCGCATACATATTCTAGAATACCCGATGCGTTAGAATCCGGCCACCATCTAGTACAGTATAATGGCCCCGTATATCCTGTATATAATCACCCCGTATATCCTGTATATAATCACCCCGTATATCCTGTATATAATCACCCTGTATATAATCACCCCGTATATCCTGTATATAATCACCCTGTATATAATCACCCCGTATATCCTGTATATAATCACCCTGTATATAATCACCCCGTATATCCTGTATATAATCACCCTGTATATAATCACCCCGTATATCCTGTATATAATCACCCTGTATATAATCACCCCGTATATCCTGTATATAATCACCCTGTATATAATCACCCTGTATATCCTGTATATAATCACCCTGTATATAATCACCCTGTATATCCTGTATATAATCACCCTGTATATAATCACCCCGTATATCCTGTATATAATCACCCCGTATATCCTGTATATAATCACCCCGTATATCCTGTATATAATCACCCCGTATATAATCACCCCGTATATCCTGTATATAATCACCCCGTATATAATCACCCCGTATATCCTGTATATAATCACCCCGTATATCCTGTATATAATCACCCTGTATATAATCACCCCGTATATCCTGTATATAATCACCCCGTATATAATCACCTCGTATATCCTGTATATAATCACCCTGTATATAATCACCCCGTATATCCTGTATATAATCACCCTGTATATAATCACCCTGTATGTCCTGTATATAATCACCCTGTATATAATCACCCCGTATATCCTGTATATAATCACCCCGTATATCCTGTATATAATCACCCTGTATATAATCACCCCGTATATCCTGTATATAATCACCCCGTATATAATCACCCCGTATATCCTGTATATAATCACCCTGTATATAATCACCCCGTATATCCTGTATATAATCACCCCGTATATAATCACCCTGTATATCCTGTATATAATCACCCCGCATATCCTGTATATAATCACCCTGTATATAATCACCCCGTATATCCTGTATATAATCACCCTGTATATAATCACCTCGTATATCCTGTATATAATCACCCCGTATATCCTGTATATAATCACCCTGTATATAATCACCCTGTATATCCTGTATATAATCACCCTGTATATAATCACCCTGTATATCCTGTATATAATCACCCTGTATATAATCACCCCGTATATCCTGTATATAATCACCCTGTATATAATCACCCTGTATATCCTGTATATAATCACACCGTATATCCTGTATATAATCACCCTGTATATAATCACCCTGTATATCCTGTATATAATCACCCTGTATATAATCACCCTGTATATCCTGTATTTCATCACCCTGTATATAATCACCCCGTATATCCTGTATATAATCACCCTGTATATAATCACCCTGTATATCCTGTATATAATCACCCTGTATATCCTGTATATAATCACCCTGTATATAATCACCCTGTATATCCTGTATATAATCACCCCGTATATAATCACCCCGTATATCCTGTATATAATCACCCCGTATATCCTGTATATAATCACCCTGTATATAATCACCCCATATATGCTGTATATAATCAACCTGTATATAATCACCCCGTATATCCTGTATATAATCGCCCTGTATATAATCACCCCGTATATCCTGTATATAATCACCCTGTATATAATCACCCCATATATCCTGTATATAATCACCCTGTATATAATCACCCCGTATATCCTGTATATAATCACCCTGTATATAATCACCCCGTATATCCTGTATATAATCACCCTGTATATAATCACCCCGTATATCCTGTATATAATCACCCTGTATATAATCACCCCGTATATCCTGTATATAATCACCCTGTATATAATCACCCCATATATCCTGTATATAATCACCCTGTATATAATCACAACGTATATCCTGTATATAATCACCCTGTATATAATCACCCTGTATATCCTGTATATAATCACCCTGTATATCCTGTATATAATCACCCTGTATATCCTGTATATAATCACCCCGTATATAATCACCCCGTATATCCTGTATATAATCACCCCGTATATCCTGTATATAATCACCCCGTATATCCTGTATATAATCACCCTGTAAATAATCACCCCGTATATAATCACCCCGTATATCCTGTATATAATCACCCCGTATATCCTGTATATAATCACCCTGTATATAATCACCCTGTATATCCTGTATATAATCACCCTGTAAATAATCACCCCGTATATAATCACCCCGTATATCCTGTATATAATCACCCCGTATATCCTGTATATAATCACCCTGTATATAATCACCCTGTATATCCTGTATATAATCACCCCGTATATCCTGTATATAATCACCCTGTAAATAATCACCCCGTATATAATCACCCCATATATCCTGTATATAATCACCCTGTATATAATCACCCCGTATATCCTGTATATAATCACCCCGTATATAATCACCCAGTATATCCTGTATATAATCACCCTGTAAATAATCACCCCGTATATCCTGTATATAATCACCCTGTATATAATCACCCCGTATATCCTGTATATAATCACCCCGTATATCCTGTATATTATCACCCCGTATATCCTGTATATAATCACCCCATATATCCTGTATATAATCACCCTGTAAATAATCACCCCGTATATCCTGTATATAATCACCCCGTATATAATCACCCCGTATATCCTGTATATAATCACCCTGTATATAATCACCCTGTATATCCTGTATATAATCACCCCGTATATAATCACCCCGTATATCCTGTATATAATCACCCTGTATATAATCACCCCGTATATCCTGTATATAATCACCCTGTATATAATCACCCCGTATATCCTGTATATAATCACCCCGTATATCCTGTATATAATCACCCTGTATATAATCACCCCGTATATCCTGTATATAATCACCCTGTATATAATCACCCTGTATATCCTGTATATAATCACCCTGTATATAATCACCCCGTATATCCTGTATATAATCACCCTGTATATAATCACCCTGTATATAATCACCATGTATATAATCACCCCGTATATCCTGTATATAATCACCCTGTATATAATCACCCTGTATATCCTGTATATAATCACCCTGTATATAATCACCCTGTATATCCTGTATATAATCACCCTGTATATAATCACCCCGTATATCCTGTATATAATCACCCTGTATATAATCACCCTGTATATCCTGTATATAATCACCCTGTATATAATCACCCTGTATATCCTGTATATAATCACCCTGTATATAATCACCCCGTATATCCTGTATATAATCACCCTGTATATAGTCACCCCGTATACCCTGTATATAATCACCCTGTATATAGTCACCCCGTATATCCTGTATATAATCACCCTGTATATAATCACCCCATATATCCTGTATATAATCACCCTGTATATAATCACCCCGTATATCCTGTATATAATCACCCCGTATATAATCACCCTGTATATAATCACCCCTTATATCCTGTATATAATCACCCTGTATATAATCACCCCGTATATCCTGTATATAATCACCCCGTATATAATCACCCCATATATCCTGTATATAATCACCCTGTATATAATCACCCCGTATATCCTGTATATAATCACCCTGTATATCATGTATATAATCACCCTGTATATAATCACCCCGTATATCCTGTATATAATCACCCCGTATATCCTGTATATAATCACCCTGTAAATAATCACCCCGTATATAATCACCCCGTATATCCTGTATATAATCACCCTGTATATAATCACCCCGTATATCCTGTATATAATCACCCTGTATATAATCACCCCGTATATCCTGTATATAATCACCCTGTATATAATCACCCCGTATATCCTGTATATAATCACCCTGTAAATAATCACCCCGTATACCCTGTATATAATCACCCCGTATATAATCACCCCGTATATCCTGTATATAATAAACCTGTATATAATCACCCCGTATATCCTGTATATAATCACCCTGTATATAATCACTCCGTATATCCTGTATATAATCACCCTGTATATAATCACCCCGTATATCCTGTATATAATCACCCTGTATATAATCACCCCGTATATCCTGTATATAATCACCCTGTATATAATCACCCTGTATATCCTGTATATAATCACCCTGTATATAATCACCCCGTATATCCTGTATATAGTCACCCTGTATATAATCACCCTGTATATCCTGTATATAATCACCCTGTATATAATCACCCCGTATATCCTGTATATAATCACCCTGTATATAATCACCCCATATATCCTGTATATAATCACCCTGTATATAATCACCCTGTATATCTTGTATATAATCACCCTGTATATAATCACCCCGTATATCCTGTATATAATCACCCTGTATATAATCACCCTGTATATCCTGTATATAATCACCCTGTATATAATCACCCCGTATATCCTGTATATAATCACCCTGTATATAATCACCCTGTATATCCTGTATATAATCACCCTGTATATAATCACCCTGTATATCCTGTATATAATCACCCTGTATATAATCACCCCGTATATCCTGTATATAATCACCCTGTATATAGTCACCCCGTATACCCTGTATAAAATCACCCTGTATATAGTCACCCCGTATATCCTGTATATAATCACCCTGTATATAATCACCCCATATATCCTGTATATAATCACCCTGTATATAATCACCCCGTATATCCTGTATATAATCACCCCGTATATAATCACCCTGTATATAATCACCCCTTATATCCTGTATATAATCACCCTGTATATAATCACCCTGTATATAATCACCCTGTATATAATCACCCCGTATATCCTGTATATAATCACCCCGTATATAATCACCCCGTATATCCTGTATATAATCACCCTGTATATAATCACCTCGTATATCCTGTATATAATCACCCTGTATATAATCACCCTGTATATCCTGTATATAATCACCCTGTATATAATCACCCTGTATATCCTGTATATAATCACCCCGTATATAATCACCCCGTATATCCTGCATATAATCACCCCGTATATCCTGTATATAATCACCCTGTATATAATCACCCCGTATATCCTGTATATAATCACCCTGTATATAATCACCCCGTATATCCTGTATATAATCACCCTGTATATAATCACCCTGTATATCCTGTATATAATCACCCCGTATATAATCACCCTGTATATCCTGTATATAATCACCCCGTATATAATCACCCCGTATATCCTGTATATAATCACCCCGTATATCCTGTATATAATCACCCTGTATATAATCACCCCGTATATCCTGTATATAATCACCCCGTATATAATCACCCCGTATATCCTGTATATAATCACCCTGTATATAATCACCCCGTATATCCTGTATATAATCACCCTGTATATAATCACCCTGTATATCCTGTATATAATCACCCTGTATATAATCACCCCGTATATCCTGTATATAATCACCCCGTATATCCTGTATATAATCACCCTGTAAATAATCACCCCGTATATAATCACCCCGTATATCCTGTATATAATCACCCTGTATATAATCACCCCGTATATCCTGTATATAATCACCCTGTATATAATCACCCCGTATATCCTGTATATAATCACCCTGTATATAATCACCCCGTATATCCTGTATATAATCACCCTGTAAATAATCACCCCGTATACCCTGTATATAATCACCCCGTATATAATCACCCCGTATATCCTGTATATAATAAACCTGTATATAATCACCCCGTATATCCTGTATATAATCACCCTGTATATAATCACTCCGTATATCCTGTATATAATCACCCTGTATATAATCACCCCGTATATCCTGTATATAATCACCCTGTATATAATCACCCCGTATATCCTGTATATAATCACCCTGTATATAATCACCCTGTATATCCTGTATATAATCACCCTGTATATAATCACCCCGTATATCCTGTATATAGTCACCCTGTATATAATCACCCTGTATATCCTGTATATAATCACCCTGTATATAATCACCCCGTATATCCTGTATATAATCACCCTGTATATAATCACCCCATATATCCTGTATATAATCACCCTGTATATAATCACCCTGTATATCTTGTATATAATCACCCTGTATATAATCACCCCGTATATCCTGTATATAATCACCCTGTATATAATCACCCTGTATATCCTGTATATAATCACCCTGTATATAATCACCCCGTATATCCTGTATATAATCACCCTGTATATAATCACCCTGTATATCCTGTATATAATCACCCTGTATATAATCACCCTGTATATCCTGTATATAATCACCCTGTATATAATCACCCCGTATATCCTGTATATAATCACCCTGTATATAGTCACCCCGTATACCCTGTATAAAATCACCCTGTATATAGTCACCCCGTATATCCTGTATATAATCACCCTGTATATAATCACCCCATATATCCTGTATATAATCACCCTGTATATAATCACCCCGTATATCCTGTATATAATCACCCCGTATATAATCACCCTGTATATAATCACCCCTTATATCCTGTATATAATCACCCTGTATATAATCACCCTGTATATCTTGTATATAATCACCCTGTATATAATCACCCCGTATATCCTGTATATAATCACCCTGTATATAATCACCCTGTATATCCTGTATATAATCACCCTGTATATAATCACCCCGTATATCCTGTATATAATCACCCTGTATATAATCACCCTGTATATCCTGTATATAATCACCCTGTATATAATCACCCTGTATATCCTGTATATAATCACACTGTATATAATCACCCCGTATATCCTGTATATAATCACCCTGTATATAGTCACCCCGTATACCCTGTATAAAATGACCCTGTATATAGTCACCCCGTATATCCTGTATATAATCACCCTGTATATAATCACCCCGTATATCCTGTATATAATCACCCTGTATATAATCACCCCATATATCCTGTATATAATCACCCTGTATATAATCACCCCGTATATCCTGTATATAATCACCCCGTATATAATCACCCTGTATATAATCACCCCTTATATCCTGTATATAATCACCCTGTATATAATCACCCTGTATATAATCACCCTGTATATAATCACCCCGTATATCCTGTATATAATCACCCCGTATATAATCACCCCGTATATCCTGTATATAATCACCCTGTATATAATCACCTCGTATATCCTGTATATAATCACCCTGTATATAATCACCCCGTATATCCTGTATATAATCACCCTGTATATAATCACCCTGTATATCCTGTATATAATCACCCCGTATATAATCACCCTGTATATCCTGTATATAATCACCCCGTATATAATCACCCCGTATATCCTGTATATAATCACCCCGTATATCCTGTATATAATCACCCTGTATATAATCACCCCGTATATCCTGTATATAATCACCCTGTATATAATCACCCCATATATCCTGTATATAATCACCCCGTATATAATCACCCCGAATATAATCACCCCGTATATCCTGTATATAATCACCCTGTATATAATCACCCCGTATATCCTGTATATAATCACCCTGTATATAATCACCCCGTATATCCTGTATATAATCACCCTGTATATAATCACCCCTATATCCTGTATATAATCACCCTGTATATAATCACCCCGTATATCCTGTATATAATCACCCCGTATATAATCACCTCTTATATACTGTATATAATCACCCTGTATATAATCACCCCGTATATAATCACCCCATATATCCTGTATATAATCACCCTGTATATAATCACCCCGTATATCCTGTATATAATCACCCCGTATATCCTGTATATAATCACCCTGTATATAATCACCCTGTATATCCTGTATATAATCACCCTGTATATAATCACCCTGTATATCCTGTATATAATCACCCTGTATATAATCACCCTGTATATAATCACCCTGTATATAGTCACCCCGTATATAATCACCCTGTATATAGTCACCCCGTATATCCTGTATATAATCACCCTGTATATAATCACCCTGTATATAATCACCCTGTATATAATCACCCCGTATATCCTGTATATAATCACCCCGTATATAATCACCCCGTATATCCTGTATATAATCACCCCGTATATCCTGTATATAATCACCCTGTATATAATCACCTCGTATATCCTGTATATAATCACCCTGTATATAATCACCCCGTATATCCTGTATATAATCACCCTGTATATAATCACCCTGTATATCCTGTATATAATCACCCTGTATATAATCACCCCGTATATCCTGTATATAATCACCCTGTATATCCTGTATATAATCACCCTGTATATCCTGTATATAATCACCCCGTATATAATCACCCCGTATATCCTGTATATAATCACCCCGTATATCCTGTATATAATCACCCTGTATATAATCACCCCGTATATCCTGTATATAATCACCCCGTATATAATCACCCCGTATATCCTGTATATAATCACCCTGTATATAATCACCCCGTATATCCTGTATATAATCACCCTGTATATCCTGTATATAATCACCCTGTATATAATCACCCCGTATATCCTGTATATAATCACCCCGTATATCCTGTATATAATCACCCTGTAAATAATCACCCCGTATATAATCACCCCGTATATCCTGTATATAATCACCCTGTATATAATCACCCCGTATATCCTGTATATAATCACCCTGTATATAATCACCCCGTATATCCTGTATATAATCACCCTGTATATAATCACCCCGTATATCCTGTATATAATCACCCTGTAAATAATCACCCCGTATACCCTGTATATAATCACCCCGTATATAATCACCCCGTATATCCTGTATATAATAAACCTGTATATAATCACCCCGTATATCCTGTATATAATCACCCTGTATATAATCACTCCGTATATCCTGTATATAATCACCCTGTATATAATCACCCCGTATATCCTGTATATAATCACCCTGTATATAATCACCCCGTATATCCTGTATATAATCACCCTGTATATAATCACCCTGTATATCCTGTATATAATCACCCTGTATATAATCACCCCGTATATCCTGTATATAGTCACCCTGTATATAATCACCCTGTATATCCTGTATATAATCACCCTGTATATAATCACCCCGTATATCCTGTATATAATCACCCTGTATATAATCACCCCATATATCCTGTATATAATCACCCTGTATATAATCACCCTGAATATCTTGTATATAATCACCCTGTATATAATCACCCCGTATATCCTGTATATAATCACCCTGTATATAATCACCCTGTATATCCTGTATATAATCACCCTGTATATAATCACCCCGTATATCCTGTATATAATCACCCTGTATATAATCACCCTGTATATCCTGTATATAATCACCCTGTATATAATCACCCTGTATATCCTGTATATAATCACCCTGTATATAATCACCCCGTATATCCTGTATATAATCACCCTGTATATAGTCACCCCGTATACCCTGTATAAAATCACCCTGTATATAGTCACCCCGTATATCCTGTATATAATCACCCTGTATATAATCACCCCATATATCCTGTATATAATCACCCTGTATATAATCACCCCGCATATCCTGTATATAATCACCCCGTATATAATCACCCTGTATATAATCACCCCTTATATCCTGTATATAATCACCCTGTATATAATCACCCTGTATATCTTGTATATAATCACCCTGTATATAATCACCCCGTATATCCTGTATATAATCACCCTGTATATAATCACCCTGTATATCCTGTATATAATCACCCTGTATATAATCACCCCGTATATCCTGTATATAATCACCCTGTATATAATCACCCTGTATATCCTGTATATAATCACCCTGTATATAATCACCCTGTATATCCTGTATATAATCACCCTGTATATAATCACCCCGTATATCCTGTATATAATCACCCTGTATATAGTCACCCCGTATACCCTGTATAAAATCACCCTGTATATAGTCACCCCGTATATCCTGTATATAATCACCCTGTATATAATCACCCCATATATCCTGTATATAATCACCCTGTATATAATCACCCCGTATATCCTGTATATAATCACCCCGTATATAATCACCCTGTATATAATCACCCCTTATATCCTGTATATAATCACCCTGTATATAATCACCCTGTATATAATCACCCTGTATATCATCACCCCGTATATCCTGTATATAATCACCCCGTATATAATCACCCCGTATATCCTGTATATAATCACCCTGTATATAATCACCTCGTATATCCTGTATATAATCACCCTGTATATAATCACCCCGTATATCCTGTATATAATCACCCTGTATATAATCACCCTGTATATCCTGTATATAATCACCCCGTATATAATCACCCTGTATATCCTGTATATAATCACCCCGTATATAATCACCCCGTATATCCTGTATATAATCACCCCGTATATCCTGTATATAATCACCCTGTATATAATCACCCCGTATATCCTGTATATAATCACCCTGTATATAATCACCCCATATATCCTGTATATAATCACCCCGTATATAATCACCCCGAATATAATCACCCCGTATATCCTGTATATAATCACCCTGTATATAATCACCCCGTATATCCTGTATATAATCACCCTGTATATAATCACCCCGTATATCCTGTATATAATCACCCTGTATATAATCACCCCGTATATCCTGTATATAATCACCCTGTATATAATCACCCCGTATATCCTGTATATAATCACCCCGTATATAATCACCCCTTATATACTGTATATAATCACCCTGTATATAATCACCCCGTATATAATCACCCCATATATCCTGTATATAATCACCCTGTATATAATCACCCCGTATATCCTGTATATAATCACCCCGTATATCCTGTATATAATCACCCTGTATATAATCACCATGTATATCCTGTATATAATCACCCTGTATATAATCACCCTGTATATCCTGTATATAATCACCCTGTATATAATCACCCTGTATATAATCACCCTGTATATAGTCACCCCGTATATAATCACCCTGTATATAGTCACCCCGTATATCCTGTATATAATCACCCTGTATATAATCACCCCATATATCCTGTATATAATCACCCTGTATATAATCACCCTGTATATCCTGTATATAATCACCCTGTATATGATCACCCCGTATATCCTGTATATAGTCACCCTGTATATAATCACCCTGTATATCCTGTATATAATCACCCTGTATATAATCACCCCGTATATCCTGTATATAATCACCCTGTATATAAACACCCCATATATCCTGTATATAATCACCCTGTATATAATCACCCTGTATATCCTGTATATAATCACCCTGTATATAATCACCCCGTATATCCTGTATATAATCACCCTGTATATAATCACCCTGTATATCCTGTATATAATCACCCTGTATATAATCACCCTGTATATCCTGTATATAATCACCCTGTATATAATCACCCCCTATATCCTGTATATAATCACCCTGTATATGATCACCCTGTATATCCTGTATATAATCACCCTGTATATAATCACCCTGTATATCCTGTATATAATCACCCTGTATATAATCACCCTGTATATCCTGTATATAATCACCCTGTATATAATCACCCTGTATATCCTGTATATAATCACCCTGTATATAATCACCCCGTATATCCTGTATATAATCACCCCGTATATAATCACCCCGTTTATACTGTATATAATCACCCTGTATATAATCACCCCGTATATCCTGTATATAATCACCCTGTATATCCTGTATATAATCACCCTGTATATAATCACCCCGTATATCCTGTATATAATCACCCCGTATATACTGTATATAATCACCCTGTATATAGTCACCCCGTATATCCTGTATATAATCACCCCGTATATCCTGTATATAATCACCCTGTATATAGTAACCCCGTATACCCTGTATATAATCACCTTGTATATAGTCATCCCGTATATCCTGTATATAATCAGCCTGTATATAATCACCCCATATATCCTGTATATAATCACCCTGTATATAATCACCCCGTATATCCTGTATATAATCACCCCGTATATAATCACCCTGTATATAATCACCCCTTATATCCTGTATATAATCACCCTGTATATAATCACCCTGTATATCAACACCCTGTATATAATCATCCCGTATATCCTGTATATAATCACCCCGTATATTATCACCCCGTATATCCTGTATATAATCACCCTGTATATAATCACCCCGTATATCCTGTATATAATCACCCTGTATATAATCACCCCGTATATCCTGTATATAATCACCCTGTATATAATCACCCCGTATATCCTGTATATAATCACCCTGTATATAATCACCCCGTATATCCTGTATATAATCACCCTGTATATAATCACCCCGTATATCCTGTATATAATCACCCTGTATATCCTGTATATAATCACCCCGTATATTATCACCCCGTATATCCTGTATATAATCACCCTGTATATAGTCACCCCGTATATCCTGTATATAATCACCCTGTATATAATCACCCCGTATATCCTGTATATAATCACCCCGTATATCCTGTATATAATCACCCTGTATATAGTCACCCCGTATATCCTGTATATAATCACCCTGTATATAATCACCCCGTATATCCTGTATATAATCACCCTGTATATAATCACCCCGTATATCCTGTATATAATCACCCCGTATATTATCACCCCGTATATCCTGTATATAATCACCCTGTATATAATCACCCCGTATATCCTGTATATAATCACCCTGTATATAATCACCCCGTATATCCTGTATATAATCACCCTGTATATAATCACCCCGTATATCCTGTATATAATCACCCTGTATATAATCACCCCGTATATCCTGTATATAATCACCCTGTATATAATCACCCCGTATATCCTGTATATAATCACCCTGTATATAATCACCCCGTATATCCTGTATATAATCACCCCGTATATAATCACCCCGTATATAATCACCCCGTATATCCTGTATATAATCACCCTGTATATAATCACCCCGTATATCCTGTATATAATCACCCCGTATATAATCACCCCGTATATCCTGTATATAATCACCCTGTATATAACCACCCCGTATATCCTGTATATAATCACCCCGTATATAATCACCCCGTATATCCTGTATATAATCACCCCGTATATAATCACCCCGTATATCCTGTATATAATCACCCTGTATATAATCACCCCGTATATCCTGTATATAATCACCCCGTATATAATCACCCCGTATATCCTGTATATAATCACTCTGTATATAATCACCCCGTATATCCTGTATATAATCACTCTGTATATAATCACCCCGTATATCCTGTATATAATCACCCCGTATATAATCACCCCTTATATACTGTATATAATCACCCTGTATATAATCACCCCGTATATAATCACCCCATATATCCTGTATATAATCACCCCGTATATAATCACCCCATATATCCTGTATATAATCACCCTGTATATAATCACCCCGTATATCCTGTATATAATCACCCTGTATATAATCACCCCATATATCCTGTATATAATCACCGCGTATATCCTGTATATAATCACCCTGTATATAATCACCCTGTATATCCTGTATATAATCACCCTGTATATAATCACCCTGTATATCCTGTATATAGTCACCCTGTATATAATCACCCTGTATATAATCACCCTGTATATAGTCACCCCGTATATAATCACCCTGTATATAGTCACCCCGTATATCCTGTATATAATCACCCTGTATATAATCACCCCGTATATCCTGTATATAATCACCCTGTATATAATCACCGCTTATATCCTGTATATAATCACCCTGTATATAATCACCCCGTATATAATCACCCTGTATATAATCACCCCGTATATCCTGTATATAATCACCCTGTATATAATCACCCCGTATATCCTGTATATAATCACCCCGTATATCCTGTATATAATCACCCTGTATATAATCACCCCGTATATCCTGTATATAATCACCCCGTATATCCTGTATATAATCACCCTGTATATAATCACCCCATATATCCTGTATATAATCACCCTGTATATAATCACCCTGTATATCCTGTATATAATCACCCCGAATATATTCACCCCGTATATGACGCGCCCCTGGGCCTGTGTCGCGCTGCGTTGCGCACGCGGGAGCTTACCCGGAGCCGGATCTCTTGAGGGTTGTAGTCTCGTGGCGGTGATTCGGTCCGTGCCCAGGGAGTCAGACTAAGTGGCGCTGTATCAGCGGTAGATGATGGACGACTACGCCACCCGTTGAATGCAGCTATGGAGCTGTCGCTGCAGGGCAGACCGCTGAGGCCGGTGGAAGGATGGTGCAGCGTGGATGGTATAACCCCCAACGGGAAGGGTATGGCCTCAGGGCAGCCGACGTGGATGATGGGGGTAGCAGGAACCACTCAGAGACGATGCGGTGTAGTTCAGGGTCTTTACTGGTGACAAAGATAGACCCTCCCGGAGTACTGGCTAGCGGTTGGGGCCTGGTCAGTCCTTGAGCAGATGGGATCTCCCCTGGCCAGGCGGAGTTGTAGGCCTCCCAAACTAACGATACTCTTCTGGCTACCTTGCTAGAAGCGAGTATAAGTAGCCCACGTCCCTGAGTGTACCGTGTGGTGCTCACCCGTATGGCCGGTGACTCGGGGCCTTCTAGTAGCTTCCGCTCCACGACGGCGGTGCTGGTCCCATGCGTGTGACCGTGCCTTCGGGTTTCTTGGCCAGAGGACCTGAAATCCCCTGCCTGACGGATTCTGCTGGTGGGTAGGAGTTAGTCCCCACAGCCTCGGACTCCGGGTCCGGTAAGAAATCTTCTCAGTCAGGGCGAGCTCTGCAGCTGCCAGCCCCTGACTCTTTGTAACACTGCTCCCACAGAGCTCCTGTTGTTTCTTCCTATGCTGCTTCTCTTCTTCTACTTCTGGCATGGCCCAGGAGCTGGGCCCAGCCGGAGCCACAGCTCCCTGTCAGCCCTCCTGGCTGCACTCTCCCTCTGAACTCTCTAACCCTGCCTCAGCCCCAGGTTTATATAGGGGAAGTTCTTCCCCTCCCAGGACTGGGCAGGAGGTGTGGCATGCATAGGATTCCTGACCAAGAGACCTCCCACCTGCTCTCAGACATAACATTGCATTACTGTGGAAACCAGACCCCTGGGGTGCCACATTCCCCCCTAGTGAAATTTAGTACTCCGGGACTAAACATATTTTTAGAAAAACATAACAAGGTATAAACAATAATAATACAATAAGAAAAACACATAAAGATGGTCACGGCGTGTCCGCAACCGGGTGCAGTTTTTGAAGAAAAGCAAGGTGTCCATTTCACCAAAACAGGGAGACGTAACCAGGTAGGGGTCTGTCCTGCCCCGAGTCCTTAACAGTCTTTTAGTCCATCCTGGGTTACGCTCCACTAACTGTACAAAGGATTCCCGGTAAATCCACCAAGGACTCCTATCAATTACTAGAAACACATAATTATTTACAGGATATGGCCGCTCTCAGTCCTCGGCCAGTGGGGATAAGGATTGGCTGCTCACAGTCCTCAGCCTGGTAAGGGATAGGGGATGGCTGCTCACAGTCCTCAGCCTGGTAAGGGATAGGGGCACATGGGGAACAATTCACTAATCCCAACGGGGACCATATTTTAATTAGCAGCAGTCCTTGTACCCTTACGGGTAACTATTTACAGCTCTTTATTCACGCTACTTCCCTTCAGTAGCTATGTCCTCTTTGTGCTCCCTCCTGAGGGTAGTCCTCAGACCCGTCCGGGTCCTCTTGGCTTTCCTCGTATTGGTAGTACTGCAGCTCCTCCTCGGTTAGCTGGGTTAGTATCTCTGCGACAGTCCTCCTCCCAGGTGGCCAGGACTTTACCTCCCTTTGGGCTGCCCCGATTAGTTGGGCCACCAGGATGCTCACTTTTTGCTCTTCTGTGAGGGGGTACACCTGGAAGAGGCTATCCAGCTTTTCTCTAAAGTCATGCAGGGTATGTGACTCCCCTGAGTACTGGGGTAGCCAGGCTGCCCCCGGGATATAGGGCATGGTGAAAGGCATGACCGCAACAGCGGTGGCGCTGGCGGGGGTTGAAGCGGTGAAGCTCTCCTCCGTATCCGACATCCTTCTCCCCCCTAGTGGACCGTGGCCTACCTTGCGATGATCCTCTTCCGTAGGCCGCGGCTCCGCAGTGGATCGTCAGGGTTGAGGACCTTCCGTCGCGCTCCTGTGACGTCGGCGTCTGCTGGGCTCCTTCCAGGACCTTACGCAACGTCCGGACGTGAGGCGGGGCTTCAGTTCTCGCGCGCTTTCGGAGTCCACGCCCCTCTTCTTCCCGCGCGGCGTCTTCAAGATGGCGTCCAACGGCGGGAAAACTCCACGGAAAGCGGGAAGAAGGCTGAAAATGGCGCCAGATGGCGTGAATCTTCACCGATGGTAAGTTTAAAAGTCTCTTTTTTCAGGCATGCAGTACCCGGTGGTTGCGGGCACGGAATCCTGCTGACTACGCCAAAAGTTGACGCGCCCCTGGGCCTGTGTCGCGCTGCGTTGCGCACGCGGGAGCTTACCCGGAGCCGGATCTCTTGAGGGTTGTAGTCTCGTGGCGGTGACCCGGTCCGTGCCCAGGGAGTCAGACTAAGTGGCGCTGTATCAGCGGTAGATGATGGACGACTACGCCACCCATTGAATGCAGCTATGGAGCTGCCGCTGCAGGGCAGACCGCTGAGGCCGGTGGAAGGATGGTGCAGCGTGGATGGTATAACCCCCAACGGGAGGGGTATGGCCTCAGGCAGGCCGACGTGGATGATGGGGGTAGCAGGAACCACTCAGAGACGATGCGGTGTAGTTCAGGGTCTTTACTGGTGACAAAGATAGACCCTCCCGGAGTACTGGCTAGCGGTTGGGGCCTGGTCAGTCCTTGAGCAGATGGGATCTCCCCTGGCCAGGCGGAGTTGTAGGCCTCCCAAACTAACGATACTCTTCTGGCTACCTTGCTAGAGGCGGGTAAAGGTAGCCCACGTCCCTGAGTGTACCGTGTGGTGCTCACCCGTATGGCCGGTGACTCGGGGCCTTCTAGTAGCTTCCGCTCCACGACGGCGGTGCTGGTCCCATGCGTATGACCGTGCCTTCGGGTTTCTTGGCCTGAGGACCTGAAATCCCCTGCCTGACGGATTCTGCTGCTGGGTAGGAGTTAGTCCCCACAGCCTCGGACTCCGGGTCCGGTAAGAAATCTTCTCAGTCAGGGCGAGCTCTGCAGCTGCCAGCCCCTGACTCCTTGTAGCACTGCTCCCACTGAGCTCCTGATGTTTCTTCCTATGCTGCTTCTCTTCTCTACTTCTGGCATGGCCCAGGAGCTGGGCCCAGCCGGAGCCACAGCTCCCTGTCAGCCCTCCTGGCTGCACTCTCCCTCTGAACTCTCTAACCCTGCCTCAACCCCAGGTTTATATAGGGGAAGTTCTTCCCCTCCCAGGACTGGGCAGGAGGTGTGGCATGCATAGGATTCCTGACCAAGAGACCTCCCACCTGCTCTCAGACATAACATTGCATTACTGTGGAAACCAGACCCCTGGGGTGCCACATATATCCTGTATATAATCACCCCGTATATCCTGTATATAATCACCCTGTATATAATCACCCCGTATATCCTGTATATAATCACCCTGTATATAATCACCCCGTATATCCTGTATATAATCACCCTGTATATAGTCACCCCGTATATCCTGTATATAATCACCCTGTATATAATCACCCCGTATATCCTGTATATAATCACCCTGTATATAATCACCCCGTATATCCTGTATATAATCACCCTGTATATAATCACCCCGTATATCCTGTATATAATCACCCCGTATATAATCATCCCGTATATCCTGTATATAATCACCCTGTATATAATCACCCTGTATATCCTGTATATAATCACCCTGTATATAATCACCCCTTATATCCTGTATATAATCACCCTGTATATAATCACCCCGTATATAATCACCCCGTATATCCTGTATATAATCACCCTGTATATAATCACCCCGTATATCCTGTATATAATCACCCTGTATATCCTGTATATAATCACCCTGTATATAATCACCCTGTATATCCTGTATATAATCACCCCGTATATCCTGTATATAATCACCCTGTATATAATCACACTGTATATAATCACCCCGTATATCCTGTATATAATCACCCTGTATATAATCACCCCGTATATCCAGTATATAATCACCCTGTATATAATCACCCCGTATATCCTGTATATAATCACCCCATATATAATCACCCCGTATATCCTGTATATAATCACCCTGTATATAATCAGCCCGTATATCCTGTATATAATCACCCCGTATATAATCACCACGTATATCCTGTATATAATCACCCTGTATATAATCACCCCGTATATCCTGTATATAATCACCCTGTATATAATTACCCCGTATATAGTCACCCCGTATATCCTGTATATAGTCACCCTGTATATAATCACCCCGTATATAATCACCCTGTATATAATCACCCTGTATATAATCACCCCGTATATCCTGTATATAATCACCCTGTATATAATCACCCCGTATATCCTGTATATAATCACCCCGTATATCCTGTATATAGTCACCCTGTATATAGTCACCCCGTATATCCTGTATATAATCACCCCGTATATAATCACCCCGTATATCCTGTATATAATCACCCTGTATATAATCACCCCTTATATCCTGTATATAATCACCCTGTATATAATCACCCCGTATATAATCACCCCGTATATCCTGTATATAATCAACCTGTATATAATCACCTTGTATATTCTGTATATAATCACCCTGTATATAATCACCCTGTATATCCTGTATTTAATCACCCTGTATATAATCACCCCGTATATCCTGTATATAATCACCCCGTATATAATCACCCTGTATATAATCACCCCGTATATCCTGTATATAATCACCCCGAATATCCTGTATATAATCACCCTGTATATAATCACCCCGTATATCCTGTATATAATCAGACTGTATATAATCACCCTGTATATCCTGTATATAATCACCCTGTATATAATCACCCCGTATATCCTGTATATAATCACCCTGTATATCCTGTATATAATCACCCTGTATATAATCACCCCGTATATCCTGTATATAATCACCCCGTATATCCTGTATATAATCACCCTGTATATCCTGTATATAATCACCCTGTATATAATCACCCCGTATATCCTGTATATAATCACCCTGTATATAATCACCCAGTATATAATCACCCTGTATATAATCACCCCGTATATCCTGTATATAATCACCCTGTATATAATCACCCCGTATATCCTGTATATAATCACCCCGTATATCCTGTATATAATCACCCTGTATATAATCACCCCATATATCCTGTATATAATCACCCTGTATATAATCACCCTGTATATAGTCACCCCGTATATCCTGTATATAATCACCCTGTTTATAATCACCCCGTATATCCTGTATATAATCACCCCGTATATAATCACCCCGTATATCCTGTATATAATCACCCCGTATATCCTGTATATAATCACCCCGTATATCCTGTATATTATCACCCCGTATATAGTCAACCCGTATATCCTGTATATAATCACCCCGTATATCCTGTATATAATCACCCTGTATATAATCACCCCGTATATCCTGTATATAATCACTCTGTATATAATCACCCCGTATATCCTGTATATAATCACCCTGTATATCCTGTATATAATCACCCTGTATATAATCACCCCGTATATCCTGTATATAATCACTCTGTATATAATCACCCCGTATATCCTGTATATAATCACCCTGTATATCCTGTATATAATCACCCTGTATATAATCACCCCGTATATCCTGTATATAATCACTCTGTATATAATCACCCCGTATATCCTGTATATAATCACCCTGTATATCCTGTATATAATCACCCTGTATATAATCACCCCGTATATCCTGTATATAATCATCCCGTATATAGTCAACCCGTATATCCTGTATATAATCACCTCGTATATCCTGTATATAATCACCCCGTATATAATCACCCCGTATATCCTGTATATAATCACCCTGTATATAATCACCCCGTATATCCTGTATATAATCACCCCGTATATCCTGTATATAATCACCCTGTATATAATCACCCCGTATATCCTGTATATAATCACCCTGTATATAATCACTCCGTATATCCTGTATATAATCACCCCATATATAATCACCCCGTATATCCTGTATATAATCACCCCATATATAATCACCCCGTATATCCTGTATATAATCACCCTGTATATAATCACCCCGTATATCCTGTATATAATCACCCCGTATATCCTGTATATAATCACCCTGTATATAATCACCCCATATATCCTGTATATAATCACCCTGTATATAATCACCCTGTATATAGTCACCCCGTATATCCTGTATATAATCACCCTGTTTATAATCACCCCGTATATCCTGTATATAATCACCCCGTATATAATCACCCCGTATATCCTGTATATAATCACCCCGTATATCCTGTATATAATCACCCCGTATATCCTGTATATTATCACCCCGTATATAGTCAACCCGTATATCCTGTATATAATCACCCCGTATATCCTGTATATAATCACCCTGTATATAATCACCCCGTATATCCTGTATATAATCACCCTGTATATCCTGTATATAATCACCCTGTATATAATCACCCCGTATATCCTGTATATAATCATCCCGTATATAGTCAACCCGTATATCCTGTATATAATCACCTCGTATATCCTGTATATAATCACCCCGTATATAATCACCCCGTATATCCTGTATATAATCACCCTGTATATAATCACCCCGTATATCCTGTATATAATCACCCCGTATATCATGTATATAATCACCCTGTATATAATCACCCCGTATATCCTGTATATAATCACCCTGTATATAATCACTCCGTATATCCTGTATATAATCACCCCATATATAATCACCCCGTATATCCTGTATATAATCACCCCATATATAATCACCCCGTATATCCTGTATATAATCACCCTGTATATAATCACCCCGTATATCCTGTATATAATCACCCTGTATATAATCACCCTGTATATCCTGTATATTATCACCCTGTATATAATCACCCCGTATATCCTGTATATAATCACCCTGTATATAATCACCCCGTATATCCTGTATATAATGACCCCGTATATAATCACCCCGTATATCCTGTATATAATCACCCTGTATATCCTGTATATAATCACCCTGTATATAATCACCCTGTATATCCTGTATATAATCACCCTGTATATAATCACCCCGTATATCCTGTATATAATCACCCTGTATATAATCACCCCGTATATCCTGTATATAATCACCCTGTATATAATCACCCCGTATATCCTGTATATAATCACCCTGTATATAATCACCCCGTATATCCTGTATATAATCACCCTGTATATAATCACCCCGTATATCCTGTATATAATCACCCTGTATATAATCACCCCGTTTATCCTGTATATAATAAACCTGTATATAATCACCCTGTATATAATCACCCCGTATATCCTGTATATAATCACCCTGTATATAATCACCCCGTATATCCTGTATATAATCACCCCGTATATAATCACCCCGTATATCCTGTATATAATCACCCTGTATATAATCACCCCGTATATCCTGTATATAATCACCCTGTATATAATCACCCCGTATATCCTGTATATAATCACCCTGTATATAATCACCCCGTATATCCTGTATATAATCACCCTGTATATAATCACCCCATATATCCTGTATATAATCACCCTGTATATAATCACCCCGTATATCCTGTACATAATCACCCTGTATATAATCACCCTGTATATAATCACCCCGTATATCCTGTAAATAATCACAATGTATATAATCACCCCGTATATCCTGTATATAATCACCCTGTATATAATCACCCCGTATATCCTGTATATAATCACCCCGTATATAATCACCCCGTATATCCTGTACATAATCACCCTGTATATAATCACCCCGTATATCCTGTATATAATCACCCTGTATATAATCACCCCGCATATCCTGTATATAATCACCCTGTATATAATCACCCCGTATATCCTGTATATAATCACCCTGTATATAATCACCCTGTATATCCTGTATATAATCACCCTGTATATAATCACCCCGTATATCCTGTATATTATCACCCTGTATATAATCACCCTGTATATAATCACCCCGTATATCCTGTATATAATCACCCTGTATATAATCACCCCGTATATCCTGTATATAATCACCCTGTATATAATCACCCCGTATATCCTGTATATAATCACCCTGTATATAATCACCCTGTATATAATCACCCCGTATATCCTGTAAATAATCACCCTGTATATAATCACCCCGTATATCCTGTATATAATCACCCTGTATATAATCACCCCGTATATCCTGTATATAATCACCCCGTATATAATCACCCCGTATATCCTGTATATAATCACCCCGTATATCCTGTATATAATCACCCTGTATATAATCACCCCGTATATCCTGTATATAATCACCCTGTATATAATCACCCCGTATATCCTGTATATAATCACCCTGTATATAATCACCCCATATATCCTGTATATAATCACCCTGTATATAATCACCCCGTATATCCTGTATATAATCACCCTGTATATAATCACCCTGTATATAATCACCCTGTATATTCTGTATATAATCTCCCTGTATATAATCACCCTGTATATAATCACCCCGTATATCCTGTATATAATCACCCTGTATATAATCACCCCGTATATCCTGTATATAATCACCCTGTATATAATCACCCCGTATATCCTGTATATAATCACCCTGTATATAATCACCCTGTATATCCTGTATATAATCACCCTGTATATAATCACCCTGTATATCCTGTATATAATCACCCTGTATATAATCACCCCTTATATCCTGTATATAGTCACCCTGTATATAATCACCCCGTATATCCTGTATATAATCACCCTGTATATAATCACCCTGTATATAATCACCCCTTATATCCTGTATATAGTCACCCTGTATATAATCACCCCGTATATCCTGTATATAATCAACCTGTATATAATCACCCCGTATATCCTGTATATAATCACCCCGTATATCCTGTATATAATCACCCTGTATATAATCACCCCGTATATCCTGTATATAATCACCCCGTATATAATCACCCTTTATATCCTGTATATAATCACCCTGTATATAATCACCCCGTATATCCTGTATATAATCACCCCGTATATCCTGTATATAATCACCCTGTATATAATCACTCCGTATATCTTGTATATAATCACCCTGTATATAATCACCCTGTATATCCTGTATATAATCACCCTGTATATAATCACCCCGTATATCCTGTATATAATCACCCTGTATATCCTGTATATAATCACCCTGTATATAATCACCCCGTATATCCTGTATATAATCACCCCGTATATCCTGTATATAATCACCCTGTATATAATCACCCCGTATATCCTGTATATAATCAAACTGTATATAATCACCCCGTATATCCAGTATATAATCACCCTGTATATAATCACCCCGTATATCCTGTATATAATCACCCCGTATATAATCACCCCGTATATCCTGTATATAATCACCCTGTATATAATCACCCCGTATATCCTGTATATAATCACCCTGTATATAATCACCCCGTATATCCTGTATATAATCACCCTGTATATAATCACCCCGTATATCCTGTATATAATCACCCTGTATATAATCACCCTGTATATCCTGTATATAATCACCCTGTATATAATCACCCCGTATATCCTGTATATAATCACCCTGTATATAATCACCCCGTATATCCTGTATATAATCACCCTGTATATCCTGTATATAATCACCCTGTATATAATCACCCCGTATATCCTGTATATAATCACCCCGTATATAATCACCCTGTATATCCTGTATATAATCACCCTGTATATAATCACCCCGTATATAATCACCCTGTATATAATCACCCCGTATATCCTGTATATAATCACCCTGTATATAATCACCCCGTATATCCTGTATATAATCACCCTGTATATAATCACCCTGTATATCCTGTATATAATCACCCTGTATATAATCACCCCGTATATCCTGTATATAATCACCCTGTATATAATCACCCCGTATATCCTGTATATAATCACCCTGTATATAATCACCCCGTATATCCTGTATATAATCAACCTGTATATAATCACCCCGTATATCCTGTATATAATCACCCTGTATATAATCACCCCGTATATCCTGTATATAATCACCCCGTATATAATCACCCCGTATATCCTGTATATAATCACCCTGTATATAATCACCCCGTATATCCTGTGTATAATCACCCTGTATATAATCACCCTGTATATAATCACCCCGTATATCCTGTAAATAATCACCCTGTATATAATCACCCCGTATATCTTGTATATAATCACCCCGTATATCCTGTATATAATCACCCTGTATATAATCACCCCGTATATCCTGTATATAATCACCCTGTATATAATCACCCTGTATATAATCACCCTGTATATTCTGTATATAATCTCCCTGTATATAATCACCCTGTATATAATCACCCCGTATATCCTGTATATAATCACCCTGTATATAATCACCCTGTATATCCTGTATATAATCACCCTGTATATAATCACCCCGTATATCCTGTATATAATCACCCTGTATATAATCACCCTGTATATCCTGTATATAATCACCCTGTATATAATCACACTGTATATCCTGTATATAATCACCCTGTATATAATCACCCCTTATATCCTGTATATAGTCACCCTGTATATAATCACCCCGTATATCCTGTATATAATCACCCTGTATATAATCACCCTGTATGTAATCACCCCGTATATCCTGTATATAATCAACCTGTATATAATCACCCCGTATATCCTGTATATAATCACCCTGTATATAATCACCCTGTATATAATCACCCTGTATATCCTGTATATAATCACCCTGTATATAATCACCCCGTATATCCTGTATATAATCACCCCGTATATAATCACCCTGTATATCCTGTATATAATCACCCTGTATATAATCACCCCGTATATCCTGTATATAATCACCCCGTATATCCTGTATATAATCACCCTGTATATAATCACCCCGTATATCTTGTATATAATCACCCTGTATATAATCACCCTGTATATCCTGTATATAATCACCCTGTATATAATCACCCCGTATATCCTGTATATAATCACCCTGTATATCCTGTATATAATCACCCTGTATATAATCACCCCGTATATCCTGTATATAATCACCCCGTATATCCTGTATATAATCACCCTGTATATAATCACCCCGTATATCCTGTATATAATCAACCTGTATATAATCACCCCGTATATCCAGTATATAATCACCCTGTATATAATCACCCCGTATATCCTGTATATAATCACCCTGTATGTAATCACCCCGTATATCCTGTATATAATCAACCTGTATATAATCACCCCGTATATCCTGTATATAATCACCCTGTATATAATCACCCTGTATATAATCACCCCGTATATCCTGTATATAATCACCCTGTATATAATCACCCCGTATATCCTGTATACAATCACCCCGTATATAATCACCCTGTATATCCTGTATATAATCACCCTGTATATAATCACCCCGTATATCCTGTATATAATCACCCCGTATATCCTGTATATAATCACCCTGTATATAATCACCCCGTATATCTTGTATATAATCACCCTGTATATAATCACCCTGTATATCCTGTATATAATCACCCCGTATATAATCAACCCGTATATCCTGTATATAATCACCCCGTATATCCTGTATATAATCACCCCGTATATCCTTCATATAATCACCCCGTATATAGTCAACCCGTATATCCTGTATATAATCACCCCATATATCCTGTATATAATCGCCCTGTATATAATCACCCTGTATATCCTGTATATAATCACCCTGTATATCCTGTATATAATCACCCTGTATATAATCACCCCGTATATCCTGTATATAATCACCCCGTATATAGTCAACCCGTATATCCTGTATATAATCACCTCGTATATCCTGTATATAATCACCCCGTATATAATCACCCCGTATATCCTGTATATAATCACCCTGTATATAATCACCCCGTATATCCTGTATATAATCACCCCGTATATGATGTATATAATCACCCCGTATATCCTGTATATAATCACCCTGTATATAATCACCCCGTATATCCTGTATATAATCACCCTGTATATAATCACCCCGTATATCCTGTATATAATCACCCTGTATATAATCACCCTGTATATCCTGTATATTTTCACCCTGTATATAATCACCCCGTATATCCTGTATATAATCACCCTGTATATAATCACCCCGTATATCCTGTATATAGTCACCCTGTATATAATCACCCCTGTATATCCTGTATATAGTCACCCTGTATATAATCACCCTGTATATCCTGTATATAATCACCCTGTATATAATCACCTCGTATATCCTGTATATAATCACCCCGTATATAATCACCCTGTATATCCTGTATATAATCACCCTGTATATAATCACCCCGTATATCCTGTATATAATCACCCCGTATATAATCACCCCATATATCCTGCATATAATCACCCTGTATATAATCACCCCGTATATCCTGTATATAATCTCGCTGTATATAATCACCCCGTATATCCTGTATATAATCACCCTGTATATAATCACCCCGTATATCCTGTATATAATCACCCTGTATATAATTACCCTGTATATCCTGTATATAATCACCCTGTATATAATCACCCCGTATATCCTGTATATAATCACCCTGTATATAATCACCCCGTATATCCTGTATATAATCACCCCATATATAATCACCCCGTATATCCTGTATATAATCACCCTGTATATAATCACCCCGTATATAATCACCCTGTATATAATCACCCCGTATATCCTGTATATAATCACCCTGTATATAATCACCCCGTATATCCTGTATATAATCACCCTGTATATAATCACCCCGTATATCCTGTATATAATCACCCTGTATATAATCACCACGTATATCCTGTATATAATCACCCCGTATATCCTGTATATTATCACCCCGTATATCCTGTATATAAACACCCCGTATATCCTGTATATAATCACCCCGTATATCCTGTATATAATCACCCTGTATATAATCACCCTGTATATCCTGTATATAATCACCCTGTATATAATCACCCCGTATATCCTGTATATAATCACCCTGTATATAATCACCCCGTATATCCTGTATATAATCACCCTGTATATAATCACCCCGTATATCCTGTATATAATCACCCTGTATATAATCACCCCGTATATCCTGTATATAATCACCCTGTATATAATCACCCCGTATATCCTGTATATAATCACCCTGTATATAATCACCCCGTTTATCCTGTATATAATAAACCTGTATATAATCACCCTGTATATAATCACCCCGTATATCCTGTATATAATCACCCTGTATATAATCACCCCGTATATCCTGTATATAATCACCCCGTATATAATCACCCCGTATATCCTGTATATAATCACCCTGTATATAATCACCCCGTATATCCTGTATATAATCACCCTGTATATAATCACCCCGTATATCCTGTATATAATCACCCTGTATATAATCACCCCGTATATCCTGTATATAATCACCCTGTATATAATCACCCCATATATCCTGTATATAATCACCCTGTATATAATCACCCCGTATATCCTGTACATAATCACCCTGTATATAATCACCCTGTATATAATCACCCCGTATATCCTGTAAATAATCACAATGTATATAATCACCCCGTATATCCTGTATATAATCACCCTGTATATAATCACCCCGTATATCCTGTATATAATCACCCCGTATATAATCACCCCGTATATCCTGTACATAATCACCCTGTATATAATCACCCCGTATATCCTGTATATAATCACCCTGTATATAATCACCCCGCATATCCTGTATATAATCACCCTGTATATAATCACCCCGTATATCCTGTATATAATCACCCTGTATATAATCACCCTGTATATCCTGTATATAATCACCCTGTATATAATCACCCCGTATATCCTGTATATTATCACCCTGTATATAATCACCCTGTATATAATCACCCCGTATATCCTGTATATAATCACCCTGTATATAATCACCCCGTATATCCTGTATATAATCACCCTGTATATAATCACCCCGTATATCCTGTATATAATCACCCTGTATATAATCACCCTGTATATAATCACCCCGTATATCCTGTAAATAATCACCCTGTATATAATCACCCCGTATATCCTGTATATAATCACCCTGTATATAATCACCCCGTATATCCTGTATATAATCACCCCGTATATAATCACCCCGTATATCCTGTATATAATCACCCCGTATATCCTGTATATAATCACCCTGTATATAATCACCCCGTATATCCTGTATATAATCACCCTGTATATAATCACCCCGTATATCCTGTATATAATCACCCTGTATATAATCACCCCATATATCCTGTATATAATCACCCTGTATATAATCACCCCGTATATCCTGTATATAATCACCCTGTATATAATCACCCTGTATATAATCACCCTGTATATTCTGTATATAATCTCCCTGTATATAATCACCCTGTATATAATCACCCCGTATATCCTGTATATAATCACCCTGTATATAATCACCCCGTATATCCTGTATATAATCACCCTGTATATAATCACCCCGTATATCCTGTATATAATCACCCTGTATATAATCACCCTGTATATCCTGTATATAATCACCCTGTATATAATCACCCTGTATATCCTGTATATAATCACCCTGTATATAATCACCCCTTATATCCTGTATATAGTCACCCTGTATATAATCACCCCGTATATCCTGTATATAATCACCCTGTATATAATCACCCTGTATATAATCACCCCTTATATCCTGTATATAGTCACCCTGTATATAATCACCCCGTATATCCTGTATATAATCAACCTGTATATAATCACCCCGTATATCCTGTATATAATCACCCCGTATATCCTGTATATAATCACCCTGTATATAATCACCCCGTATATCCTGTATATAATCACCCCGTATATAATCACCCTTTATATCCTGTATATAATCACCCTGTATATAATCACCCCGTATATCCTGTATATAATCACCCCGTATATCCTGTATATAATCACCCTGTATATAATCACTCCGTATATCTTGTATATAATCACCCTGTATATAATCACCCTGTATATCCTGTATATAATCACCCTGTATATAATCACCCCGTATATCCTGTATATAATCACCCTGTATATCCTGTATATAATCACCCTGTATATAATCACCCCGTATATCCTGTATATAATCACCCCGTATATCCTGTATATAATCACCCTGTATATAATCACCCCGTATATCCTGTATATAATCAAACTGTATATAATCACCCCGTATATCCAGTATATAATCACCCTGTATATAATCACCCCGTATATCCTGTATATAATCACCCCGTATATAATCACCCCGTATATCCTGTATATAATCACCCTGTATATAATCACCCCGTATATCCTGTATATAATCACCCTGTATATAATCACCCCGTATATCCTGTATATAATCACCCTGTATATAATCACCCCGTATATCCTGTATATAATCACCCTGTATATAATCACCCTGTATATCCTGTATATAATCACCCTGTATATAATCACCCCGTATATCCTGTATATAATCACCCTGTATATAATCACCCCGTATATCCTGTATATAATCACCCTGTATATCCTGTATATAATCACCCTGTATATAATCACCCCGTATATCCTGTATATAATCACCCCGTATATAATCACCCTGTATATCCTGTATATAATCACCCTGTATATAATCACCCCGTATATAATCACCCTGTATATAATCACCCCGTATATCCTGTATATAATCACCCTGTATATAATCACCCCGTATATCCTGTATATAATCACCCTGTATATAATCACCCTGTATATCCTGTATATAATCACCCTGTATATAATCACCCCGTATATCCTGTATATAATCACCCTGTATATAATCACCCCGTATATCCTGTATATAATCACCCTGTATATAATCACCCCGTATATCCTGTATATAATCAACCTGTATATAATCACCCCGTATATCCTGTATATAATCACCCTGTATATAATCACCCCGTATATCCTGTATATAATCACCCCGTATATAATCACCCCGTATATCCTGTATATAATCACCCTGTATATAATCACCCCGTATATCCTGTGTATAATCACCCTGTATATAATCACCCTGTATATAATCACCCCGTATATCCTGTAAATAATCACCCTGTATATAATCACCCCGTATATCTTGTATATAATCACCCCGTATATCCTGTATATAATCACCCTGTATATAATCACCCCGTATATCCTGTATATAATCACCCTGTATATAATCACCCTGTATATAATCACCCTGTATATTCTGTATATAATCTCCCTGTATATAATCACCCTGTATATAATCACCCCGTATATCCTGTATATAATCACCCTGTATATAATCACCCTGTATATCCTGTATATAATCACCCTGTATATAATCACCCCGTATATCCTGTATATAATCACCCTGTATATAATCACCCTGTATATCCTGTATATAATCACCCTGTATATAATCACACTGTATATCCTGTATATAATCACCCTGTATATAATCACCCCTTATATCCTGTATATAGTCACCCTGTATATAATCACCCCGTATATCCTGTATATAATCACCCTGTATATAATCACCCTGTATGTAATCACCCCGTATATCCTGTATATAATCAACCTGTATATAATCACCCCGTATATCCTGTATATAATCACCCTGTATATAATCACCCTGTATATAATCACCCTGTATATCCTGTATATAATCACCCTGTATATAATCACCCCGTATATCCTGTATATAATCACCCCGTATATAATCACCCTGTATATCCTGTATATAATCACCCTGTATATAATCACCCCGTATATCCTGTATATAATCACCCCGTATATCCTGTATATAATCACCCTGTATATAATCACCCCGTATATCTTGTATATAATCACCCTGTATATAATCACCCTGTATATCCTGTATATAATCACCCTGTATATAATCACCCCGTATATCCTGTATATAATCACCCTGTATATCCTGTATATAATCACCCTGTATATAATCACCCCGTATATCCTGTATATAATCACCCCGTATATCCTGTATATAATCACCCTGTATATAATCACCCCGTATATCCTGTATATAATCAACCTGTATATAATCACCCCGTATATCCAGTATATAATCACCCTGTATATAATCACCCCGTATATCCTGTATATAATCACCCTGTATGTAATCACCCCGTATATCCTGTATATAATCAACCTGTATATAATCACCCCGTATATCCTGTATATAATCACCCTGTATATAATCACCCTGTATATAATCACCCCGTATATCCTGTATATAATCACCCTGTATATAATCACCCCGTATATCCTGTATACAATCACCCCGTATATAATCACCCTGTATATCCTGTATATAATCACCCTGTATATAATCACCCCGTATATCCTGTATATAATCACCCCGTATATCCTGTATATAATCACCCTGTATATAATCACCCCGTATATCTTGTATATAATCACCCTGTATATAATCACCCTGTATATCCTGTATATAATCACCCCGTATATAATCAACCCGTATATCCTGTATATAATCACCCCGTATATCCTGTATATAATCACCCCGTATATCCTTCATATAATCACCCCGTATATAGTCAACCCGTATATCCTGTATATAATCACCCCATATATCCTGTATATAATCGCCCTGTATATAATCACCCTGTATATCCTGTATATAATCACCCTGTATATCCTGTATATAATCACCCTGTATATAATCACCCCGTATATCCTGTATATAATCACCCCGTATATAGTCAACCCGTATATCCTGTATATAATCACCTCGTATATCCTGTATATAATCACCCCGTATATAATCACCCCGTATATCCTGTATATAATCACCCTGTATATAATCACCCCGTATATCCTGTATATAATCACCCCGTATATGATGTATATAATCACCCCGTATATCCTGTATATAATCACCCTGTATATAATCACCCCGTATATCCTGTATATAATCACCCTGTATATAATCACCCCGTATATCCTGTATATAATCACCCTGTATATAATCACCCTGTATATCCTGTATATTTTCACCCTGTATATAATCACCCCGTATATCCTGTATATAATCACCCTGTATATAATCACCCCGTATATCCTGTATATAGTCACCCTGTATATAATCACCCCTGTATATCCTGTATATAGTCACCCTGTATATAATCACCCTGTATATCCTGTATATAATCACCCTGTATATAATCACCTCGTATATCCTGTATATAATCACCCCGTATATAATCACCCTGTATATCCTGTATATAATCACCCTGTATATAATCACCCCGTATATCCTGTATATAATCACCCCGTATATAATCACCCCATATATCCTGCATATAATCACCCTGTATATAATCACCCCGTATATCCTGTATATAATCTCGCTGTATATAATCACCCCGTATATCCTGTATATAATCACCCTGTATATAATCACCCCGTATATCCTGTATATAATCACCCTGTATATAATTACCCTGTATATCCTGTATATAATCACCCTGTATATAATCACCCCGTATATCCTGTATATAATCACCCTGTATATAATCACCCCGTATATCCTGTATATAATCACCCCATATATAATCACCCCGTATATCCTGTATATAATCACCCTGTATATAATCACCCCGTATATAATCACCCTGTATATAATCACCCCGTATATCCTGTATATAATCACCCTGTATATAATCACCCCGTATATCCTGTATATAATCACCCTGTATATAATCACCCCGTATATCCTGTATATAATCACCCTGTATATAATCACCACGTATATCCTGTATATAATCACCCCGTATATCCTGTATATTATCACCCCGTATATCCTGTATATAAACACCCCGTATATCCTGTATATAATCACCCCGTATATCCTGTATATAATCACACTGTATATAATCACCCCGTATATCCTGTATATAATCACCCTGTATATAATCACCCCATATATCCTGTATATAATCACCCTGTATATAATCACCCTGTATATCCTGTATATAATCACCCTGTATATAATCACCCCGTATATCCTGTATATAATCACCCCGTATATCCTGTATATAATCACCCTGTATATAATCACCCCGTATATCCTGTATATAATCACCCTGTATATAATCACCCCGTATATCCTGTATATAATCACCCTGTATATAATCACCCCGTATATCCTGTATATAATCACCCCGTATATCCTGTATATAATCACCCTGTATATAATCACCCCGTATATCCTGTATATAATCACCCTGTATATAATCACCCCGTATATCCTGTAAATAATCACCCTGTATATAATCACCCCGTATATCCTGTATATAATCACCCCGTATATAATCACCCCGTATATCCTGTATATAATCACCCCGTATATCCTGTATATAATCACCCTGTATATAATCACCCCGTATATCCTGTATATAATCACCCTGTATATAATCACCCTGTATATAATCACCCTATATATTCTGTATATAATCTCCCTGTATATAATCACCCTGTATATAATCACCCCGTATATCCTGTATATAATCACCCTGTATATAATCACCCCGTATATCCTGTATATAATCACCCTGTATATAATCACCCCGTATATCCTGTATATAATCACCCTGTATATAATCACCCTGTATATCCTGTATATAATCACCCTGTATATAATCACCCTGTATATCCTGTATATAATCACCCTGTATATAATCACCCCTTATATCCTGTATATAGTCACCCTGTATATAATCACCCCGTATATCCTGTATATAATCACCCTGTATATAATCACCCTGTATGTAATCACCCCGTATATCCTGTATATAATCAACCTGTATATAATCACCCCGTATATCCTGTATATAATCACCCTGTATATAATCACCCTGTATATAATCACCCCGTATATCCTGTATATAATCACCCTGTATATAATCACCCCGTATATCCTGTATATAATCACCCCGTATATAATCACCCTGTATATCCTGTATATAATCACCCTGTATATAATCACCCCGTATATCCTGTATATAATCACCCCGTATATCCTGTATATAATCACCCTGTATATAATCACCCTGTATATCTTGTATATAATCACCCTGTATATAATCACCCTGTATATCCTGTATATAATCACCCTGTATATAATCACCCCGTATATCCTGTATATAATCACCCTGTATATCCTGTATATAATCACCCTGTATATAATCACCCCGTATATCCTGTATATAATCACCCCGTATATCCTGTATATAATCACCCTGTATATAATCACCCCGTATATCCTGTATATAATCAACCTGTATATAATCACCCCGTATATCCAGTATATAATCACCCTGTATATAATCACCCCGTATATCCTGTATATAATCACCCCGTATATAATCAACCCGTATATCCTGTATATAATCACCCCGTATATCCTGTATATAATCACCCCGTATATCCTTCATATAATCACCCCGTATATAGTCAACCCGTATATCCTGTATATAATCACCCCATATATCCTGTATATAATCGCCCTGTATATAATCACCCCGTATATCCTGTATATAATCACCCTGTATATAATCACCCTGTATATAATCACCCCGTATATCCTGTATATAATCACCCCGTATATAGTCAACCCGTATATCCTGTATATAATCACCTCGTATATCCTGTATATAATCACCCCGTATATAATCACCCCGTATATCCTGTATATAATCACCCTGTATATAATCACCCCGTATATCCTGTATATAATCACTCCGTATATGATGTATATAATCACCCCATATATCCTGTATATAATCACCCTGTATATAATCACCCTGTATATCCTGTATATAATCACCCTGTATATAATCACCCCGTATATACTGTATATAATCACCCTGTATATAATCACCCTGTATATCCTGTATATAATCACCCTGTATATAATCACCCCGTATATCCTGTATATAATCACCCTGTATATAATCACCCCGTATATCCTGTATATAGTCACCCTGTATATAATCACCCCATATATCCTGCATATAATCACCCTGTATATAATCACCCCGTATATCCTGTATATAATCACCCTGTATATAATCACCCCGTATATCCTGTATATAATCACCCTGTATATAATCACCCCGTATATCCTGTATATAATCACCCTGTATATAATTACCCTGTATATCCTGTATATAATCACCCTGTATATAATCACCCCGTATATCCTGTATATAATCACCATGTATATAATCACCCCGTATATCCTGTATATAATCACCCCATATATAATCACCCCGTATATCCTGTATATAATCACCCTGTATATAATCACCCCGTATATAATCACCCTGTATATAATCACCCCGTATATCCTGTATATAATCACCCTGTATATAATCACCCCATATATCCTGTATATAATCACCCTGTATATAATCACCCCGTATATCCTGTATATAATCACCCTGTATATAATCACCACGTATATCCTGTATATAATCACCCCGTATATCCTGTATATTATCACACCGTATATCCTGTATATAAACACCCCGTATATCCTGTATATAATCACCCCGTATATCCTGTATATAATCACCCTGTATATAATCACCCCGTATATCCTGTATATAATCACACTGTATATAATCACCCCGTATATCCTGTATATAATCACCCTGTATATAATCACCCCGTATATCCTGTATATAATCACCCTGTATAAAATCACCCTGTATATCCTGTATATAATCACCCTGTATATAATCACCCCGTATATCCTGTATATAATCACCCCGTATATCCTGTATATAATCACCCTGTATATAATCACCCCGTATATCCTGTATATAATCACCCTGTATATAATCACCCCGTATATCCTGTATATAATCACTCTGTATATAATCACCCCGTATATCCTGTATATAATCACCCTGTATATAATCACCCCGTATATCCTGTATATAATCACTCTGTATATAATCACCCCGTATATCCTGTATATAATCACCCTGTATATCCTGTATATAATCACCCTGTATATAATCACCCCGTATATCCTGTATATAATCACCCTGTATATAATCACCCCTTATATACTGTATATAATCACCCCGTATATCCTGTATATAATCACCCTGTATATAATCACCCCGCATATCCTGTATATAATCACCCTGTATATAATCACCCCGTATATCCTGTATATAATCACCCTGTATATAATCACCCCGTATATCCTGTATATAATCACCCTGTATATAATCACCCCATATATCCTGTATATAATCACCCCGTATATCCTGTATATAATCACCCCGTATATCCTGTATATAATCACCCCGTATATCCTGTATATAATCACCCCGTATATCCTGTATATAATCACCCCGTATATAGTCACCCCGTATATCCTGTATATAATCACCCCGTATATCCTGTATATAATCACCCTGTATATAATCACCCCGTATATCCTGTATATAATCACCCTGTATATAATCACCCTGTGTATCCTGTATATAATCACCCTGTATATAATCACCCCGTATATCTTGTATATAATCACCCTGTATATAATCACCCCGTATATCCTGTATATAATCACCCTGTATATAATCACCCCGTATATCCTGTATATAATCACCCTGTATATAATCACCCCGTATATCCTGTATATAATCACACTGTATATAATCACCCTGTATATAATCACCCCATATATCCTGTATATAATCGCCCTGTATATAATCACCCTGTATATCCTGTATATAATCACCCTGTATATCCTGTATATAATCACCCTGTATATAATCACCCCGTATATCCTGTATATAATCACCCCGTATATAGTCAACCCGTATATCCTGTATATAATCACCTCGTATATCCTGTATATAATCACCCCGTATATAATCACCCCGTATATCCTGTATATAATCACCCTGTATATAATCACCCCGTATATCCTGTATATAATCACCCCGTATATGATGTATATAATCACCCCGTATATCCTGTATATAATCACCCTGTATATAATCACCCCGTATATCCTGTATATAATCACCCTGTATATAATCACCCCGTATATCCTGTATATAATCACCCTGTATATAATCACCCTGTATATCCTGTATATTTTCACCCTGTATATAATCACCCCGTATATCCTGTATATAATCACCCTGTATATAATCACCCCGTATATCCTGTATATAGTCACCCTGTATATAATCACCCCGTATATCCTGTATATAGTCACCCTGTATATAATCACCCTGTATATCCTGTATATAATCACCCTGTATATAATCACCTCGTATATCCTGTATATAATCACCCCGTATATAATCACCCTGTATATCCTGTATATAATCACCCTGTATATAATCACCCCGTATATCCTGTATATAATCACCCCGTATATAATCACCCCATATATCCTGCATATAATCACCCTGTATATAATCACCCGTATATCCTGTATATAATCTCGCTGTATATAATCACCCCGTATATCCTGTATATAATCACCCTGTATATAATCACCCCGTATATCCTGTATATAATCACCCTGTATATAATTACCCTGTATATCCTGTATATAATCACCCTGTATATAATCACCCCGTATATCCTGTATATAATCACCCTGTATATAATCACCCCGTATATCCTGTATATAATCACCCCATATATAATCACCCCGTATATCCTGTATATAATCACCCTGTATATAATCACCCCGTATATAATCACCCTGTATATAATCACCCCGTATATCCTGTATATAATCACCCTGTATATAATCACCCCGTATATCCTGTATATAATCACCCTGTATATAATCACCCCGTATATCCTGTATATAATCACCCTGTATATAATCACCACGTATATCCTGTATATAATCACCCCGTATATCCTGTATATTATCACCCCGTATATCCTGTATATAAACACCCCGTATATCCTGTATATAATCACCCCGTATATCCTGTATATAATCACACTGTATATAATCACCCCGTATATCCTGTATATAATCACCCTGTATATAATCACCCCGTATATCCTGTATATAATCACCCTGTATATAATCACCCTGTATATCCTGTATATAATCACCCTGTATATAATCACCCCGTATATCCTGTATATAATCACCCCGTATATCCTGTATATAATCACCCTGTATATAATCACCCCGTATATCCTGTATATAATCACCCTGTATATAATCACCCCGTATATCCTGTATATAATCACCCTGTATATAATCACCCCGTATATCCTGTATATAATCACCCCGTATATCCTGTATATAATCACCCTGTATATAATCACCCCGTATATCCTGTATATAATCACCCTGTATATAATCACCCCGTATATCCTGTAAATAATCACCCTGTATATAATCACCCCGTATATCCTGTATATAATCACCCCGTATATAATCACCCCGTATATCCTGTATATAATCACCCCGTATATCCTGTATATAATCACCCTGTATATAATCACCCCGTATATCCTGTATATAATCACCCTGTATATAATCACCCTGTATATAATCACCCTATATATTCTGTATATAATCTCCCTGTATATAATCACCCTGTATATAATCACCCCGTATATCCTGTATATAATCACCCTGTATATAATCACCCCGTATATCCTGTATATAATCACCCTGTATATAATCACCCCGTATATCCTGTATATAATCACCCTGTATATAATCACCCTGTATATCCTGTATATAATCACCCTGTATATAATCACCCTGTATATCCTGTATATAATCACCCTGTATATAATCACCCCTTATATCCTGTATATAGTCACCCTGTATATAATCACCCCGTATATCCTGTATATAATCACCCTGTATATAATCACCCTGTATGTAATCACCCCGTATATCCTGTATATAATCAACCTGTATATAATCACCCCGTATATCCTGTATATAATCACCCTGTATATAATCACCCTGTATATAATCACCCCGTATATCCTGTATATAATCACCCTGTATATAATCACCCCGTATATCCTGTATATAATCACCCCGTATATAATCACCCTGTATATCCTGTATATAATCACCCTGTATATAATCACCCCGTATATCCTGTATATAATCACCCCGTATATCCTGTATATAATCACCCTGTATATAATCACCCTGTATATCTTGTATATAATCACCCTGTATATAATCACCCTGTATATCCTGTATATAATCACCCTGTATATAATCACCCCGTATATCCTGTATATAATCACCCTGTATATCCTGTATATAATCACCCTGTATATAATCACCCCGTATATCCTGTATATAATCACCCCGTATATCCTGTATATAATCACCCTGTATATAATCACCCCGTATATCCTGTATATAATCAACCTGTATATAATCACCCCGTATATCCAGTATATAATCACCCTGTATATAATCACCCCGTATATCCTGTATATAATCACCCCGTATATAATCAACCCGTATATCCTGTATATAATCACCCCGTATATCCTGTATATAATCACCCCGTATATCCTTCATATAATCACCCCGTATATAGTCAACCCGTATATCCTGTATATAATCACCCCATATATCCTGTATATAATCGCCCTGTATATAATCACCCCGTATATCCTGTATATAATCACCCTGTATATAATCACCCTGTATATAATCACCCCGTATATCCTGTATATAATCACCCCGTATATAGTCAACCCGTATATCCTGTATATAATCACCTCGTATATCCTGTATATAATCACCCCGTATATAATCACCCCGTATATCCTGTATATAATCACCCTGTATATAATCACCCCGTATATCCTGTATATAATCACTCCGTATATGATGTATATAATCACCCCGTATATCCTGTATATAATCACCCTGTATATAATCACCCTGTATATCCTGTATATAATCACCCTGTATATAATCACCCCGTATATACTGTATATAATCACCCTGTATATAATCACCCTGTATATCCTGTATATAATCACCCTGTATATAATCACCCCGTATATCCTGTATATAATCACCCTGTATATAATCACCCCGTATATCCTGTATATAGTCACCCTGTATATAATCACCCCATATATCCTGCATATAATCACCCTGTATATAATCACCCCGTATATCCTGTATATAATCACCCTGTATATAATCACCCCGTATATCCTGTATATAATCACCCTGTATATAATCACCCCGTATATCCTGTATATAATCACCCTGTATATAATTACCCTGTATATCCTGTATATAATCACCCTGTATATAATCACCCCGTATATCCTGTATATAATCACCATGTATATAATCACCCCGTATATCCTGTATATAATCACCCCATATATAATCACCCCGTATATCCTGTATATAATCACCCTGTATATAATCACCCCGTATATAATCACCCTGTATATAATCACCCCGTATATCCTGTATATAATCACCCTGTATATAATCACCCCATATATCCTGTATATAATCACCCTGTATATAATCACCCCGTATATCCTGTATATAATCACCCTGTATATAATCACCACGTATATCCTGTATATAATCACCCCGTATATCCTGTATATTATCACACCGTATATCCTGTATATAAACACCCCGTATATCCTGTATATAATCACCCCGTATATCCTGTATATAATCACCCTGTATATAATCACCCCGTATATCCTGTATATAATCACACTGTATATAATCACCCCGTATATCCTGTATATAATCACCCTGTATATAATCACCCCGTATATCCTGTATATAATCACCCTGTATAAAATCACCCTGTATATCCTGTATATAATCACCCTGTATATAATCACCCCGTATATCCTGTATATAATCACCCCGTATATCCTGTATATAATCACCCTGTATATAATCACCCCGTATATCCTGTATATAATCACCCTGTATATAATCACCCCGTATATCCTGTATATAATCACTCTGTATATAATCACCCCGTATATCCTGTATATAATCACCCTGTATATAATCACCCCGTATATCCTGTATATAATCACTCTGTATATAATCACCCCGTATATCCTGTATATAATCACCCTGTATATCCTGTATATAATCACCCTGTATATAATCACCCCGTATATCCTGTATATAATCACCCTGTATATAATCACCCCTTATATACTGTATATAATCACCCCGTATATCCTGTATATAATCACCCTGTATATAATCACCCCGCATATCCTGTATATAATCACCCTGTATATAATCACCCCGTATATCCTGTATATAATCACCCTGTATATAATCACCCCGTATATCCTGTATATAATCACCCTGTATATAATCACCCCATATATCCTGTATATAATCACCCCGTATATCCTGTATATAATCACCCCGTATATCCTGTATATAATCACCCCGTATATCCTGTATATAATCACCCCGTATATCCTGTATATAATCACCCCGTATATAGTCACCCCGTATATCCTGTATATAATCACCCCGTATATCCTGTATATAATCACCCTGTATATAATCACCCCGTATATCCTGTATATAATCACCCTGTATATAATCACCCTGTGTATCCTGTATATAATCACCCTGTATATAATCACCCCGTATATCTTGTATATAATCACCCTGTATATAATCACCCCGTATATCCTGTATATAATCACCCTGTATATAATCACCCCGTATATCCTGTATATAATCACCCTGTATATAATCACCCCGTATATCCTGTATATAATCACACTGTATATAATCACCCTGTATATAATCACCCCGTATATCCTGTATATAATCACCCTGTATATAATCACCCCGTATATAATCACCCTGTATATAATCACCCCGTATATCCTGTATATAATCACCCCGTATATATTCACCCCGTATATCCTGTATATAATCACCCCATATATCCTGTATATAACCACCCTGTATATAATCACCCCGTATATCCTGTATATAATCACCCTGTATATAATCACCCCGTATATCCTGTATATAGTCACCCTGTATATAATCACCCCGTATATCCTGTATTTAGTCACCCTGTATATAATCACCCTGTATATCCTGTATATAATCACCCTGTATATAATCACCCCGTATATCCTGTATATAATCTCCCTGTATATAATCACCTCGTATATCCTGTATATAATCACCCCGTATATAATCACCCTGTATATCCTGTATATAATCACCCTGTATATAATCACCCCGTATATCCTGTATATAATCACCCTGTATGTAATCACCCCGTATATCCTGTATATAATCACCCTGTATATAATCACCCCGTATATCCTGTATATAATCACCCTGTATATAATCACCCTGTATATAATCACCCCGTATATCCTGTATATAATCACCCTGTATATAATCACCCCGTATATCCTGTATATAATCACCCTGTATATAATCACCCTGTATATATTCACCCCGTATATCCTGTATATAATCACCCCGTATATCCTGTATATAATCACCCTGTATATAATCACCCCGTATATCCTGTATATAATCACCCCGTATATAATCACCCCGTATATCCTGTATATAATCACCCTGTATATAATCACCCCGTATATCCTGTATATAATCACCCTGTATATAATCACCCCGTATATCCTGTATATAATCACCCTGTATATAATCACCCCTTATATCCTGTATATAGTCACCCTGTATATAATCACCCCGTATATCCTGTATATAATCACCCTGTATATAATCACCCCGTATATCCTGTATATAATCACCCTGTATATAATCACCCTGTATATAATCACCCCGTATATCCTGTATATAATCACAATGTATATAATCACCCTGTATATAATCACCCTGTATATCCTGTATATAATCACCCTGTATATAATCACCCCGTATATCCTGTATATAATCACCCTGTATATAATCACCCCGTATATCCTGTATATAATCACCGTGTATATAATCACCCCGTATATCCTGTATATAATCACCCTGTATATAATCACCCTGTATATCCTGTATATAATCACCCTGTATATAATCACCCTGTATATCCTGTATATAATCACCCTGTATATAATCACCCCTTATATCCTGTATATAGTCACCCTGTATATAATCACCCCGTATATCCTGTATATAATCACCCTGTATATAATCACCCTGTATATAATCACCCCGTATATCCTGTATATAATCACCCTGTATATAATCACCCCGTATATCCTGTATATAATCACCCTGTATATAATCACCCTGTATATAATCACCCTGTATATAATCACCCCGTATATCCTGTATATAATCACCCTGTATATAATCACCCCGTATATCCTGTATATAATCACCCCGTATATAATCACCCTGTATATCCTGTATATAATCACCCTGTATATAATCACCCCGTATATCCTGTATATAATCACCCCGTATATCCTGTATATAATCACCCTGTATATAATCACCCCTTATATCCTGTATATAATCACCCTGTATATAATCACCCTGTATATCCTGTATATAATCACCCTGTATATAATCACCCCGTATATCCTGTATATAATCACCCTGTATATCCTGTATATAATCACCCTGTATATAATTACCCCGTATATCCTGTATATAATCACCCCGTATATCCTGTATATAATCACCCTGCATATAATCACCCCGTATATCCTGTATATAATCAACCTGTATATAATCACCCCGTATATCCTGTATATAATCACCCTGTATATAATCACCCCGTATATCCTGTATATAATCACCCCGTATATAATCAACCCGTATATCCTGTATATAATCACCCCGTATATCCTGTATATAATCACCCCGTATATCCTGTATATAATCACCCTGTATATAATCACCCCGTATATCCTGTATATAATCACCCTGTATATATTCACCCCGTATATCCTGTATATAATCACCCTGTATATAATCACCCCGTATATCCTGTATATAATCACCCTGTATATAATCACCCCGTATATCCTGTATATAATCACCCCGTATATCCTGTATATAATCACCCTGTATATAATCACCCCGTATATCCTGTATATAATCACCCCGTATATCCTGTATATAATCACCCTGGATATAATCACCCCGTATATCCTGTATATAATCACCCTGTATATAATCACCCCGTATATAATCACCCCGTATATAATTACCCCGTATATCCTGTATATAATCACCCTGTATATAATCACCCCGTATATCCTGTATATAATCACCCTGTATATAATCACCCCGTATATCCTGTATATAATCACCCCGTATATCCTGTATATAATCACCCCGTATATCCTGTATATAATGACCCCGTATATAGTCACCCCGTATATCCTGTATATAATCACCCCGTATATCCTGTATATAATCACCCTGTATATAATCACCCTGTGTATCCTGTATATAATCACCCTGTATATAATCACCCCGTATATCTTGTATATAATCATCCTGTATATAATCACCCTGTATATCCTGTATATAATCACCCTGTATATAATCACCCCGTATATCCTGTATATAATCACCCTGTATATAATCACCCCGTATATCCTGTATATAATCACCCTGTATATAATCACCCTGTATATAATCACCCCGTATATCCTGTATATAATCACCCTGTATATAATCACCCCGTATATAATCACCCTGTATATAATCACCCCGTATATCCTGTATATAATCACCCCGTATATATTCACCCCGTATGTCCTGTATATAATCACCCCGTATATCCTGTATATAATCACCCTGTATATATTCACCCCGTATATCCTGTATATAGTCACCCTGTATATAATCACCCTGTATATCCTGTATATAATCACCCTGTATATAATCACCCCGTATATCCTGTATATAATCACCCCGTATATAGTCACCCCGTATATCCTGTATATAGTCACCCCGTATATCCTGTATATAATCACCCTGTATATAATCACCCCGTATATCCTGTATATAATCACCCTGTATATAATCACCCGTATATCCTGTATATAATCACCCTGTATATAGTCACCCCGTATATCCTGTATATAATCACCCCGTATATCCTGTATATAATCACCCCGTATATCCTGTATATAATCACCCTGTATATAATCACCCCGTATATCCTGTATATAATCACCCCGTATATCCTGTATATAATCACCCTGTATATAATCACCCCGTATATCCTGTATATAATCACTCTGTATATAATCACCCCGTATATCCTGTATATAATCACCCTGTATATAATCACCCCGTATATCCTGTATATAATCACCCTGTATATAATCACCCTGTATATCCTGTATATAATCACCCTGTATATAATCACCCCGTATATCCTGTATATAATCACCCCGTATATAATCACCCCGTATATCCTGTATATAATCACCCCGTATATAATCACCCCGTATATAATCACCCTGTATATCCTGTATATAATCACCCTGTATATAATCACCCTGTATATCCTGTATATAATCACCCTGTATATAATCACCCCGTATATCCTGTATATAATCACCCTGTATATAATCACCTCGTATATCCTGTATATAATCACCCCGTATATAATCACCCTGTATATCCTGTATATAATCACCCTGTATATAATCACCCCGTATATCCTGTATATAATCACCCTGTATGTAATCACCCCGTATATCCTGTATATAATCACCCTGTATATAATCACCCCGTATATCCTGTATATAATCACCCTGTATATAATCACCCTGTATATAATCACCACGTATATCCTGTATATAATCACCCTGTATATAATCACCCCGTATATCCTGTATATAATCACCCTGTATATAATCACCCTGTATATAATCACCCCGTATATCCTGTATATAATCACCCTGTATATAATCACCCCGTATATCCTGTATATAATCACCCTGTATATAATCACCCCGTATATCCTGTATATAATCACCCCGTATATAATCACCCCGTATATCCTGTATATAATCACCCTGTATATAATCACCCCGTATATCCTGTATATAATCACCCTGTATATAATCACCCCGTATATCCTGTATATAATCACCCTGTATATAATCACCCTGTATATAATCACCCCGTATATCCTGTATATAATCACCCTGTATATAATCACCCTGTATATCCTGTATATAATCACCCTGTATATAATCACCCCGTATATCCTGTATATAATCACCCTGTATATAATCACCCCGTATATCCTGTATATAATCACCCTGTATATAATCACCCCGTATATCCTGTATATAATCACCCTGTATATAATCACCCTGTATATTCTGTATATAATCACCCTGTATATAATCACCCTGTATATCCTGTATATAATCACCCTGTATATAATCACCCCTTATATCCTGTATATAGTCACCCTGTATATAATCACCCCGTATATCCTGTATATAATCACCCTGTATATAATCACCCTGTATATAATCACCCCGTATATCCTGTATATAATCACCCTGTATATAATCACCCCGTATATCCTGTATATAATCACCCTGTATATAATCACCCTGTATATAATCACCCTGTATATAATCACCCCGTATATCCTGTATATAATCACCCTGTATATAATCACCCCGTATATCCTGTATATAATCACCCCGTATATAATCACCCTGTATATCCTGTATATAATCACCCTGTATATAATCACCCCATATATCCTGTATATAATCACCCCGTATATCCTGTATATAATCACCCTGTATATAATCACCCCTTATATCCTGTATATAATCACCCTGTATATAATCACCCTGTATATCCTGTATATAATCACCCTGTATATAATTACCCCGTATATCCTGTATATAATCACCCCGTATATCCTGTATATAATCACCCTGCATATAATCACCCCGTATATCCTGTATATAATCACCCTGTATATAATCACCCCGTATATCCTGTATATAATCACCCCGTATATCCTGTATATAATCACCCCGTATATCCTGTATATAATCACCCTGTATATAATCACCCTGTATATCCTGTATATAATCAACCTGTATATAATCACCCCGTATATCCTGTATATAATCACCCTGTATATAATTACCCCGTATATCCTGTATATAATCACCCCGTATATCCTGTATATAATCACCCTGTATATAATCACCCTGTATATCCTGTATATAATCAACCTGTATATAATCACCCCGTATATCCTGTATATAATCACCCTGTATATAATCACCCCGTATATCCTGTATATAATCACCCCGTATATAATCAACCCGTATATCCTGTATATAATCAACCTGTATATAATCACCCCGTATATCCTGTATATAATCACCCTGTATATAATCACCCCGTATATCCTGTATATAATCACCCCGTATATAATCAACCCGTATATCCTGTATATAATCACCCCGTATATCCTGTATATAATCACCTCGTATATCCTGTATATAATCACCCCGTATATCCTGTATATAATCACCCCGTATATCCTGTATATAATCACCCTGTATATAATCACCCCGTATATCCTGTATATAATCACCCTGTATATATTCACCCCGTATATCCTGTATATAATCACACTGTATATAATCACCCCGTATATCCTGTATATAATCACCCTGTATATAATCACCCCGTATATCCTGTATATAATCACCCCGTATATCCTGTATATAATCACCCTGTATATAATCACCCCGTATATCCTGTATATAATCACCCCGTATATCCTGTATATAATCACCCTGTATATAATCACCCCGTATATCCTGTATATAATCACCCTGTATATAATCACCCTGTATATAATTACCCCGTATATCCTGTATATAATCACCCTGTATATAATCACCCCGTATATCCTGTATATAATCACCCTGTATATAATCACCCCGTATATCCTGTATATAATCACCCTGTATATCCTGTATATAATCACCCTGTATATAATCACCCCGTATATCCTGTATATAATCACCCTGTATATAATCACCCCGTATATCCTGTATATAATCACCCCGTATATCCTGTATATAATCACCCTGTATATAATCACCCCGTATATCCTGTATATAATCACCCCGTATATAATCACCCCGTATATAATTACCCCGTATATCCTGTATATAATCACCCTGTATATAATCACCCTGTATATCCTGTATATAATCACCCTGTATATAATCACCCCGTATATCCTGTATATAATCACCCTGTATATAATCACCCCGTATATCGTGTATATAATCACCCTGTATATAATCACCCCGTATATCCTGTATATAATCACCCCATATATAATCACCCCGTATATCCTGTATATAATCACCCTGTATATAATCACCCCGTATATCCTGTATATAATCACCCTGTATATAATCACCCTGTATATCCTGTATATAATCACCCTGTATATAACCACCCCGTATATCCTGTATATAATCACCCTGTATATAATCACCCCGTATATCCTGTATATAATCACCCTGTATATAATCACCCCGTATATCCTGTATATAATCACCCTGTATATAATCACCCTGTATATCCTGTATATAATCACCCTGTATATCCTGTATATAATCACCCTGTATATAATCACCACGTATATCCTGTATATAATCACCCTGTATATAATCACCCCGTATATCCTGTATATAATCACCCCGTATATAATCACCCCGTATATCCTGTATATAATCACCCTGTATATAATCACCCCGTATATCCTGTATATAATCACCCTGTATATAATCACCCCGTATATCCTGTATATAATCACCCCGTATATCCTGTATATAATCACCCCGTATATCCTGTATATAATCACCCTGTATATAATCACCCTGTATATAATCACCCCGTATATCCTGTATATAATCACCCTATATATAATCACCTTGTATATAATCACCCCGTATATCCTGTATATAATCACCCCATATATAATCACCCCGTATATCCTGTATATAATCACCCTGTATATAATCACCCCGTATATCCTGTATATAATCACCCTGTATATAATCACCCAGTATAGCCTGTATATAAACACCCTGTATATAATCATCCCGTATATCCTGTTTATAATCACCCTGTATATAATCACCCTGTATATAATCACCCTGTATATAATCACCCCGTATATCCTGTATATAATCACCCTGTATATAATCACCCTGTATATAATCACCCCGTATATCCTGTATATAATCACCCTGTATATAATCACCCCGTATATCCTGTATATAATCACCCTGTATATAATCACCCCGTATATCCTGTATATAATCACCCTGTATATAATCACCCTGTATATCCTGTATATAATCACCCTGTATATAATCACCCCGTATATCCTGTATATAATCACCCTGTATATAATCACCCCGTATATCCTGTATATAGTCACCCTGTATATAATCACCCCGTATATCCTGTATATAGTCACCCTGTATATAATCACCCTGTATATCCTGTATATAATCACCCTGTATATAATCACCTGGTATATCCTGTATATAATCACCCTGTATATAATCACCCCGTATATCCTGTATATAATCACCCCGTATATCCTGTATATAGTCACCCTGTATATAATCACCCTGTATATCCTGTATATAATCACCCTGTATATAATCACCTGGTATATCCTGTATATAATCACCCTGTATATAATCACCCCGTATATCCTGTATATAATCACCCCGTATATCCTGTATATAGTCACCCTGTATATAATCACCCTGTATATCCTGTATATAATCACCCTGTATATAATCACCTGGTATATCCTGTATATAATCACCCTGTATATAATCACCCTGTATATCCTGTATATAATCACCCTGTATATAATCACCCCGTATATCCTGTATATAATCACCCCGTTTATAATCACCCCATATATCCTGTATATAATCACCCTGTATATAATCACCCCGTATATCCTGTATATAATCACCCTGTATATAATCACCCCGTATATCCTGTATATAATCACCCTGTATATAATCACCCCGTATATCCTGTATATAATCACCCTGTATATAATCACCCCGTATATCCTGTATATAATCACCCTGTATATAATCACCCTGTATATCCTGTATATAATCACCCTGTATATAACCATCCCGTATATCCTGTATATAATCACCCTGTATATAATCACACCGTATATCCTGTATATAATCACCCCATATATAATCACCCCGTTTATCCTGTATATAATCACCCTGTATATAATCACCCCGTATATAATCACCCTGTATATAATCACTCCGTATATCCTGTATATAATCACCCTGTATATAATCACCCCGTATATCCTGTATATAATCACCCTGTATATAATCACCCCGTATATCCTGTATATAATCACCCTGTATATAATCACCCCGTATATCCTGTATATAATCACCCTGTATATAATCACCCCGTATATCCTGTATATAATCACCCTGTATATAATCACCCCGTATATCCTGTATATAGTCACCCTGTATATAATCACCCCGTATATCCTGTATATAGTCACCCTGTATATAATCACCCTGTATATCCTGTATATAATCACCCTGTATATAATCACCTCGTATATCCTGTATATAATCACCCCGTATATAATCACCCCGTATATCCTGTATATAATCACCCTGTATATAATCACCCCGTATATCCTGTATATAATCACCCCGTATATAATCACCCCATATATCCTGTATATAATCACCCTGTATATAATCACCCCGTATATCCTGTATATAATCACCCTGTATATAATCACCCCGTATATCCTGTATATAATCACCCTGTATATAATCACCCCGTATATTCTGTATATAATCACCCTGTATATAATCACCCTGTATATCCTGTATATAATCACCCTGTATATAATCACCCCGTATATCCTGTATATAATCACCCTGTATATAATCACCCCGTATATCCTGTATATAATCACCCCATATATAATCACCCCGTATATCCTGTATATAATCACCCTGTATATAATCACCCCGTATATAATCACCCTGTATATAATCACCCCGTATATCCTGTATATAATCACCCTGTATATAATCACCCCGTATATCCTGTATATAATCACCCTGTATATAATCACCCCGTATATCCTGTATATAATCACCCTGTATATAATCACCCCGTATATCCTGTATATAATCACCCTGTATATAATCACCCCGTATATCCTGTATATAATCACACTGTATATAATCACCCCGTATATCCTGTATATAATCACCCTGTATATAATCACCCCGTATATCCTGTATATAATCACCCTGCATATAATCACCCTGTATATCCTGTATATAATCACCCTGTATATAATCACCCCGTATATCCTGTATATAATCACCCCGTATATCCTGTATATAATCACCCTGTATATAATCACCCCGTATATCCTGTATATAATCACCCTGTATATAATCACCCCGTATATCCTGTATATAATCACCCTGTATATAATCACCCCTTATATCCTGTATATAATCACTCTGTATATAATCACCCCGTATATCCTGTATATAATCACCCTGTATATCCTGTATATAATCACCCTGTATATAATCACCCCGTATATCCTGTATATAATCACCCTGTATATAATCACCCCTTATATCCTGTATATAATCACCCTGTATATAATCACCCCGTATATCCTGTATATAATCACCCTGTATATAATCACCCCATATATCCTGTATATAATCACCCTGTATATAATCACCCCGTATATCCTGTATATAATCACCCTGTATATAATCACCCCGTATATCTTGTATATAATCACCCCGTATATCCTGTATATAATCACCCCGTATATCCTGTATATAATCACCCCGTATATCCTGTATATAATCACCCTGTATATAATCACCCCGTATATCCTGTATATAATCACCCTGTATATAATCACCCCGTATATCCTGTATATAATCACCCTGTATATAATCACCCCGTATATAATCACCCTGTATATAATCACCCCGTATATCCTGTATATAATCACCCTGTATATAATCACCCCGTATATCCTGTATATAATCACCCTGTATATAATCACCCCGTATATCCTGTATATAATCACCCTGTATATAATCACCCCGTATATAATCACCCTGTATATAATCACCCCGTATATCCTGTATATAATCACCCTGTATATAATCACCCCGTATATCCTGTATATAATCACCCTGTAAATAATCACCCCGTATATCCTGTATATAATCACCCTGTATATAATCACCCCATATATCCTGTATATAATCACCCTGTATATAATCACCCCGTATATCCTGTATATAATCACCCTGTATATAATCACCCCGTATATCCTGTATATAGTCACCCTGTATATAATCACCCCGTAAGTCCTGTATATAGTCACCCTGTATATAATCACCCTGTATATCCTGTATATAATCACCCTGTATATAATCACCTCGTATATCCTGTATATAATCACCCCGTATATAATCACCCCGTATATCCTGTATATAATCACCCTGTATATAATCACCCCGTATATCCTGTATATAATCACCCCGTATATAATCACCCCATATATCCTGTATATAATCACCCTGTATATAATCACCCCGTATATCCTGTATATAATCACCCTGTATATAATCACCCCGTATATCCTGTATATAATCACCCTGTATATAATCACCCCGTATATCCTGTATATAATCACCCTGTATATAATCACCCTGTATATCCTGTATATAATCACCCTGTATATAATCACCCCGTATATCCTGTATATAATCACCCTGTATATAATCACCCCGTATATCCTGTATATAATCACCCCATATATAATCACCCCGTATATCCTGTATATAATCAACCTGTATATAATCACCCGTATATAATCACCCTGTATATAATCACCCCGTATATCCTGTATATAATCACCCTGTATATAATCACCCCGTATATCCTGTATATAATCACCCTGTATATAATCACCCCGTATATAATCACCCTGTATATAATCACCCCGTATATCCTGTATATAATCACCCTGTATATAATCACCCCGTATATCCTGTATATAATCACCCTGTATATAATCACCCCGTATATCCTGTATATAATCACCCTGTATATAATCACCCCGTATATCCTGTATATAATCACCCTGTATATAATCACCCCGTATATCCTATATATAATCACCCTGTATATAATCACCCCGTATATCCTGTATATAGTCACCCTGTATATAATCACCCCGTATATCCTGTATATAGTCACCCTGTATATAATCACCCTGTATATCCTGTATATAATCACCCTGTATATAATCACCTCGTATATCCTGTATATAATCACCCCGTATATAATCACCCCGTATATCCTGTATATAATCACCCTGTATATAATCACCCCGTATATCCTGTATATAATCACCCCGTATATAATCACCCCATATATCCTGTATATAATCACCCTGTATATAATCACCCCGTATATCTTGTATGTAATCACCCTGTATATAATCACCCTGTATATCCTGTATATAATCACCCTGTATATAATCACCCCGTATATCCTGTATATAATCACCCTGTATATAATCACACCGTATATCCTGTATATAATCACCCCATATATAATCACCCCGTATATCCTGTATATAATCACCCTGTATATAATCACCCCGTATATAATCACCCTGTATATAATCACCCCGTATATCCTGTATATAATCACCCTGTATATAATCACCCCGTATATCCTGTATATAATCACCCTGTATATAATCACCCCGTATATCCTGTATATAATCACCCTGTATATAATCACCCCGTATATCCTGTATATAATCACCCTGTATATAATCACCCCGTATATCCTGTATATAATCACCCTGTATATAATCACCCCGTATATCCTGTATATAGTCACCCTGTATATAATCACCCCGTATATCCTGTATATAGTCACCCTGTATATAATCACCCTGTATATCCTGTATATAATCACCCTGTATATAATCACCTCGTATATCCTGTATATAATCACCCCGTATATAATCACCCCGTATATCCTGTATATAATCACCCTGTATATAATCACCCCGTATATCCTGTATATAATCACCCCGTATATAATCACCCCATATATCCTGTATATAATCACCCTGTATATAATCACCCCGTATATCCTGTATATAATCACCCTGTATATAATCACCCCGTATATCCTGTATATAATCACCCTGTATATAATCACCCCGTATATCCTGTATATAATCACCCTGTATATAATCACCCTGTATATCCTGTATATAATCACCCTGTATATAATCACCCCGTATATCCTGTATATAATCACCCTGTATATAATCACCCCGTATATCCTGTATATAATCACCCCATATATAATCACCCCGTATATCCTGTATATAATCACCCTGTATATAATCACCCCGTATATAATCACCCTGTATATAATCACCCCGTATATCCTGTATATAATCACCCTGTATATAATCACCCCGTATATCCTGTATATAATCACCCTGTATATAATCACCCCGTATATCCTGTATATAATCACCCTGCATATAATCACCCTGTATATCCTGTATATAATCACCCTGTATATAATCACCCCGTATATCCTGTATATAATCACCCCTTATATCCTGTATATAATCACTCTGTATATAATCACCCCGTATATCCTGTATATAATCACCCCGTATATCCTGTATATAATCACCCTGTATATAATCACCCCGTATATCCTGTATATAATCACCCTGTATATAATCACCCCGTATATCCTGTATATAATCACCCTGTATATAATCACCCCTTATATCCTGTATATAATCACTCTGTATATAATCACCCCGTATATCCTGTATATAATCACCCTGTATATCCTGTATATAATCACCCTGTATATAATCACCCCGTATATCCTGTATATAATCACCCTGTATATCCTGTATATAATCACCCTGTATATAATCACCCTGTATATCCTGTATATAATCACCCCGTATATAGTCAACCCGTATATCCTGTATATAATCACCTCGTATATCCTGTATATAATCACCCCTTATATCCTGTATATAATCACCCTGTATATAATCACCCCGTATATCCTGTATATAATCACCCTGTATATAATCACCCCGTATATCCTGTATATAATCACCCTGTATATAATCACCCCGTATATCCTGTATATAATCACCCTGTATATAATCACCCCGTATATCTTGTATATAATCACCCCGTATATCCTGTATATAATCACCCCGTATATAGTCACCCCATATATCCTGTATATAATCACCCCGTATATCCTGTATATAATCACCCTGTATATAATCACCCCGTATATCCTGTATATAATCACCCTGTATATAATCACCCCGTATATCCTGTATATAATCACCCTGTATATAATCACCCCATATATCCTGTATATAATCACCCCGTATATCCTGTATATAATCACCCTGTATATAATCACCCCGTATATCCTGTATATAATCACCCTGTATATAATCACCCCGTATATCCTGTATATAATCACCCTGTATATAATCACCCCGTATATCCTGTATATAATCACCCTGTATATAATCACCCCGTATATCCTGTATATAATCACCCTGTATATAATCACCCCGTATATCCTGTATATAATCACCCTGTATATAATCACCCCGTATATCCTGTATATAATCACCCTGTATATAATCACCCCGTATATCCTATATATAATCACCCTGTATATAATCACCCCGTATATCCTGTATATAGTCACCCTGTATATAATCACCCCGTATATCCTGTATATAGTCACCCTGTATATAATCACCCTGTATATCCTGTATATAATCACCCTGTATATAATCACCTCGTATATCCTGTATATAATCACCCCGTATATAATCACCCCGTATATCCTGTATATAATCACCCTGTATATAATCACCCCGTATATCCTGTATATAATCACCCCGTATATAATCACCCCATATATCCTGTATATAATCACCCTGTATATAATCACCCCGTATATCCTGTATGTAATCACCCTGTATATAATCACCCTGTATATCCTGTATATAATCACCCTGTATATAATCACCCCGTATATCCTGTATATAATCACCCTGTATATAATCACACCGTATATCCTGTATATAATCACCCCATATATAATCACCCCGTATATCCTGTATATAATCACCCTGTATATAATCACCCCGTATATAATCACCCTGTATATAATCACCCCGTATATCCTGTATATAATCACCCTGTATATAATCACCCCGTATATCCTGTATATAATCACCCTGTATATAATCACCCCGTATATCCTGTATATAATCACCCTGTATATAATCACCCCGTATATCCTGTATATAATCACCCTGTATATAATCACCCCGTATATCCTGTATATAATCACCCTGTATATAATCACCCCGTATATCCTGTATATAGTCACCCTGTATATAATCACCCCGTATATCCTGTATATAGTCACCCTGTATATAATCACCCTGTATATCCTGTATATAATCACCCTGTATATAATCACCTCGTATATCCTGTATATAATCACCCCGTATATAATCACCCCGTATATCCTGTATATAATCACCCTGTATATAATCACCCCGTATATCCTGTATATAATCACCCCGTATATAATCACCCCATATATACTGTATATAATCACCCTGTATATAATCACCCCGTATATCCTGTATATAATCACCCTGTATATAATCACCCCGTATATCCTGTATATAATCACCCTGTATATAATCACCCCGTATATCCTGTATATAATCACCCTGTATATAATCACCCTGTATATCCTGTATATAATCACCCTGTATATAATCACCCCGTATATCCTGTATATAATCACCCTGTATATAATCACCCCGTATATCCTGTATATAATCACCCCATATATAATCACCCCGTATATCCTGTATATAATCACCCTGTATATAATCACCCCGTATATAATCACCCTGTATATAATCACCCCGTATATCCTGTATATAATCACCCTGTATATAATCACCCCGTATATCCTGTATATAATCACCCTGTATATAATCACCCCGTATATCCTGTATATAATCACCCTGCATATAATCACCCTGTATATCCTGTATATAATCACCCTGTATATAATCACCCCGTATATCCTGTATATAATCACACTGTATATAATCACCCCGTATATCCTGTATATAATCACCCTGTATATAATCACCCCTTATATCCTGTATATAATCACTCTGTATATAATCACCCCGTATATCCTGTATATAATCACCCCGTATATCCTGTATATAATCACCCTGTATATAATCACCCCGTATATCCTGTATATAATCACCCTGTATATAATCACCCCGTATATCCTGTATATAATCACCCTGTATATAATCACCCCTTATATCCTGTATATAATCACTCTGTATATAATCACCCCGTATATCCTGTATATAATCACCCTGTATATCCTGTATATAATCACCCTGTATATAATCACCCCGTATATCCTGTATATAATCACCCTGTATATCCTGTATATAATCACCCTGTATATAATCACCCTGTATATCCTGTATATAATCACCCCGTATATAGTCAACCCGTATATCCTGTATATAATCACCTCGTATATCCTGTATATAATCACCCCTTATATCCTGTATATAATCACCCTGTATATAATCACCCCGTATATCCTGTATATAATCACCCTGTATATAATCACCCCGTATATCCTGTATATAATCACCCTGTATATAATCACCCCGTATATCCTGTATATAATCACCCTGTATATAATCACCCCGTATATCTTGTATATAATCACCCCATATATCCTCTATATAATCACCCCGTATATCCTGTATATAATCACCCCGTATATAGTCACCCCATATATCCTGTATATAATCACCCCGTATATCCTGTATATAATCACCCTGTATATAATCACCCCGTATATCCTGTATATAATCACCCTGTATATAATCACCCCGTATATCCTGTATATAATCACCCTGTATATAATCACCCCGTATATAATCACCCTGTATATAATCACCCCGTATATCCTGTATATAATCACCCTGTATATAATCACCCCGTATATCCTGTATATAATCACCCTGTAAATAATCACCCCGTATATCCTGTATATAATCACCCTGTATATAATCACCCCGTATATCCTGTATATAATCACCCTGTATATAATCACCCCGTATATCCTGTATATAATCACCCTGTATATAATCACCCCGTATATCCTGTATATAGTCACCCTGTATATAATCACCCCGTATATCCTGTATATAGTCACCCTGTATATAATCACCCTGTATATCCTGTATATAATCACCCTGTATATAATCACCTCGTATATCCTGTATATAATCACCCCGTATATAATCACCCCGTATATCCTGTATATAATCACCCAGTATATAATCACCCCGTATATCCTGTATATAATCACCCCGTATATAATCACCCCATATATCCTGTATATAATCACCCTGTATATAATCACCTCGTATATCCTGTATATAATCACCCTGTATATATTCACCCTGTATATCCTGTATATAATCACCCTGTATATAATCACCCCGTATATCCTGTATATAATCACCCTGTATATAATCACCCCGTATATCCTGTATATAATCACCCCATATATAATCACCCCGTATATCCTGTATATAATCAACCTGTATATAATCACCCCGTATATAATCACCCTGTATATAATCACCCCGTATATCCTGTATATAATCACCCTGTATATAATCACCCCGTATATCCTGTATATAATCACCCTGTATATAATCACCCCGTATATAATCACCCTGTATATAATCACCCCGTATATCCTGTATATAATCACCCTGTATATAATCACCCCGTATATCCTGTATATAATCACCCTGTATATAATCACCCCGTATATCCTGTATATAATCACCCTGTATATAATCACCCCGTATATCCTGTATATAATCACCCTGTATATAATCACCCCGTATATCCTGTATATAATCACCCTGTATATAATCACCCCGTATATCCTGTATATAATCACCCTGTATATAATCACCCCGTATATCCTGTATATAATCACCCCGTATATAATCACCCCGTATATCCTGTATATAATCACCCTGTATATAATCACCCCGTATATCCTGTATATAATCACCCCGTATATAATCACCCCATATATCCTGTATATAATCACCCTGTATATAATCACCCCGTATATCCTGTATATAATCACCCTGTATATAATCACCCTGTATATCCTGTATATAATCACCCTGTATATAATCACCCCGTATATCCTGTATATAATCACCCTGTATATAATCACCCCGTATATCCTGTATATAATCACCCCATATATAATCACCCCGTATATCCTGTATATAATCAACCTGTATATAATCCCCCCGTATATAATCACCCTGTATATAATCACCCCGTATATCCTGTATATAATCACCCTGTATATAATCACCCCGTATATCCTGTATATAATCACCCTGTATATAATCACCCCGTATATCCTGTATATAATCACCCTGTATATAATCACCCCGTATATCCTGTATATAATCACCCTGTATATAATCACCCCGTATATCCTGTATATAATCACACTGTATATAATCACCCCGTATATCCTGTATATAATCACCCTGTATATAATCACCCCGTATATCCTGTATATAATCACCCTGTATATAATCACCCTGTATATCCTGTATATAATCACCCTGTATATAATCACCCCGTATATCCTGTATATAATCACCCCGTATATCCTGTATATAATCACCCTGTATATAATCACCCCGTATATCCTGTATATAATCACCCTGTATATAATCACCCCGTATATCCTGTATATAATCACCCTGTATATAATCACCCCTTATATCCTCTATATAATCACTCTGTATATAATCACCCCGTATATCCTGTATATAATCACCCTGTATATCCTGTATATAATCACCCTGTATATAATCACCCCGTATATCCTGTATATAATCACCCTGTATATAATCACCCGTATATCCTGTATATAATCACCCTGTATATAATCACCCCGTATATCCTGTATATAATCACCCTGTATATAATCACCCCGTATATCCTGTATATAATCACCCTGTATATAATCACCCCGTATATCTTGTATATAATCACCCTGTATATAATCACCCCGTATATCCTGTATATAATCACCCTGTATATAATCACCCCGTATATCCTGTATATAATCACCCTGTATATAATCACCCTGTGTATCCTGTATATAATCACCCTGTATATAATCACCCCGTATATCTTGTATATAATCACCCTGTATATAATCACCCCGTATATCCTGTATATAATCACCCCGTATATCCTGTATATAATCACCCCGTATATATTCACCCCGTATATCCTGTATATAATCACCCCGTATATCCTGTATATAATCACCCTGTATATATTCACCCCGTATATCCTGTATATAGTCACCCTGTATATAATCACCCTGTATATCCTGTATATAATCACCCTGTATATAATCACCCCGTATATCCTGTATATAGTCACCCCGTATATCCTGTATATAGTCACCCCGTATATCCTGTATATAATCACCCTGTATATAAACACCCCGTATATCCTGTATATAATCACCCTGTATATAATCACCCTGTATATCCTGTATATAATCACCCTGTATATAATCACCCGTATATCCTGTATATAATCACCCTGTATATAATCACCCCGTATATCCTGTATATAATCACCCTGTATATAATCACCCCGTATATCCTGTATAAAATCACTCTGTATATAATCACCCTGTATATCCTGTATATAATCACCCCGTATATCCTGTATATAATCACCCCGTATATCCTGTATATAATCACCCCGTATATCCTGTATATAATCACCCTGTATATAATCACCCCGTATATCCTGTATATAATCACCCTGTATATAATCACCCCTTATATCCTGTATATAATCACTCTGTATATAATCACCCCGTATATCCTGTATATAATCACCCTGTATATCCTGTATATAATCACCCTGTATATAATCACCCCGTATATCCTGTATATAATCACCCTGTATATCCTGTATATAATCACCCTGTATATAATCACCCTGTATATCCTGTATATAATCACCCCGTATATAGTCAACCCGTATATCCTGTATATAATCACCTCGTATATCCTGTATATAATCACCCCTTATATCCTGTATATAATCACCCTGTATATAATCACCCCGTATATCCTGTATATAATCACCCTGTATATAATCACCCCGTATATCCTGTATATAATCACCCTGTATATAATCACCCCGTATATCCTGTATATAATCACCCTGTATATAATCACCCCGTATATCTTGTATATAATCACCCCATATATCCTCTATATAATCACCCCGTATATCCTGTATATAATCACCCCGTATATAGTCACCCCATATATCCTGTATATAATCACCCCGTATATCCTGTATATAATCACCCTGTATATAATCACCCCGTATATCCTGTATATAATCACCCTGTATATAATCACCCCGTATATAATCACCCTGTATATAATCACCCCGTATATCCTGTATATAATCACCCTGTATATAATCACCCCGTATATCCTGTATATAATCACCCTGTAAATAATCACCCCGTATATCCTGTATATAATCACCCTGTATATAATCACCCCGTATATCCTGTATATAATTACCCTGTATATAATCACCCCGTATATCCTGTATATAATCACCCTGTATATAATCACCCCGTATATCCTGTATATAGTCACCCTGTATATAATCACCCCGTATATCCTGTATATAGTCACCCTGTATATAATCACCCTGTATATCCTGTATATAATCACCCTGTATATAATCACCTCGTATATCCTGTATATAATCACCCCGTATATAATCACCCCGTATATCCTGTATATAATCACCCAGTATATAATCACCCCGTATATCCTGTATATAATCACCCCGTATATAATCACCCCATATATCCTGTATATAATCACCCTGTATATAATCACCTCGTATATCCTGTATATAATCACCCTGTATATAATCACCCTGTATATCCTGTATATAATCACCCTGTATATAATCACCCCGTATATCCTGTATATAATCACCCTGTATATAATCACCCCGTATATCCTGTATATAATCACCCCATATATAATCACCCCGTATATCCTGTATATAATCAACCTGTATATAATCACCCCGTATATAATCACCCTGTATATAATCACCCCGTATATCCTGTATATAATCACCCTGTATATAATCACCCCGTATATCCTGTATATAATCACCCTGTATATAATCACCCCGTATATAATCACCCTGTATATAATCACCCCGTATATCCTGTATATAATCACCCTGTATATAATCACCCCGTATATCCTGTATATAATCACCCTGTATATAATCACCCCGTATATCCTGTATATAATCACCCTGTATATAATCACCCCGTATATCCTGTATATAATCACCCTGTATATAATCACCCCGTATATCCTGTATATAATCACCCTGTATATAATCACCCCGTATATCCTGTATATAATCACCCTGTATATAATCACCCCGTATATCCTGTATATAATCACCCCGTATATAATCACCCCGTATATCCTGTATATAATCACCCTGTATATAATCACCCCGTATATCCTGTATATAATCACCCCGTATATAATCACCCCATATATCCTGTATATAATCACCCTGTATATAATCACCCCGTATATCCTGTATATAATCACCCTGTATATAATCACCCTGTATATCCTGTATATAATCACCCTGTATATAATCACCCCGTATATCCTGTATATAATCACCCTGTATATAATCACCCCGTATATCCTGTATATAATCACCCCATATATAATCACCCCGTATATCCTGTATATAATCAACCTGTATATAATCACCCCGTATATAATCACCCTGTATATAATCACCCCGTATATCCTGTATATAATCACCCTGTATATAATCACCCCGTATATCCTGTATATAATCACCCTGTATATAATCACCCCGTATATCCTGTATATAATCACCCTGTATATAATCACCCCGTATATCCTGTATATAATCACCCTGTATATAATCACCCCGTATATCCTGTATATAATCACACTGTATATAATCACCCCGTATATCCTGTATATAATCACCCTGTATATAATCACCCCGTATATCCTGTATATAATCACCCTGTATATAATCACCCTGTATATCCTGTATATAATCACCCTGTATATAATCACCCCGTATATCCTGTATATAATCACCCCGTATATCCTGTATATAATCACCCTGTATATAATCTCCCCGTATATCCTGTATATAATCACCCTGTATATAATCACCCCGTATATCCTGTATATAATCACCCTGTATATAATCACCCCTTATATCCTCTATATAATCACTCTGTATATAATCACCCCGTATATCCTGTATATAATCACCCTGTATATCCTGTATATAATCACCCTGTATATAATCACCCCGTATATCCTGTATATAATCACCCTGTATATAATCACCCCGTATATCCTGTATATAATCACCCTGTATATAATCACCCCGTATATCCTGTATATAATCACCCTGTATATAATCACCCCGTATATCCTGTATATAATCACCCTGTATATAATCACCCCGTATATCTTGTATATAATCACCCTGTATATAATCACCCCGTATATCCTGTATATAATCACCCTGTATATAATCACCCCTTATATCCTGTATATAATCACCCTGTATATAATCACCCTGTGTATCCTGTATATAATCACCCTGTATATAATCACCCCGTATATCCTGTATATAATCACCCCGTATATCCTGTATATAATCACCACGTATATATTCACCCCGTATATCCTGTATATAATCACCCCGTATATCCTGTATATAATCACCCTGTATATATTCACCCCGTATATCCTGTATATAGTCACCCTGTATATAATCACCCTGTATATCCTGTATATAATCACCCTGTATATAATCACCCCGTATATCCTGTATATAGTCACCCCGTATATCCTGTATATAGTCACCCCGTATATCCTGTATATAATCACCCTGTATATAAACACCCCGTATATCCTGTATATAATCACCCTGTATATAATCACCCTGTATATCCTGTATATAATCACCCTGTATATAATCACCCGTATATCCTGTATATAATCACCCTGTATATAATCACCCCGTATATCCTGTATATAATCACCCTGTATATAATCACCCCGTATATCCTGTATAAAATCACTCTGTATATAATCACCCTGTATATCCTGTATATAATCACCCCGTATATCCTGTATATAATCACCCCGTATATCCTGTATATAATCACCCCGTATATCCTGTATATAATCACCCTGTATATAATCACCCTGTATATCCTGTATATAATCACCCTGTATATAATCACCCCGTATATCCTGTATATAATCACCCTGTATATAATCACCCCGTATATCCTGTATATAATCACTCTGTATATAATCACCCTGTATATCCTGTATATAATCACCCTGTATATAATCACCCCGTATATCCTGTATATAATCACCCAGTATATAATCACCCCGTATATCCTGTATATAATCACCCTGTATATAATCACCCCGAATATCCTGTATATAATCACCCTGTATATAATCACCCTGTATATCCTGTATATAATCACCCTGTATATAATCACCCTGTATATCCTGTATATAATCACCCCGTATATAATCACCCTGTATATAATCACCCCGTATATCCTGTATATAATCACCCCGTATATCCTGTATATAATCACCCTGTATATAATCACCTCCTATATCCTGTATATAATCACCCCGTATATAATCACCCTGTATATCCTGTATGTAATCACCCTGTATATAATCACACCGTATATCCTGTATATAATCACCCTGTATATAATCACCCTGTATATCCTGTATATAATCACCCTGTATATAATCACCCCATATATCCTGTATATAATCAACCTGTATATAATCACCCTGTATATAATCACCCCGTATATCCTGTATATAATCACCCTGTATATAATCACCCCGTATATCCTGTATATAATCACCCTGTATATAATCACCCTGTATATAATCACCCCGTATATCCTGTATATAATCACCCTGTATATTATCACCCCGTATATCCTGTATATAATCACCCTGTATATAATCACCCCGTATATCCTGTATATAATCACCCCGTATATAATCACCCCGTATATCCTGTATATAATCACCCTGTATATAATCACCCCGTATATCCTGTATATAATCACCCTGTATATAATCACCCCGTATATCCTGTATATAATCACCCTGTATATAATCACCCTGTATATAATCACCCCGTATATCCTGTATATAATCACCCTGTATATAATCACCCTGTATATAATCACCCTGTATATCCTGTATATACTCACCCTGTATATAATCACCCTGTATATAATCACCCCGTATATCCTGTATATAATCACCCTGTATATAATCACCCCGTATATCCTGTATATAATCACCCTGTATATAATCACCCCGTATATCCTGTATATAATGACCCTGTATATAATCACCCTGTATATCCTGTATATAATCACCCTGTATATAATCACCACTTATATCCTGTATATAGTCACCCTGTATATAATCACCCCGTATATCCTGTATATAATCACCCTATATATAATCACCCTGTATATAATCACCCCGTATATCCTGTATATAATCACCCTGTATATAATCACCCCGTATATCCTGTATATAATCACCCTGTATATAATCACCCTGTATATAATCACCCCGTATATCCTGTATATAATCACCCTGTATATAATTACCCCGTATATCCTGTATATAATCACCCCGTATATAATCACCCTGTATATCCTGTATATAATCACCCTTTATATAATCACCCCGTATATCCTGTATATAATCACCCCGTATATACTGTATATAATCACCCTGTATATAATCACCCCTTATATCCTTTATATAATCACCCTGTATATAATCACCCTGTATATCCTGTATATAATCACCCTGTATATAATCACCCCGTATATCCTGTAAATAATCACCCTGTATATAATCACCCCGTATATACTGTATATAATCACCCCGTATATCCTGTATATAATCACCCTGCATATAATAACCCCGTATATCCTGTATATAATCACCCCGTATATACTGTATATAATCACCCTGTATATAATCACCCCTTATATCCTTTATATAATCACCCTGTATATAATCACCCTGTATATCCTGTATATAATCACCCTGTATATAATCACCCCGTATATCCTGTAAATAATCACCCTGTATATAATCACCCCGTATATACTGTATATAATCACCCCGTATATCCTGTATATAATCACCCTGTATATAATCACCCCGTATATCCTGTATATAATCACCCTGTATATAATCACCCCGTATATCCTGTATATAATCACCCCGTATATAATCAACCCGTATATCCTGTATATAATCACCCCGTATATCCTGTATATAATCACCCCGTATATCCTGTATATAATCACCCCGTATATAGTCAACCCGTATATCCTGTATATAATCACCCCATATATCCTGTATATAATCGCCCTGTATATAATCACCCCGTATATCCTGTATATAATCACCCTGTATATCCTGTATATAATCACCCTGTATATAATCACCCTGTATATCCTGTATATAATCACCCCGTATATAGTCAACCCGTATATCCTGTATATAATCACCTCGTATATCCTGTATATAATCACCCAGTATATAATCACCCCGTATATCCTGTATATAATCACCCTTTATATAATCACCCCGTATATCCTGTATATAATCACCCCGTATATCCTGTATATAATCAACCTGTATATAATCACCCCGTATATCCTGTATATAATCACCCTGTATATAATCACCCCGTATATCCTGTATATAATCACCCTGTATATAATCACCCTGTATATCCTGTATATAATCACCCTGTATATAATCACCCCGTATATCCTGTATATAATCACCCTGTATATAATCACCCCGTATATCCTGTATATAATCACCCTGTATATAATCACCCCGTATATCCTGTATATAATCACCCCGTATATCCTGTATATAATCACCCTGTATATAATCACCCCGTATATCCTGTATATAATCACCCTGTATATAATCACCCCGTATATAATCACCCCGTATATAATCACCCCGTATATCCTGTATATAATCACCCTGTATATAATCACCCTGTATATCCTGTATATAATCACCCTGTATATAATCACCCCGTATATCCTGTATATAATCACCCTGTATATTATCACCCCGTATATCCTGTATATAATCACCCTGTATATAATCACCCCGTATATCCTGTATATAATCACCCCATATATAATCACCCCGTATATCCTGTATATAATCACCCTGTATATAATCACCCCGTATATAATCACCCAGTATATAATCACCCTGTATATCCTGTATATAATCACCCTGTATATAATCACCCTGTATATCCTGTATATAATCACCCTGTATATAATCACCCCGTATATCCTGTATATAATCACCCTGTATATAATCACCCCGTATATCCTGTATATAATCACCCTGCATATAATCACCCTGTATATAATCACCCCGTATATCCTGTATATAATCACCCTGTATATAATCACCCCGTATATCCTGTATATAATCACCCTGTATATAATCACCCCGTATATCCTGTATATAATCACCCTGTATATAATCACCCCGTATATCCTGTATATAATCACCCTGTATATAATCACCCTGTATATCCTGTATATAATCACCCTGTATATAATCACCCCGTATATCCTGTATATAATCACCCTGTATATAATCACCCCGTATATCCTGTATATAATCACCCCATATATAATCACCCCGTATATCCTGTATATAATCACCCTGTATATAATCACCCCGTATATAATCACCCTGTATATAATCACCCCGTATATCCTGTATATAATCACCCTGTATATAATCACCCCGTATATCCTGTATATAATCACCCTGTATATAATCACCCCGTATATCCTGTATATAATCACCCTGTATATAATCACCCCGTATATCCTGTATATAATCACCCTGTATATAATCACCCCGTATATCCTGTATATAATCACACTGTATATAATCACCCCGTATATCCTGTATATAATCACCCTGTATATAATCACCCCGTATATCCTGTATATAATCACCCTGTATATAATCACCCTGTATATCCTGTATATAATCACCCTGTATATAATCACCCCGTATATCCTGTATATAATCACCCCGTATATCCTGTATATAATCACCCTGTATATAATCACCCCGTATATCCTGTATATAATCACCCTGTATATAATCACCCCGTATATCCTGTATATAATCACTCTGTATATAATCACCCCGTATATCCTGTATATAATCACCCTGTATATAATCACCCCTTATATCCTGTATATAATCACTCTGTATATAATCACCCTGTATATCCTGTATATAATCACCCTGTATATCCTGTATATAATCACCCTGTATATAATCACCCCGTATATCCTGTATATAACCACCCTGTATATAATCACCCCTTATATCCTGTATATAATCACCCTGTATATAATCACCCCGTATATCCTGTATATAATCACCCTGTATATAATCACCCCGTATATCCTGTATATAATCACCCTGTATATAATCACCCCGTATATCCTGTATATAATCACCCTGTATATAATCACCCCGTATATCCTGTATATAATCACCCTGTATATAATCACCCCGTATATCTTGTATATAATCACCCCGTATATCCTGTATATAATCACCCCGTATATCCTGTATATAATCACCCCGTATATCCTGTATATAATCACCCCGTATATAGTCACCCCGTATATCCTGTATATAATCACCCCGTATATCCTGTATATAATCACCCTGTATATAATCACCCCGTATATCCTGTATATAATCACCCTGTATATAATCACCCTGTGTATCCTGTATATAATCACCCTGTATATAATCACCCCGTATATCCTGTATATAATCACCCCGTATATAATCACCCCGTATATCTTGTATATAATCACCCTGTATATAATCACCCCGTATACCCTGTATATAATCACCCCGTATATCCTGTATATAATCACCCCGTATATATTCACCCCGTATATCCTGTATATAATCACCCCGTATATCCTGTATATAATCACCCTGTATATATTCACCCCGTATATCCTGTATATAGTCACCCTGTATATAATCACCCCGTATATCCTGTATATAATCACCCCGTATATCCTGTATATAATCACCCTGTATATAATCACCCCGTATATCCTGTATATAATCACCCTGTATATAATCACCCCGTATATCCTGTATATAATCACCCCGTATATAGTCACCCCGTATATCCTGTATATAGTCACCCCGTATATCCTGTATATAATCACCCTGTATATAATCACCCTGTATATAATCACCCTGTATATCCTGTATATAATCACCCTGTATATAATCACCCGTATATCCTGTATATAATCACCCTGTATATAGTCACCCCGTATATCCTGTATATAATCACCCCGTATATCCTGTATATAATCACCTTGTATATAATCACCCTGTATATCCTGTATATAATCACCCTGTATATAATCACCCCGTATATCCTGTATATAATCACCCCGTATATCCTGTATATAATCACCCTGTATATAATCACCCCGTATATCCTGTATATATTCACTGTGTATATAATCACCCTGTATATCCTGTATATAATCACCCTGTATATAATCACCCCGTATATCCTGTATATAATCACCCAGTATATAATCACCCCGTATATCCTGTATATAATCACCCTGTATATAATCACCCCGTATATCCTGTATATAATCACCCTGTATATAATCACCCTGTATATCCTGTATATAATCACCCTGTATATAATCACCCCGTATATCCTGTATATAATCACCTTTATATAATCACCCCATATATCCTGTATATAATCACCCCGTATATCCTGTATATAATCACCCTGTATATAATCACCCTGTATATCCTGTATATAATCACCCTGTATATAATCACCCCGTATATCCTGTATATAGTCACCCCGTATATCCTGTATACAGTCACCCTGTATATAATCACCCTGTATATCCTGTATATAATCACCCTGTATATAATCACCCCGTATATCCTGTATATAATCACCCTGTATATAATCACCTTGTATATCCTGTATATAATCACCCTGTATATTATCACCCCGTATATCCTGTATATAATCACCCTCTATATAATCACCCCGTATATCCTGTATATAATCACCCCGTATATAATCACCCCGTATATCCTGTATATAATCACCCTGTATATAATCACCCCGTATATCCTGTATATAATCACCCTGTATATAATCACCCCGTATATCCTGTATATAATCACCCTGTATATAATCACCCTGTATATAATCACCCCGTATATCCTGTATATAATCACCCTGTATATAATCACCCTGTATATAATCACCCTGTATATCCTGTATATAATCACCCTGTATATAATCACCCTGTATATAATCACCCCGTATATCCTGTATATAATCACCCTGTATATAATCACCCCGTATATCCTGTATATAATCACCCTGTATATAATCACCCCGTATATCCTGTATATAATCACCCTGTATATCCTGTATATAATCACCCCTTATATCCTGTATATAGTCACCCTGTATATAATCACCCCGTATATCCTGTATATAATCACCCTGTATATAATCACCCTGTATATAATCACCCCGTATATCCTGTATATAATCACCCTGTATATAATCACCCCGTATATCCTGTATATAATCACCCTGTATATAATCACCCTGTATATAATCACCCTGTATATCCTGTATATAATCACCCTGTATATAATCACCCTGTATATAATCACCCCGTATATCCTGTATATAATCACCCTGTATATAATCACCCCGTATATCCTGTATATAATCACCCTGTATATAATCACCCCGTATATCCTGTATATAATCACCCTGTATATCCTGTATATAATCACCCCTTATATCCTGTATATAGTCACCCTGTATATAATCACCCCGTATATCCTGTATATAATCACCCTGTATATAATCACCCTGTATATAATCACCCCGTATATCCTGTATATAATCACCCTGTATATAATCACCCCGTATATCCTGTATATAATCACCCTGTATATAATCACCCTGTATATAATCACCCTGTATATAATCACCCCGTATATCCTGTATATAATCACCCTGTATATAATCACCCCGTATATCCTGTATATAATCACCCCGTATATATTCACCCTGTATATCCTGTATATAATCACCCTGTATATAATCACCCCGTATATCCTGTATATAATCACCCCGTATATCCTGTATATAATCACCCTGTATATAATCACCCCTTATATCCTGTATATAATCACCCTGTATATAATCACCCTGTATATCCTGTATATAATCACCCTGTATATATTCACCCCGTATATCCTGTATATAATCACCCTGTATATCCTGTATATAATCACCCTGTATATAATCACCCCGTATATCCTGTATATAATCACCCCGTATATCCTGTATATAATCACCCTGTATATAATCACCCCGTATATCCTGTATATAATCACCCTACATATAATCACCCCGTATATCCTGTATATAATCAACCTGTATATAATCACCCCGTATATCCTGTATATAATCACCCTGTATATAATCACCCCGTATATCCTGTATATAATCACCCCGTATATAATCAACCCGTATATCCTGTATATAATCACCCCGTATATCCTGTATATAATCACCCCGTATATAGTCAAACAGTATATCCTGTATATAATCACCCTGTATATAATCACCCCGTATATCCTGTATATAATCACCCTGTATATAATCACCCCTTATATCCTCTATATAATCACTCTGTATATAATCACCCCGTATATCCTGTATATAATCACCCTGTATATCCTGTATATAATCACCCTGTATATAATCACCCCGTATATCCTGTATATAATCACCCTGTATATAATCACCCCGTATATCCTGTATATAATCACCCCGTATATCCTGTATATAATCACCCTGTATATAATCACCCCGTATATCCTGTATATAATCACCCTGTATATAATCACCCCGTATATCTTGTATATAATCACCCTGTATATAATCACCCCGTATATCCTGTATATAATCACCCTGTATATAATCACCCTGTGTATCCTGTATATAATCACCCTGTATATAATCACCCCCTATATCTTGTATATAATCACCCTGTATATAATCACCCCGTATATCCTGTATATAATCACCCCGTATATCCTGTATATAATCACCCTGTATATATTCACCCCGTATATCCTGTATATAGTCACCCTGTATATAATCACCCTGTATATCCTGTATATAATCACCCTGTATATAATCACCCCGTATATCCTGTATATAGTCACCCCGTATATCCTGTATATAGTCACCCCGTATATCCTGTATATAATCACCCTGTATATAAACACCCCGTATATCCTGTATATAATCACCCTGTATATAATCACCCTGTATATCCTGTATATAATCACCCTGTATATAATCACCCGTATATCCTGTATATAATCACCCTGTATATAATCACCCCGTATATCCTGTATATAATCACCCTGTATATAATCACCCCGTATATCCTGTATATAATCACTCTGTATATAATCACCCTGTATATCCTGTATATAATCACCCCGTATATCCTGTATATAATCACCCCGTATATCCTGTATATAATCACCCCGTATATCCTGTATATAATCACCCTGTATATAATCACCCTGTATATCCTGTATATAATCACCCTGTATATAATCACCCCGTATATCCTGTATATAATCACCCTGTATATAATCACCCCGTATATCCTGTATATAATCACTCTGTATATAATCACCCTGTATATCCTGTATATAATCAACCTGTATATAATCACCCCGTATATCCTGTATATAATCACCCAGTATATAATCACCCCGTATATCCTGTATATAATCACCCTGTATATAATCACCCCGAATATCCTGTATATAATCACCCTGTATATAATCACCCTGTATATCCTGTATATAATCACCCTGTATATAATCACCCCGTATATCCTGTATATAATCACCCTGTATATAATCACCCCGTATATCCTGTATATAATCACCCTGTATATAATCACCCTGTATATCCTGGATATAATCACCCCGTATATAATCACCCTGTATATAATCACCCCGTATATCCTGTATATAATCACCCCGTATATCCTGTATATAATCACCCTGTATATAATCACCTCCTATATCCTGTATATAATCACCCCGTATATAATCACCCTGTATATCCTGTATATAATCACCCTGTATATAATCACCCCGTATATCCTGTATGTAATCACCCTGTATATAATCACACCGTATATCCTGTATATAATCACCCTGTATATAATCACCCTGTATATCCTGTATATAATCACCCTGTATATAATCACCCCGTATATCCTGTATATAATCACCCTGTATATAATCACCCTGTATATAATCACCCCGTATATCCTGTATATAATCACCCTGTATATTATCACCCCGTATATCCTGTATATAATCACCCTGTATATAATCACCCCGTATATCCTGTATATAATCACCCCGTATATAATCACCCCGTATATCCTGTATATAATCACCCTGTATATAATCACCCCGTATATCCTGTATATAATCACCCTGTATATAATCACCCCGTATATCCTGTATATAATCACCCTGTATATAATCACCCTGTATATAATCACCCCGTATATCCTGTATATAATCACCCTGTATATAATCACCCTGTATATAATCACCCTGTATATCCTGTATATAATCACCCTGTATATAATCACCCTGTATATAATCACCCCGTATATCCTGTATATAATCACCCTGTATATAATCACCCCGTATATCCTGTATATAATCACCCTGTATATAATCACCCCGTATATCCTGTATATAATGACCCTGTATATAATCACCCTGTATATCCTGTATATAATCACCCTGTATATAATCACCACTTATATCCTGTATATAATCACCCTGTATATAATCACCCCGTATATCCTGTATATAATCACCCTGTATATAATCACCCCGTATATCCTGTATATAATCACCCTGTATATAATCACCCTGTATATAATCACCCCGTATATCCTGTATATAATCACCCTGTATATAATCACCCCGTATATCCTGTATATAATCACCCTGTATATAATCACCCTGTATATAATCACCCTGTATATAATCACCCCGTATATCCTGTATATAATCACCCTGTATATAATTACCCCGTATATCCTGTATATAATCACCCCGTATATAATCACCCTGTATATCCTGTATATAATCACCCTTTATATAATCACCCCGTATATCCTGTATATAATCACCCCGTATATACTGTATATAATCACCCTGTATATAATCACCCCTTATATCCTTTATATAATCACCCTGTATATAATCACCCTGTATATCCTGTATATAATCACCCTGTATATAATCACCCCGTATATCCTGTAAATAATCACCCTGTATATAATCACCCCGTATATACTGTATATAATCACCCCGTATATCCTGTATATAATCACCCTGCATATAATCACCCCGTATATCCTGTATATAATCACCCCGTATATACTGTATATAATCACCCTGTATATAATCACCCCTTATATCCTTTATATAATCACCCTGTATATAATCACCCTGTATATCCTGTATATAATCACCCTGTATATAATCACCCCGTATATCCTGTAAATAATCACCCTGTATATAATCACCCCGTATATACTGTATATAATCACCCCGTATATCCTGTATATAATCACCCTGTATATAATCACCCCGTATATCCTGTATATAATCACCCTGTATATAATCACCCCGTATATCCTGTATATAATCACCCCGTATATAGTCAACCCGTATATCCTGTATATAATCACCCTGTATATAATCACCCCGTATATCCTGTATATAATCACCCCGTATATAGTCAACCCGTATATCCTGTATATAATCACCCTGTATATAATCACCCCGTATATCCTGTATATAATCACCCCATATATCCTGTATATAATCGCCCTGTATATAATCACCCCGCATATCCTGTATATAATCACCCTGTATATCCTGTATATAATCACCCTGTATATAATCACCCTGTATATCCTGTATATAATCACCCCGTATATAGTCAACCCGTATATCCTGTATATAATCACCTCGTATATCCTGTATATAATCACCCAGTATATAATCACCCCGTATATCCTGTATATAATCACCCTTTATATAATCACCCCGTATATCCTGTATATAATCACCCCGTATATCCTGTATATAATCAACCTGTATATAATCACCCCGTATATCCTGTATATAATCACCCTGTATATAATCACCCCGTATATCCTGTATATAATCACCCTGTATATAATCACCCTGTATATAATCACCCTGTATATCCTGTATATAATCACCCTGTATATAATCACCCTGTATATAATCACCCCGTATATCCTGTATATAATCACCCTGTATATAATCACCCCGTATATCCTGTATATAATCACCCTGTATATAATCACCCCGTATATCCTGTATATAATGACCCTGTATATAATCACCCTGTATATCCTGTATATAATCACCCTGTATATAATCACCACTTATATCCTGTATATAGTCACCCTGTATATAATCACCCCGTATATCCTGTATATAATCACCCTGTATATAATCACCCTGTATATAATCACCCCGTATATCCTGTATATAATCACCCTGTATATAATCACCCCGTATATCCTGTATATAATCACCCTGTATATAATCACCCTGTATATAATCACCCTGTATATAATCACCCCGTATATCCTGTATATAATCACCCTGTATATAATTACCCCGTATATCCTGTATATAATCACCCCGTATATAATCACCCTGTATATCCTGTATATAATCACCCTTTATATAATCACCCCGTATATCCTGTATATAATCACCCCGTATATACTGTATATAATCACCCTGTATATAATCACCCCTTATATCCTTTATATAATCACCCTGTATATAATCACCCTGTATATCCTGTATATAATCACCCTGTATATAATCACCCCGTATATCCTGTAAATAATCACCCTGTATATAATCACCCCGTATATACTGTATATAATCACCCCGTATATCCTGTATATAATCACCCTGCATATAACCACCCCGTATATCCTGTATATAATCACCCCGTATATACTGTATATAATCACCCTGTATATAATCACCCCTTATATCCTTTATATAATCACCCTGTATATAATCACCCTGTATATCCTGTATATAATCACCCTGTATATAATCACCCCGTATATCCTGTAAATAATCACCCTGTATATAATCACCCCGTATATACTGTATATAATCACCCTGTATATAATCACCCCGCATATCCTGTATATAATCACCCTGTATATAATCACCCCGTATATCCTGTATATAATCACCCCGTATATAGTCAACCCGTATATCCTGTATATAATCACCCTGTATATAATCACCCCGTATATCCTGTATATAATCACCCCGTATATAGTCAACCCGTATATCCTGTATATAATCACCCTGTATATAATCACCCCGTATATCCTGTATATAATCACCCCATATATCCTGTATATAATCGCCCTGTATATAATCACCCCGTATATCCTGTATATAATCACCCTGTATATCCTGTATATAATCACCCTGTATATAATCACCCTGTATATCCTGTATATAATCACCCCGTATATAGTCAACCCGTATATCCTGTATATAATCACCTCGTATATCCTGTATATAATCACCCAGTATATAATCACCCCGTATATCCTGTATATATCACCCTTTATATAATCACCCCGTATATCCTGTATATAATCACCCCGTATATCCTGTATATAATCAACCTGTATATAATCACCCCGTATATCCTGTATATAATCACCCTGTATATAATCACCCCGTATATCCTGTATATAATCACCCTGTATATAATCACCCTGTATATCCTGTATATAATCACCCTGTATATAATCACCCCGTATATCCTGTATATAATCACCCTGTATATAATCACCCCGTATATCCTGTATATAATCACCCTGTATATAATCACCCCGTATATCCTGTATATAATCACCCCGTATATCCTGTATATAATCACCCTGTATATAATCACCCCGTATATCCTGTATATAATCACCCTGTATATAATCACCCCGTATATAATCACCCCGTATATAATCACCCCGTATATCCTGTATATAATCACCCTGTATATAATCACCCTGTATATCCTGTATATAATCACCCTGTATATAATCACCCCGTATATCCTGTATATAATCACCCTGTATATTATCACCCCGTATATCCTGTATATAATCACCCTGTATATAATCACCCCGTATATCCTGTATATAATCACCCCATATATAATCACCCCGTATATCCTGTATATAATCACCCTGTATATAATCACCCCGTATATAATCACCCTGTATATAATCACCCCGTATATCCTGTATATAATCACCCTGTATATAATCACCCCGTATATCCTGTATATAATCACCCTGTATATAATCACCCCGTATATCCTGTATATAATCACCCTGTATATAATCACCCCGTATATCCTGTATATAATCACCCTGTATATAATCACCCCGTATATCCTGTATATAATCACACTGTATATAATCACCCCGTATATCCTGTATATAATCACCCTGTATATAATCACCCCGTATATCCTGTATATAATCACCCTGTATATAATCACCCTGTATATCCTGTATATAATCACCCTGTATATAATCACCCCGTATATCCTGTATATAATCACCCCGTATATCCTGTATATAATCACCATGTATATAATCACCCCGTATATCCTGTATATAATCACCCTGTATATAATCACCCCGTATATCCTGTATATAATCACTCTGTATATAATCACCCCGTATATCCTGTATATAATCACCCTGTATATAATCACCCCTTATATCCTGTATATAATCACTCTGTATATAATCACCCTGTATATCCTGTATATAATCACCCTGTATATCCTGTATATAATCACCCTGTATATAATCACCCCGTATATCCTGTATATAATCACCCTGTATATAATCACCCCTTATATCCTGTATATAATCACCCTGTATATAATCACCCCGTATATCCTGTATATAATCACCCTGTATATAATCACCCCGTATATCCTGTATATAATCACCCTGTATATAATCACCCCGTATATCCTGTATATAATCACCCTGTATATAATCACCCCGTATATCCTGTATATAATCACCCTGTATATAATCACCCCGTATATCTTGTATATAATCACCCCGTATATCCTGTATATAATCACCCCGTATATCCTGTATATAATCACCCCGTATATCCTGTATATAATCACCCCGTATATAGTCACCCCGTATATCCTGTATATAATCACCCCGTATATCCTGTATATAATCACCCTGTATATAATCACCCCGTATATCCTGTATATAATCACCCTGTATATAATCACCCTGTGTATCCTGTATATAATCACCCTGTATATAATCACCCCGTATATCCTGTATATAATCACCCCGTATATAATCACCCCGTATATCTTGTATATAATCACCCTGTATATAATCACCCCGTATATCCTGTATATAATCACCCCGTATATCCTGTATATAATCACCCCGTATATATTCACCCCGTATATCCTGTATATAATCACCCCGTATATCCTGTATATAATCACCCTGTATATATTCACCCCGTATATCCTGTATATAGTCACCCTGTATATAATCACCCTGTATATCCTGTATATAATCACCCTGTATATAATCACCCCGTATATCCTGTATATAATCACCCCGTATATAGTCACCCCGTATATCCTGTATATAGTCACCCCGTATATCCTGTATATAATCACCCTGTATATAATCACCCTGTATATAATCACCCTGTATATCCTGTATATAATCACCCTGTATATAATCACCCGTATATCCTGTATATAATCACCCTGTATATAGTCACCCCGTATATCCTGTATATAATCACCCCGTATATCCTGTATATAATCACCTTGTATATAATCACCCTGTATATCCTGTATATAATCACCCTGTATATAATCACCCCGTATATCCTGTATATAATCACCTCGTATATCCTGTATATAATCACCCTGTATATAATCACCCCGTATATCCTGTATATATTCACTGTGTATATAATCACCCTGTATATCCTGTATATAATCACCCTGTATATAATCACCCCGTATATCCTGTATATAATCACCCAGTATATAATCACCCCGTATATCCTGTATATAATCACCCTGTATATAATCACCCCGTATATCCTGTATATAATCACCCTGTATATCCTGTATATAATCACCCTGTATATAATCACCCCGTATATCCTGTATATAATCACCCTGTATATAATCACCCTGTATATCCTGTATATAATCACCCTGTATATAATCACCCCGTATATCCTGTATATAGTCACCCCGTATATCCTGTATACAGTCACCCTGTATATAATCACCCTGTATATCCTGTATATAATCACCCTGTATATAATCACCCCGTATATCCTGTATATAATCACCCTGTATATAATCACCTCGTATATCCTGTATATAATCACCCTGTATATTATCACCCCGTATATCCTGTATATAATCACCCTCTATATAATCACCCCGTATATCCTGTATATAATCACCCCGTATATAATCACCCCGTATATCCTGTATATAATCACCCTGTATATAATCACCCCGTATATCCTGTATATAATCACCCTGTATATAATCACCCCGTATATCCTGTATATAATCACCCTGTATATAATCACCCTGTATATAATCACCCCGTATATCCTGTATATAATCACCCTGTATATAATCACCCTGTATATAATCACCCTGTATATCCTGTATATAATCACCCTGTATATAATCACCCTGTATATAATCACCCCGTATATCCTGTATATAATCACCCTGTATATAATCACCCCGTATATCCTGTATATAATCACCCTGTATATAATCACCCCGTATATCCTGTATATAATCACCCTGTATATCCTGTATATAATCACCCCTTATATCCTGTATATAGTCACCCTGTATATAATCACCCCGTATATCCTGTATATAATCACCCTGTATATAATCACCCTGTATATAATCACCCCGTATATCCTGTATATAATCACCCTGTATATAATCACCCCGTATATCCTGTATATAATCACCCTGTATATAATCACCCTGTATATCCTGTATATAATCACCCTGTATATAATCACCCCGTATATCCTGTATATAGTCACCCCGTATATCCTGTATACAGTCACCCTGTATATAATCACCCTGTATATCCTGTATATAATCACCCTGTATATAATCACCCCGTATATCCTGTATATAATCACCCTGTATATAATCACCTCGTATATCCTGTATATAATCACCCTGTATATTATCACCCCGTATATCCTGTATATAATCACCCTCTATATAATCACCCCGTATATCCTGTATATAATCACCCCGTATATAATCACCCCGTATATCCTGTATATAATCACCCTGTATATAATCACCCCGTATATCCTGTATATAATCACCCTGTATATAATCACCCCGTATATCCTGTATATAATCACCCTGTATATAATCACCCTGTATATAATCACCCCGTATATCCTGTATATAATCACCCTGTATATAATCACCCTGTATATAATCACCCTGTATATCCTGTATATAATCACCCTGTATATAATCACCCTGTATATAATCACCCCGTATATCCTGTATATAATCACCCTGTATATAATCACCCCGTATATCCTGTATATAATCACCCTGTATATAATCACCCCGTATATCCTGTATATAATCACCCTGTATATCCTGTATATAATCACCCCTTATATCCTGTATATAGTCACCCTGTATATAATCACCCCGTATATCCTGTATATAATCACCCTGTATATAATCACCCTGTATATAATCACCCCGTATATCCTGTATATAATCACCCTGTATATAATCACCCCGTATATCCTGTATATAATCACCCTGTATATAATCACCCTGTATATAATCACCCCGTATATCCTGTATATAATCACCCTGTATATAATCACCCCGTATATCCTGTATATAATCACCCCGTATATATTCACCCTGTATATCCTGTATATAATCACCCTGTATATAATCACCCCGTATATCCTGTATATAATCACCCCGTATATCCTGTATATAATCACCCTGTATATAATCACCCCTTATATCCTGTATATAATCACCCTGTATATAATCACCCTGTATATCCTGTATATAATCACCCTGTATATATTCACCCCGTATATCCTGTATATAATCACCCTGTATATCCTGTATATAATCACCCTGTATATAATCACCCCGTATATCCTGTATATAATCACCCCGTATATCCTGTATATAATCAACCTGTATATAATCACCCCGTATATCCTGTATATAATCACCCTGTATATAATCACCCCGTATATCCTGTATATAATCACCCCGTATATAATCAACCCGTATATCCTGTATATAATCACCCCGTATATCCTGTATATAATCACCCCGTATATCCTGTATATAATCACCCCGTATATAGTCAACCCGTATATCCTGTATATAATCACCCTGTATATAATCACCCCGTATATCCTGTATATAATCACCCCGTATATAATCACCCCGTATATCCTGTATATAATCACCCTGTATATAATCACCCCGTACATCCTGTATATAATCACCCCGTATATCCTGTATATAATCACCCTGTATATAATCACCCCGTATATAATCACCCCGTATATAATCACCCCGTATATAATCACCCCGTATATCCTGTATATAATCACCCTGTATATAATCACCCTGTATATCCTGTATATAATCACCCTGTATATAATCACCCCGTATATCCTGTATATAATCACCCTGTATATAATCACCCCGTATATCCTGTATATAATCACCCTGTATATAATCACCCCGTATATCCTGTATATAATCACCCCGTATATCCTGTATATAATCACCCTGTATATAATCACCCCGTATATCCTGTATATAATCACCCTGTATATAATCACCCTGTATATCCTGTATATAATCACCCTGTATATAATCACCCCGTATATCCTGTATATAATCACCCTGTATATAATCACCCCGTATATCCTGTATATAATCACCCTGTATATAATCACCCCGTATATCCTGTATATAATCACCCCATATATAATCACCCCGTATATCCTGTATATAATCACCCTGTATATAATCACCCTGTATCTCCTGTATATAATCACCCTGTATATAATCACCCCGTATATCCTGTATATAATCACCCTGTATATAATCACCCCGTATATCCTGTATATAATCACCCTGTATATAATCACCCCGTATATCCTGTATATAATCACCCTGTATATAATCACCCTGTATATAATCACCCCGTATATCCTGTATATAATCACCCTGTATATAATCACCCCGTATATCCTGTATATAATCACCCTGTATATAATCACCCCGTATATCCTGTATATAATCACCCTGTATATAATCACCCCGTATATCCTGTATATAATCACCCTGTATATAATCACCCTGTATATCCTGTATATAATCACCCTGTATATAATCACCCCGTATATCCTGTATATAATCACCCTGTATATAATCACCCCGTATATCCTGTATATAATTACCCTGTATATAATCACCCTGTATATCCTGTATATAATCACCCTGTATATAATCACCCCATATATCCTGGATATAATCACCCTGTATATAATCACCCTGTATATCCTGTATATAATCACCCTGTATATAATCACCCCGTATATCCTGTATATAATCACCCCGTATATCCTGTATATAATCACCCTGTATATAATCACCCCGTATATCCTGTATATAGTCACCCTGTATATAATCACCCCGTATATCCTGTATATAATCACCCTGTACATAATCACCCTGTATATCCTGTATATAATCACCCGGTATATCCTGTATATAATCACCCTGTATATAATCACCCCGTATATCCTGTATATAGTCACCCTGTATATAATCACCCTGTATATCCTGTATATAATCACCCTGTATATAATCACCCCGTATATCCTGTATATAGTCACCCTGTATATAATCACCCTGTATATCCTGTATATAATCACCCTGTATATAATCACCTCGTATATCCTGTATATAATCACCCCGTATATAATCACCCTGTATATCCTGTATATAATCACCCTGTATATAATCACCCCGTATATCCTGTATATAATCACCCCGTATATAATCACCTCATATATCCTGTATATAATCACCCTGTATATAATCACCCCGTATATCCTGTATATAATCACCCTGTATATAATCACCCCGTATATCCTGTATATAATCACCCTGTATATAATCACCCCGTATATCCTGTATATAATCACCCTGTATATAATCACCCCGTATATCCTGTATATAATCACCCTGTATATAATCACCCTGTATATCCTGTATATAATCACCCTGTATATAATCACCCCGAATATCCTGTATATAATCACCCTGTATATAATCACCCCGTATATCCTGTATATATTCACCCCGTATATAATCACCCCGTATATCCTGTGTATAATCACCCTGTATATAATCACCCTGTATATAATCACCCCGTATATCCTGTATATAATCACCCTGTATATAATCACCCCGTATATCCTGTATATAATCACCCCGTATATCCTGTATATAATCACCCTGTATATAATCACCCCGTATATCCTGTATATAATCACTGTATATAATCACCCCGTATATCCTGTATATAATCACCCTGTATATAATCACCCCGTATATCCTGTATATAATCACCCCGTATATCCTGTATATAATCACCCTGTATATAATCACCCCGTATATCCTGTATATAATCACTCTGTATATAATCACCCCGTATATACTGTATATAATCACCCTGTATATAATAACCCCGTATATCCTGTATATAATCACTCTGTATATAATCACCCCGTATATCCTGTATATAATCACGCTGTATATCCTGTATATAATCACCCTGTATATAATCACCCCGTATATCCTGTATATAATCACCCCGTATATCCTGTATATAATCACCCTGTATATAATCACCCCGTATATCCTGTATATAATCACCCTGTATATAATCATCCCGTATATCCTGTACATAATCACCCTGTATATAATCACCCCGTATATCCTGTATATAATCCCCCCCTATATCCTGTATATAATCACCCCGTATATCCTGTATATAATCACCCCGTATATAGTCACCCCGTATATCCTGTATATAATCACCCCGTATATCCTGTATATAATCACCCTGTATATAATCACCCCGTATATCCTGTATATAATCACCCTGTATATAAGCACCCCGTATATCCTGTATATAATCACCCTGTATATAATCACCCTGTGTATCCTGTATATAATCACCCTGTATATAATCACCCCGTAAATCCTGTATATAATCACCCTGTATATAATCACCCCGTATATCCTGTATATAATCACCCCGTATATAATCACCCTGTGTATCCTGTATATAATCACCCTGTATATATTCACCCCGTATATCCTGTATATAATCACCCTGTATATAATCACCCTGTGTATCCTGTATATAATCACCCTGTATATAATCACCCCGTATATCCTGTATATAATCACCCCGTATATAGTCACCCCGTATATCCTGTATATAATCACCCCGTATATCCTGTATATAATCACCCTGTATATAATCACCCCGTATATCCTGTATATAATCACCCTGTATATAATCACCCCGTATATCCTGTATATAATCACCCTGGATATAGTCACCCCGTATATCCTGTATATAATCACCCCGTATATCCTGTATATAATCACCCCGTATATCCTGTATATAATCACCCTGTATATCCTGTATATAATCACCCTGTATATAATCACCCCGTATATCCTGTATATAATCACCCCGTATATCCTGTATATAATCACCCTGTATATAATCACCCTGTATATCCTGTATATAATCACCCTGTATATAATCACCCCGTATATCCTGTATATAATCACCCTGTATATAACCACCCCGTATATCCTGTATATAGTCACCCTGTATATAATCACCCCGTATATCCTGTATATAGTCACCCTGTATATAATCACCCTGTATATCCTGTATATAATCACCCTGTATATAATCACTCCGTATATCCTGTATATAATCACCCTGTATATAATCACACCGTATATCCTGTATATAATCACCCCGTATATCCTGTATATAATCACCCTGTATATAATCACCCCGTATATCCTGTATATAATCACCCTGTATATAATCACCCTGTATATAATCACCCCGTATATCCTGTATATAATCACCCTGTATATAATCACCCCGTATATCCTGTATATAATCACCCTGTATATAATCACCCTGTATATCCTGTATATAATCACCCTGTATATAATCACCCCGTATATCCTGTATATAATCACCCCGTATATCCTGTATATAATCACCCTGTATATAATCACCCTGTATATCCTGTATATAATCACCCTGTATATAATCACCCCGTATATCCTGGATATAATCACCCTGTATATAATCACCCCGTATATCCTGTATATAATCACCCCGTATATAATCACCCCGTATATCCTGTATATAATCACCCTGTATATAATCACCCCGTACATCCTGTATATAATCACCCCGTATATCCTGTATATAATCACCCTGTATATAATCACCCCGTATATAATCACCCCGTATATAATCACCCCGTATATAATCACCCCGTATATCCTGTATATAATCACCCTGTATATAATCACCCTGTATATCCTGTATATAATCACCCTGTATATAATCACCCCGTATATCCTGTATATAATCACCCTGTATATAATCACCCCGTATATCCTGTATATAATCACCCTGTATAAAATCACCCCGTATATCCTGTATATAATCACCCCGTATATCCTGTATATAATCACCCTGTATATAATCACCCCGTATATCCTGTATATAATCACCCTGTATATAATCACCCTGTATATCCTGTATATAATCACCCTGTATATAATCACCCCGTATATCCTGTATATAATCACCCTGTATATAATCACCCCGTATATCCTGTATATAATCACCCTGTATATAATCACCCCGTATATCCTGTATATAATCACCCCATATATAATCACCCCGTATATCCTGTATATAATCACCCTGTATATAATCACCCTGTATCTCCTGTATATAATCACCCTGTATATAATCACCCCGTATATCCTGTATATAATCACCCTGTATATAATCACCCCGTATATCCTGTATATAATCACCCTGTATATAATCACCCCGTATATCCTGTATATAATCACCCTGTATATAATCACCCTGTATATAATCACCCCGTATATCCTGTATATAATCACCCTGTATATAATCACCCCGTATATCCTGTATATAATCACCCTGTATATAATCACCCCGTATATCCTGTATATAATCACCCTGTATATAATCACCCCGTATATCCTGTATATAATCACCCTGTATATAATCACCCTGTATATCCTGTATATAATCACCCTGTATATAATCACCCCGTATATCCTGTATATAATCACCCTGTATATAATCACCCCGTATATCCTGTATATAATCACCCTGTATATAATCACCCTGTATATCCTGTATATAATCACCCTGTATATAATCACCCCATATATCCTGGATATAATCACCCTGTATATAATCACCCTGTATATCCTGTATATAATCACCCTGTATATAATCACCCCGTATATCCTGTATATAATCACCCCGTATATCCTGTATATAATCACCCTGTATATAATCACCCCGTATATCCTGTATATAGTCACCCTGTATATAATCACCCCGTATATCCTGTATATAATCACCCTGTACATAATCACCCTGTATATCCTGTATATAATCACCCGGTATATCCTGTATATAATCACCCTGTATATAATCACCCCGTATATCCTGTATATAGTCACCCTGTATATAATCACCCTGTATATCCTGTATATAATCACCCTGTATATAATCACCCCGTATATCCTGTATATAGTCACCCTGTATATAATCACCCTGTATATCCTGTATATAATCACCCTGTATATAATCACCTCGTATATCCTGTATATAATCACCCCGTATATAATCACCCTGTATATCCTGTATATAATCACCCTGTATATAATCACCCCGTATATCCTGTATATAATCACCCCGTATATAATCACCTCATATATCCTGTATATAATCACCCTGTATATAATCACCCCGTATATCCTGTATATAATCACCCTGTATATAATCACCCCGTATATCCTGTATATAATCACCCTGTATATAATCACCCCGTATATCCTGTATATAATCACCCTGTATATAATCACCCCGTATATCCTGTATATAATCACCCTGTATATAATCACCCTGTATATCCTGTATATAATCACCCTGTATATAATCACCCCGAATATCCTGTATATAATCACCCTGTATATAATCACCCCGTATATCCTGTATATATTCACCCCGTATATAATCACCCCGTATATCCTGTGTATAATCAACCTGTATATAATCACCCTGTATATAATCACCCCGTATATCCTGTATATAATCACCCTGTATATAATCACCCCGTATATCCTGTATATAATCACCCCGTATATCCTGTATATAATCACCCTGTATATAATCACCCCGTATATCCTGTATATAATCACTGTATATAATCACCCCGTATATCCTGTATATAATCACCCTGTATATAATCACCCCGTATATCCTGTATATAATCACCCCGTATATCCTGTATATAATCACCCTGTATATAATCACCCCGTATATCCTGTATATAATCACTCTGTATATAATCACCCCGTATATACTGTATATAATCACCCTGTATATAATAACCCCGTATATCCTGTATATAATCACTCTGTATATAATCACCCCGTATATCCTGTATATAATCACGCTGTATATCCTGTATATAATCACCCTGTATATAATCACCCCGTATATCCTGTATATAATCACCCCGTATATCCTGTATATAATCACCCTGTATATAATCACCCCGTATATCCTGTATATAATCACCCTGTATATAATCACCCCGTATATCCTGTATATAATCACCCTGTATATAATCACCCCGTATATCCTGTATATAATCACCCTGTATATAATCACCCTGTATATAATCACCCCGTATATCCTGTATATAATCACCCCGTATATCCTGTATATAATCACCCCGTATATCCTGTATATAATCACCCTGTATATAATCACCCTGTATATAATCACACCGTATATCCTGTATATAATCACCCTGTATATAATCATCCCGTATATCCTGTATATAATCACCCTGTATATAATCACCCCGTATATCCTGTATATAATCACCCCGTATATCCTGTATATAATCACCCCGTATATCCTGTATATAATCACCCTGTATATAATCACCCCGTATATCCTGTATATAATCACCCTGTATATAATCACCCTGTATATCCTGTATATAATCACCCTGTATATAATCACCCCGTATATCCTGTATATAATCACCCCGTATATCCTGTATATAATCACCCTGTATATAATCACCCCGTATATCCTGTATATAGTCACCCTGTATATAATCACCCTGTATATCCTGTATATAATCACCCTGTATATAATCACCCCGTATATCCTGTATATAATCACCTTGTATATAATCACCCCGTATATCTTGTATATAATCACCCCGTATATCCTGTATATAATCACCCAGTATATAATCACCCCGTATATCCTGTATATAATCACCCTGTATATAATCACCCCGTATATCCTGTATATAGTCACCCTGTATATAATCACCCCGTATATCCTGTATATAGTCACCCTGTATATAATCACCCTGTATATCCTGTATATAATCACCCTGTATATAATCACCTCGTATATCCTGTATATAATCACCCCGTATATCCTGTATATAATCACCCTGTATATAATCACCTCGTATATCCTGTATATAATCACCCCGTATATAATCACCCTGTATAACCTGTATATAAGCACCCTGTATATAATCACCCCGTGTATCCTGTATATAATCACCCTGTATATAATCACCCCGTATATCCTGTATATAATCACCCCGTATATAATCACCCCATATATCCTGTATATAATCACCCAGTATATAATCACCCCGTATATCCTGTATATAATCACCCTGTATATAATCACCCCGTATATCCTGTATATAATCACCCTGTATATAATCATCCCGTATATCCTGTATATAATCACCCTGTATATAATCACCCTGTATATCCTGTATATAATCACCCTGTATATAATCACCCCGTATATCCTGTATATAATCACCCCGTATATAATCACCCCGTATATCCTGTATATAATCACCCTGTATATAATCACCCCGTATATAATCACCCTGTATATAATCACCCCGTATATCCTGTATATAATCACCCTGTATATAATCACCCCGTATATCCTGTATATAATCACCCTGTATATAATCACCCCGTATATCCTGTATATAATCACCCTGTATATAATCACCCCGTATATCCTGTATATAATCACCCTGTATATAATCACCCCGTATATCCTGTATATAATCACACTGTATATAATCACCCCGTATATCCTGTATATAATCACCCTGTATATAATCACCCCGTATATCCTGTATATAATCACCCTGTATATAATCACCCCGTATATCCTGTATATAATCACCCTGTATATAATCACCCCGTATATCCTGTATATAATCACCCCGTATATCCTGTATATAATCACCCTGTATATAATCACCCCGTATATCCTGTATATAATCACCCTGTATATAATCACCCCGTATATCCTGTATATAATCACCCCGTATATCCTGTATATAATCACCCTGTATATAATCACCCCGTATATCCTGTATATAATCACCCTGTATATAATCACCCCGTATATCCTGTATATAATCACCCTGTATATAATCACCCCGTATATCCTGTATATAATCACCCCGTATATCCTGTATATAATCACCCCGTATATCCTGTATATAATCACCCCGTATATCCTGTATATAATCACCCTGTATATAATCACCCCATATATCCTGTATATAATCACCCTGTATATCCTGTATATAATCACCCTGTATATAATCACCCCGTATATCCTGTATATAATCACCGTGTATATAATCACCCCGTATATCCTGTATATAATCACCCTGTATATAATCACCCCGTATATCCTGTATATAATCACCCCGTATATCCTGTATATAATCACCCCGTATATCCTGTATATAATCACCCTGTATATAATCACCCCGTATATCCTGTATATAATCACCCTGTATATAATCACCCTGTGTATAATCACCCCGTATATCCTGTATATAATCACCCCGTATATCCTGTATATAATCACCCTGTATATAATCACCCCGTATATCCTGTATATAATCACCTCGTATATCCTGTATATAATCACCCCGTATGTCCTGTATATAATCACCCTGTATATAATCACCCCGTATATCCTGTATATAATCACCCTGTATATAATCACCCCGTATATCCTGTATATAATCACCCCGTATATCCTGTATATAATCACCCCGTATATCCTGTATATGATCACCCTGTATATAATCACCCCGTATATCCTGTATATAATCACCCCGTAAATCCTGTATATAATCACCCTGTATATATTCACCCCGTATATCCTGTATATAATCACCCTGTATATAATCACCCCGTATATCCTGTATATAATCACCCCGTATATCCTGTATATAATCACCCCGTATATCCTGTATATAATCACCCCGTATATAGTCACCCCGTATATCCTGTATATAATCACCCCGTATATCCTGTATATAATCACCCTGTATATAATCACCCCGTATATCCTGTATATAATCACCCTGTATATAATCACCCCGTATATCCTGTATATAATCACCCTGTATATAATCACCCCGTATATCCTGTATATAATCACCCTGTATATAATCACCCCGTATATCCTGTATATAATCACCCCGTATATCCTGTATATAATCACCCCGTATATCCTGTATATAATCACCCTGTATATAATCACCCCGTATATCCTGTATATAATCACCCCGTATATCCTGTATATAATCACCTCGTATATCCTGTATATAATCACCCCGTATATCCTGTATATAATCACAATGTATATAATCACCCCGTATATCCTGTATATAATCACCTTGTATATAATCACCCCATATATCCTGTATATAATCACCCCGTATATCCTGTATATAATCACCCCGTATATCCTGTATATAATCACCCTGTAAATAATCACCCCGTATATCCTGTATTTAATCACCCCGTATATCCTGTATATAATCACCCTGTATATATTCACCCCGTATATCCTGTATATAATCACCCTGTATATAATCACCCTGTATATCCTGTATATAATCACCCTGTATATAATCACCCCATATATCCTGTATATAATCACCCCGTATATAGTCACCCCGTATATCCTGTATATAATCACCCCGTATATCCTGTATATAATCACCCTGTATATAATCACCTCGTATATCCTGTATATAATCACCCCGTATATCCTGTATATAATCACCCCATATATCCTGTATATAATCACCCTGTATATAATCACCTCGTATATCCTGTATATAATCACTCTGTATATAATCACCCTTTATATCCTGTATATAATCACCCCGTACATAATCACCCCGTATATCCTGTATATAATCACCCTGTATATAATCACCCCGTATATCCTGTATATAATCACCCTGTATATAATCACCCCGTATATCCTGTATATAATCACCCTGTATATAATCACCCCGTATATCCTGTATATAATCACCCTGTATATAATCACCCCGTATATCCTGTATATAATCACACTGTATATAATCACCCTGTATATAATCACCTCATATATCCTGTATATAATCACCCTCTATATAATCACCCCATATATCCTGTATATAATCACGCTGTATATAATCACCCTATATATCCTGTATATAATCACCCTGTATATAATCACCCCGTATATCCTGTATATAATCACCCTGTATATAGTCACCCCGTATATCCTGTATATAATCACCCTGTATATAATCACCCCGTATATCCTGTATATAATCACACTGTATATAATCACCCTGTATATAATCACCTCATATATCCTGTATATAATCACCCTCTATATAATCACCCCATATATCCTGTATATAATCACCCTGTATATAATCACCCCATATATCCTGTATATGATCACCCTGTATATAATCACCCCGTATATCCTGTATATAATCACCCTGTATATAATCACCCTGTATATAATCACCCCGTATATCCTGTATATAATCACCCTGTATATAATCACCCCGTATAACCTGTATATAATCACCCTGTATATAATCACCCCGTATATCCTGTATATAGTCACCCTGTATATAATCACCCCGTATATCCTGTATATAGTCACCCTGTATATAATCACCCTGTATATCCTGTATATAATCACCCTGTATATAATCACCTCGTATATCCTGTATATAATCACCCCGTATATAATCACCCTGTATATCCTGTATATAATCACCCTGTATATAATCACCCCGTATATCCTGTATATAATCACCCCGTATATAATAACCCCATATATCCTGTATATAATCACCCTGTATATAATCACCCCGTATATCCTGCATATAATCACCCTGTATATAATCACCCCGTATATCCTGTATATAATCACCCTGTATATAATCACCCCGTATATCCTGTATATAATCACCCTGTATATAATCACCCTGTATATCCTGTATATAATCACCCTGTATATAATCACCCCGTATATCCTGTATATAATCACCCTGTATATAATCACCCCGTATATCCTGTATATAATCACCTTGTATATAATCACCCTGTATATCCTGTATATAATCACCCTGTATATAATCACCCCGTATATCCTGTATATATTCACCCCGTATATAAACACCCCGTATATCCTGTATATAATCACCCTGTATATAATCACCCCGTATATAATCACCCTGTATATAATCACCCCGTATATCCTGTATGTAATCACCCTGTATATAATCACCCCGTATATCCTGTATATAATCACCCTGTATATAATCACCCCGTATATCCTGTATATAATCACCCTGTATATAATCACCCCATATATCCTGTATATAATCACCCTGTATATAATCACCCCGTATATCCTGTATATAATCACACTGTATATAATCACCCCGTATATCCTGTATATAATCACCCTGTATATAATCACCCCGTATATCCTGTATATAATCACCCTGTATATAATCACCCTGTATATCCTGTATATAATCACCCTGTATATAATCACCCCGTATATCCTGTATATAATCACCCCGTATATCCTGTATATAATCACCCTGTATATAATCACCCCGTATATCCTGTATATAATCACCCTGTATATAATCACCCTGTATATCCTGTATATAATCACCCTGTATATAATCACCCCGTATATCCTGTATATAATCACCCCGTATATCCTGTATATAATCACCCTGTATATAATCACCCCGTATATCCTGTATATAATCACTCTGTATATAATCACCCCGTATATCCTGTATATAATCACCCTGTATATAATCACCCCGTATATCCTGTATATAATCACTCTGTATATAATCACCCCGTATATCCTGTATATAATCACCCTGTATATCCTGTATATAATCACCCTGTATATAATCACCCCGTATATCCTGTATATAATCACCCCGTATATCCTGTATATAATCACCCTGTATATAATCACCCAGTATATCCTGTATATAATCACCCTGTATATAACCCCCCCTATATCATGTATATAATCACCCCGTATATCCTGTATATAATCCCCCCTATATCCTGTATATAATCACCCCGTATATCCTGTATATAATCACCCCGTATATCCTGTATATAATCACCCTGTATATAATCACCCCGTATATCCTGTATATAATCACCCTGTATATAATCACCCCGTATATCCTGTATATAATCACCCCGTATATCCTGTATATAATCACCCTGTATATAATCACCCCGTATATCCTGTATATATTCACCCCGTATATAATCACCCCGTATATCCTGTGTATAATCACCCTGTATATAATCACCCTGTATATAATCACCCTGTATATAATCACCCCGTATATCCTGTATATAATCACCCTGTATATAATCACCCCGTATATCCTGTATATAATCACCCTGTATATAATCACCCCGTATATCCTGTATATAATCACCCTGTATATAATCACCCCGTATATCCTGTATATAATCACACTGTATATAATCACCCCGTATATCCTGTATATAATCACCCTGTATATAATCACCCCGTATATCCTGTATATAATCACCCCGTATATCCTGTATATAATCACCCTGTATATAATCACCCCGTATATCCTGTATATAATCACTCTGTATATAATCACCCCGTATATCCTGTATATAATCACCCTGTATATAATCACCCCATATATCCTGTGTATAATCACTCTGTATATAATCACCCCGTATATCCTGTATATAATCACGCTGTATATCCTGAATATAATCACCCTGTATATAATCACCCCGTATATCCTGTATATAATCACCCCGTATATAATCACCCCGTATATCCTGTATATAATAAACCTGTATATAATCACCCCGTATACCCTGTATATAATCACCCCGTATATAATCACCCCGTATATCCTGTATATAATAAACCTGTATATAATCACCCCGTATATCCTGTATATAATCACCCTGTATATAATCACTCCGTATATCCTGTATATAATCACCCTGTATATAATCACCCCGTATATCCTGTATATAATCACCCTGTATATAATCACCCCGTATATCCTGTATATAATCACCCTGTATATAATCACCCCGTATATCCTGTATATAATCACCCTGTATATAATCACCCCATATATCCTGTATATAATCACCCCGTATATCCTGTATATAATCCCCCCCTATATCCTGTATATAATCACCCCGTATATCCTGTATATAATCACCCCGTATATAGTCACCCCGTATATCCTGTATATAATCACCCCGTATATCCTGTATATAATCACCCTGTATATTATCACCCCGTATATCCTGTATATAATCACCCTGTGTATCCTGTATATAATCACCCTGTATATAATCACCCCGTATATCCTGTATATAATCACCCTGTATATAATCACCCCGTATATCCTGTATATAATCACCCCGTATATCCTGTATATAATCACCCTGTATATATTCACCCCGTATATCCTGTATATAATCACCCTGTATATAATCACCCTGTAAATCCTGTATATAATCACCCCGTATATCCTGTATATAATCACCCCGTATATAGTCACCCCGTATATCCTGTATATAATCACCCCGTATATCCTGTATATAATCACCCTGTATATAATCACCCCGTATATCCTGTATATAATCACCCTGTATATAATCACCCCGTATATCCTGTATATAATCACCCTGTATATAGTCACCCCGCATATCCTGTATATAATCACCCCGTATATCCTGTATATAATCACCCTGTATATAATCACCCCGTATATCCTGTATATAATCACCCTGTATATAATCACCCTGTAAATCCTGTATATAATCACCCCGTATATCCTGTATATAATCACCCCGTATATAGTCACCCCGTATATCCTGTATATAATCACCCCGTATATCCTGTATATAATCACCCTGTATATAATCACCCTGTAAATCCTGTATATAATCACCCCGTATATCCTGTATATAATCACCCCGTATATAGTCACCCCGTATATCCTGTATATAATCACCCCGTATATCCTGTATATAATCACCCTGTATATAATCACCCTGTATATCCTGTATATAATCACCCTGTATATAATCACCCCGTATATCCTGTATATAATCACCCCGTATATCCTGTATATAATCACCCTGTATATAATCACCCCGTATATCCTGTATATAGTCACCCTGTATATAATCACCCTGTATATCCTGTATATAATCACCCTGTATATAATCACCCCGTATATCCTGTATATAATCACCCTGTATATAATCACCCCGTATATCTTGTATATAATCACCCCGTATATCCTGTATATAATCACCCTGTATATAATCACCCCGTATATCCTGTATATAATCACCCTGTATATAATCACCCCGTATATCCTGTATATAGTCACCCTGTATATAATCACCCCGTATATCCTGTATATAGTCACCCTGTATATAATCACCCTGTATATCCTGTATATAATCACCCTGTATATAATCACCTCGTATATCCTGTATATAATCACCCCGTATATCCTGTATATAATCACCCTGTATATAATCATATCGTATATCCTGTATATAATCACCCCGTATATAATCACCCTGTATAACCTGTATATAAGCACCCTGTATATAATCACCCAGTGTATCCTGTATATAATCACCCTGTATATAATCACCCCGTATATCCTGTATATAATCACCCCGTATATAATCACCCCATATATCCTGTATATAATCACCCAGTATATAATCACCCCGTATATCCTGTATATAATCACCCTGTATATAATCACCCCGTATATCCTGTATATAATCACCCCGTATATAATCACCCCGTATATCCTGTATATAATCACCCTGTATATAATCACCCCGTATATAATCACCCTGTATATAATCACCCCGTATATCCTGTATATAATCACCCTGTATATAATCACCCCGTATATCCTGTATATAATCACCCTGTATATAATCACCCCGTATATCCTGTATATAATCACCCTGTATATAATCACCCCGTATATCCTGTATATAATCACCCTGTATATAATCACCCCGTATATCCTGTATATAATCACACTGTATATAATCACCCCGTATATCCTGTATATAATCACCCTGTATATAATCACCCCGTATATCCTGTATATAATCACCCTGTATATAATCACCCTGTATATCCTGTATATAATCACCCTGTATATAATCACCCCGTATATCCTGTATATAATCACCCCGTATATCCTGTATATAATCACCCTGTATATAATCACCCCGTATATCCTGTATATAATCACCCTGTATATAATCACCCCGTATATCCTGTATATAATCACCCCGTATATCCTGTATATAATCACCCTGTATATAATCACCCCGTATATCCTGTATATAATCACCCTGTATATAATCACCCCGTATATCCTGTATATAATCACCCTGTATATAATCACCCCGTATATCCTGTATATAATCACCCCGTATATCCTGTATATAATCACCCCGTATATCCTGTATATAATCACCCTGTATATAATCACCCCGTATATCCTGTATATAATCACCCTGTATATCCTGTATATAATCACCCTGTATATAATCACCCCGTATATCCTGTATATAATCACCCTGTATATAATCACCCCGTATATCCTGTATATAATCACCCTGTATATAATCACCCCGTATATCCTGTATATAATCACCCCGTATATCCTGTATATAATCACCCCGTATATCCTGTATATAATCACCCTGTATATAATCACCCCATATATCCTGTATATAATCACCCTGTATATAATCACCCTGTGTATAATCACCCCGTATATCCTGTATATAATCACCCCGTATATCCTGTATATAATCACCCTGTATATAATCACCCCGTATATCCTGTATATAATCACCTCGTATATCCTGTATATAATCACCCCGTATATCCTGTATATAATCACCCTGTATATAATCACCCCGTATATCCCGTATATAATCACCCTGTATATAATCACCCCGTATATCCTGTATATAATCACCCCGTATATCCTGTATATAATCACCCCGTATATCCTGTATATGATCACCCTGTATATAATCACCCCGTATATCCTGTATATAATCACCCCGTAAATCCTGTATATAATCACCCTGTATATATTCACCCCGTATATCCTGTATATAATCACCCTGTATATAATCACCCTGTATATCCTGTATATAATCACCCTGTATATAATCACCCCGTATATCCTGTATATAATCACCCTGTATATAATCACCCCGTATATCCTGTATATAATCACCCCGTATATCCTGTATATAATCACCCCGTATATAGTCACCCCGTATATCCTGTATATAATCACCCCGTATATCCTGTATATAATCACCCTGTATATAATCACCCCGTATATCCTGTATATAATCACCCTGTATATTATCACCCCGTATATCCTGTATATAATCACCCTGTATATAATCACCCCGTATATCCTGTATATAATCACCCCGTATATCCTGTATATAATCACCCTGTATATAATCACCCCGTATATCCTGTATATAATCACCCCGTATATAATCACCCCGTATATCCTGTATATAATCACCCTGTATATAATCACCCCGTATATAATCACCCTGTATATAATCACCCCGTATATCCTGTATATAATCACCCTGTATATAATCACCCCGTATATCCTGTATATAATCACCCTGTATATAATCACCCCGTATATCCTGTATATAATCACCCTGTATATAATCACCCCGTATATCCTGTATATAATCACCCTGTATATAATCACCCCGTATATCCTGTATATAATCACACTGTATATAATCACCCCGTATATCCTGTATATAATCACCCTGTATATAATCACCCCGTATATCCTGTATATAATCACCCTGTATATAATCACCCTGTATATCCTGTATATAATCACCCTGTATATAATCACCCCGTATATCCTGTATATAATCACCCCGTATATCCTGTATATAATCACCCTGTATATAATCACCCCGTATATCCTGTATATAATCACCCTGTATATAATCACCCCGTATATCCTGTATATAATCACCCCGTATATCCTGTATATAATCACCCTGTATATAATCACCCCGTATATCCTGTATATAATCACCCTGTATATAATCACCCCGTATATCCTGTATATAATCACCCT